>NC_090271.1:245646295-245980045 GCF_040414725.1 Anabrus simplex
CAGCAACGCTGGAGGACAATGAGTTCTGGCAAGAAGCAGATGAATATGATCTGGGTTATCACATTTTAACACAGGAGGAGATCGTTGGAAGTGTGATCACCGTATAAAGTACTGAAACAGATGAATATGACCAGGATGAAGCGGGTGATATTATTAACTCTAAGCCAAAACTTGCTTTCTTTTCTGGGTTCCAGACCCAAGTAAATGAGCGTGAATATATTTTGCCACTGATTTCCGATCATCAGGAATCCCAACGAGAAAAGCTTGGCCAATACTTACTTCCCTTAGATATCAGTTTATAAGTGCCACTGGAGGAAGAACCCTTTGATGAAATACCCAAGCAGTTTAGATAATTCATTCAACTTGGAAGAAGAAAAGTTGAATTATAGTGTGATCGGACACTACGAGTATAATTCCATAAGTTCTCTTGTGATGTACAGTATTTTGGCTGACGGGTAAAGAAGAGTTCCCTATAATCTCGCAGAAATACTGCATTTCTCCACAACTTATTTAAGTAAATAGCGATTTCGTGTTTGGCAAACATGAAAACCAGACAACGAATTGGGTTGTTGCCCATCGAAGGAGAATTTCGTGTTTGTCTTTCGAAGCAGCGCCCAAGAATGAAATTATTGTGCTCCAAGTGACATCACCTGGAACTGTCAGTGTCAGCAGAATAATGCATTTGAAGCACAGTTTACCTTTTAAACAGAGAGTGAATGTTAAAAAAAATACTTTTCAGAGATACCATTGATATTCTTCCTCTCTCCGGCCATTTAACATATTTATTAGGGCTGACATTTCGTGTGGATTTGGTCCAGTTTTACGCTCAGATCCCTTTCCTATGTAGAGGAATGACATCATTATTTCATGTTTCTGTGGTGGTTGGGAATGCAGTGTGTGGTGTGTAGATACAGTATGTATTGAGACGAACAAACACCCAGTCCACGCTCCAGGAGATTTGAACATAAGCATTTAAAATCCTCGGTCCCTCCAGGGAATCGAACTCGGGCCCTCTTATTCGGAGGCCACTTCGCTAACAATTCAGCCAAGGAAGAGATATTAATATAGATCTCTTTACTTGAAATGCTTTTGAAAGCATGTAGAAATGCTGCTAATTTTATTTTGTAAGTTCTACAATAGAAGATAATGCCTTTCTATTAAATAAATAATCTTAATACGTATAAATTACAATATGTTTCCATATTTTTCCACCATTGGTTTTACATCGCACCTACACACTGATAGGTCTTATTGCGACGATGGAGTATGAAAGGGCTAGGAGTGGGAAGGAAGCAGCCGTGGCTCCGGCATTTGCCTGGTGTGAAAATTGAAAACCACGGAAAACCATCTTCAGGGCTGCCGACAGTGGGGTTTGAGCCTACCATCACCTGAAGGCGAACTCCCAGCTGCGGCACCCTAACCGTACGATCAATTCGGTCAGTAAAATTTATTTCGACTACTTATAACAGTATTTTATAATTTTCGCTACTGTCTGTGCCAAACGGGAAACGTTTTGACCTCCAGACGTTGCTCAGAACTATCCAGCCAGCGGCTGCTCCATTTTCGCTTTGTCCCAACTATCCAATGCGCTGCACCCTGGCAAAAATTCACTGCCTGAAATATAAATTGCACATTGTCAAAATTTTTAAATTCATAGTAACGACCGCAACGGGATCAGCTTCCCACTTGACATAGCTTCATGTGTTAGTCAGCTAGGTTTCCTAGAAACAAAAGAAACACCGGTCACACTTGGTGTAAGCGCTTGTTTCATTGTGTGGCGCACCGTTACTCTGGACGAAGTGAACTCATCTGTCCGGTGTATGCATAATAAAGAGAGAAAGCACTTGAGAAGGCAGGGCCACTTTCATTAGGTCGTCAATCCCGGATGGTCACGAGTCACTTTACGGAACAACAGAAAGTGACCTTGACCAATTTCTCCTCCACGCCTTTCTTTACAATCTTCCAGCATCCAGCGGCCAATAGACCATCTTTCCTTAACGCAATAAGCAGTGAATAGTAGGGACACTATTTCCAAAGAAATCAGTTAGTTTCTCTTTCAGTTGTGTTAATTTTGCATTTTAATAATAATAATAATAATAATAATAATAATAATAATAATAATAATAATAATAATAATAATAATAATAATAATAATAATAAATTCATTTAAACACTCCCCCATGTTTTCAATTTGTCTTTACGTCGCAGCGACACGGACAGTTCTTATAGCGACAGTGGAATAGGACAGGGAAGGAAATGACCGTGGAGTTAGTTGAATATGAAAATGGGAAACCACGGAAATCCATCTTCCGTGCTCCAGACAGTGGGGTCCAAATATAGTGGACTTCACGAATACAAGCTCATTGGTACGTGATCCAAACTGCGTAGTGTGCCGCAGTATCAATCACCACACAAACATACAACGGTCAATACATCTCTTCACATAAAGTGACAGGTGGCCTTAAAATTAGCCTAAATCCAATTTACACCTAACCCCATATAGCTGGGAAGAATACCATAATAATACTAGTAATAGTGATCATAATAATAATAATAATAATAATAATAATAATAATAATAATAATAATAATAATAATAATAATATTAATAATAAGAGAAAGATGAACAATCTATACTTATTGTCTAAAAGTATTATCAGTATTTGAACTCATTAAAGCCATCCATAAAGTTTAGCAAGGGAGTTGTTCAATTCATTTCAACTTCGTTCAGATTATCTAAGAAAAGTGTAGGTAAACAACTGATAGAGAATCTGCCACTTGGGAAACAGCCCTAAATGCATATCACTAGCGGTGGCTGATTGATTAATTGATTGATATGAAGACTAGCAATACACACGATATTCTTTACGGGGAGGTGGTATCCCCTATCTTTGCAATGCTAATTTTACCTACGTCAGGTACACATTTTGTGATAAACTATCAATAATATCATTTTCAAATTTGGTATGCATACAGCTTAAGGGCTTTTGCGACAACAATTGTTTTTAGACTTTGAATAATAACACGACTGAATATATATAATATATTTAACAGACACCTATTTTTATTGATTTTTAACACATTTTAGCCAAATAAAACCCACAGTTTTTAAGTAATAATGTTATGAAAACACAGAAATGTGTAAAACACGACAGTATAAGTGATTAAAATATTATGCTCATATGCCTAGTACTACCTGAAATATTGGTACCTTTTCCCCCAATAGAACGCAAACGGAGAAAACAAAGGAACAAGTCATGATTATCTTTTTAATGCATACCAGCACAATATTCTGGATCATCAGGGTCATCAGCATGTTCTCTAGACATTTTCTGGATTCTCTGCGCAGTTCTTAATGCTTTCGAGATAACAGAAGCATCTAGGTCAGACCTTTTCCTCCACATATTGGCAATTTCTTGAAATGTACCGAGTGTTCACTCCTGACTCGATCGCTAATTGCTGCATAACTTTCATCCTACCAGCACATCCCTCATTGAAAGTAATTACAGCATCATAAACACCAATGCACAATGGCTGATATCCTACAAACACTGTTTTTGGAACCCTACTCCATACAACACTGTTAAAAACTGGTTTCTGTCTAGGCATTTTGAAGACTTGTTTACTACACGTTTTCATACGAGGGAAACAAACAATGAACAGAAGAGCGGGAATATGTGACACAGGCTAGCCACAACACAAATGAACACAACAAAAACATTCTCTTTGGTGATCAACAACATTACTTTCACCACAGGAAGTAGAATATGAGTATAATAAGCATTCAAACTGTCAATTTGTCATTTGAATTGTATTTGAGGGCGTTAGGAATGATTGTGGCTAATCCTATTACTCATAATTAAATACACTTCAACATTTAAAAATCCAAAAAAATTAATGAACTTTTGAATCAGAGGGGGTACCACCTCCCTTTAAGACATTTTAGCTGTCGAATCTACATTAGAAACAAATTTAATTTCTTTCTTCGAGCTTTTCTGTACATCGATAGGTTTAGTTTTCACATTTGCGCGCTTCGTTTCTAAATATTGTTTCAGTTTTCAGATTTCATACAAAGCACAATACACTGAGGTTTAGAATCATCCTCATCACCTCATCACGTACATCTATATTCCAAACAACTCTTGTCGTATATTCCAAAATATGTAGTTTTAATTTGATCAGTTATAACTAGATTTTCTGTAATGGCACTAACTCCGCTGATATTAATATCATATTCACTCAAAACTTCTGCACTAGTTCAGATAAAGTCGGAAGATGCAGAGTGGGTCTCGGCCCATAAGTGGCAACGGCTACTCCGTGGTCCGACAGCTCTGCACTCCGACCAGCTAACCGAGCGGATGAGCGGTGTCCACGGCTCTATCGTTGTGCGTTTATGTAAAGGAACAAAACTGTTCCAGATGATATATAAATGATAAATAATATCGCAGATACTTTAGATTCAGGATTTCAAATGGACTGTATCGGGATTGACCTATCTAAGGCATTTGACAGGATAGATCATAGGAGACTACTAACTGGCAAAAATGAGTGTAATTTAAGTAGACAAAAGAGTGACTGAATGGGTGGCTGTATTTGTAGAAAATAAAACTCAGAGAATTAGAGTAGGCGAAGCATTATCTGATCCTATAATCATTAAGAGGGGAGTTCTTCTAGGCAGTAAGTAATTATTGGACCTTTTCTTAAACAGTATATATAAATGACAAGTGTAAAGAACTTAGAATCAGAGATAAGATTTTTTGGGGCTGGTGTATAGAGTGATTAATAATTTACAAGATTTTGAGCGACTACAGAACGACCTCGACATTGTTGTGAGTTGTACAGCGGACAATGGTATGAGAGGACTTTTCCTATTTTTGAAACTCACAACTTGACTTTTAACCCCGTTTATCATCAATGGGGTTAAAAGTCATGTGGTGAGTTTCATTAATAGGAAATGTTCTCTCAGTTTTAAATACTGCGTTGATGGGGTGAAAGTTCCATATGTCTAAGTCCACTAATGTCATTTCACGCCACCTCTCCACCGACAACTCGGAACTTACACTTAGTCGAGCAGCTTGTCTCCTTTCTCCCAAGTCTTCCCAGCCCAAACTTTGCTATATTTTTGTAACGCTACTCTTTTGTCGGAAATCAACCAGAACAAATCGAGCTGTTTTTCTTTGGAATTTTTCCAGTTCTTGAATCAAGTAATCCTCGTACAGAGCTCGATAGCTGCAGTCGCTTAAGTGCGGCCAGTATCCAGTAATCGGGAGATAGTGGGTTCGAGTCCCACTGTCGGCAGCCCTAAAGATGGTTTTCCGTGGTTCCCATTTTCACACTAGGGAAATGCCGGGGCTGTACCTTAATTAAGGCCACGGCCGCCTCCTTCCACTTCCTAGGCCTTTACTATCCCATCGTCGCCATAAGACACATCTGTGTCGGTGCCACGTAAAGCAAATAGCAAAAAAAAAAAAAAAAGAAAAAAAAAAGAAAAATAGGTAATCCTGGTGGGCGTCCCATACACCGGAACCATATCTATTTGAGGCCTTACCAGACACATTTATGCCCTCTCTTCTACATCATTACTACAACCCTTAAATACCCTCATAACCATATGCAGAGATCTGTACCCTTTATTTAAAATCCCATTTTTGTGATAACCTCAATGAAGATATTTCCTTGTATTAACACATAGGTAGTTACTGTGGGAACATTCACCCCATCAACGCAGTACTTAAAAATGAGAGGACTTTTCCTATTTTTGAAACTCACAACTTGACTTTTAACCCCGTTTATCATCATACCATTGCCTCCTGTCCAACTCACAACATTATCGAGGTCATTTTACAGTTGCTTACAATCCTGTAACTTATTTATTACTTTATACAGAATAACGTCATCAGCAAGAAGCCTTGTCTCTGATTCAACTTCTTTACTCTTATTAATTATATATATGTTTAAGAAAATATGAAGGTCTAATAATACTGCCTTCAGGAATTCTTCTCTTAATTATTACAATGTTAGATAACGGTTCGCCTAATCTAATTCTCAGAAATCTATTTTTTATATATATAGCAACTCATTCAGTCACTCTTTAGTCTAGTACAATTGCACTCATTTTTGCCAGTAGTCCCCCATGATTTACCTTATCAAATGCCTTAAACAGATCAATCACGATACAATCCATTTGACCTCGTGAATCCAAGATATCTGCTATAACTTGCTGGAATCCTACAAGTTGAGCTTCAGTGTAATAACGTTTCCTAAACCCGAACTGCCGTCTATCGAACTAGTTATTAATTTCGCAAACATGTCTAATAAAATCAGAAAGAATGTTTTCCCAAAGCTTACATGAAATGCATGTCAAACTGACTAGCCTGTAATTTTCAGTTTTATGTTTATCAAGCTTTCCTTTACACACAGGGCTACTATAGCAACTCTCCATTCATTTGGTACAGCTCCTTCAAGCAAACAATAATCAAATAAGTACTTCAGATATCGAACTATATCGCAACCCATTGTCACCAGTATAGCCCCCGGAACCTTATCAATTTCAGCCACTTTTCTAGTTTTCAAATTTTGTATGTTATTGTAAACTCCATTGTTATCATAGGTAAATGTTAATACTTCTCTAGTATTAGTCACCTCCTCAATCTGAACTTTATCCTTGTAACCAACATTTTTTAAATACTACTGACTGCCTTTTGAAGATCCTAACATAAAAACTTCCCTTGTTCATTAATGATGCCTGGAATGTCCTTCTTGGAACCTGTTTCTGCCGTAAAGTACCTTTACATACCCTTCCATTTTTCACTAAAATTTGTATAACTGCCAATTATGCTTGACATAATGTTATCCTCAGCTGCCTTCTTTGCTAGATTCAATTTCCTAATAATTTCCTTCAATGTTTCCTTACTTCCACAGCCATTTCTAATTCTATTTCTTCCCAATCTGCACATCCTTCGTAGTCTTCTTAGTCTGCTTATTTCTCTGTTATAATAAAGTGGGTATTTACCATTCTTCAACACGTTTAAAGGTTCAAACCTGTTCTCACATTCCTCAACAATTGCTTTAAACCTATCCCAGAGTCTGTTTATATTTTTACTGATCGTTTTCCACTGATCATATTTACTATTTTTAATCTCCTTCATGCCTGCTTTATCAGCCATATTAGTCCTACTTTTAAGACCTTCCTTTCTATCAAATTTCTTCTTAACTACGACAAAAGAGCTCGGTGATCACTAATACCATCTATTACTTCGGTTTCTCTATAGAGCTCGTCTGGTTTTACCAGCACCACGTCCAGAATATTCTTCCCTCTACTTGGTTCCATCACTTTCTCAATCATCTGTGCTTCCCATATTAACTCATTTGCCATTTGTTGGTCATGCTTCCTATCGTTATTAGACATGTTTGCGAAATTAATAACTAGTTCGATAGACGGCAGTTCGGGTTTAGGAAACGTTATTACACTGAAGCTCAACTTGTAGGATTCCAGCAAGTTATAGCAGATATCTTGGATTTGGTAAATTGAGATCTCCCGCTACAATCACATTCCTTTCCATACCGTTTCCCCATAGCTAATTATTTTATATAATTCTGAATCAGTGTCAACACTACCCTTTCCCGCTCTGTACACTCCAAAGACATCAAGTTGCCTTTAGAGATGAGCCTTACACCTAGAATTTCACGTTTGCCATATTTAACTTTTTCGTAGCTTACAAATTCTTCTTTCAGCAGATTGCTTCCACTCCTACCATTCCTATCGTATCTCTACGATACACACTCCAATTCCGTGAGAAGATTTCTGTATCCATTATATCATTTCTCAGCCATGTTTCCACTCTTGTTACAACATCTGTTAACTATATATCTGGGCCGATAACCTTATATGTTAGGCCCATTTATACAACAAGCACAATCAACTATATATCTGCTAAATTACTTAAATTTCTTCCTTTCTTTGCAATACTTCTACTGTTCAACACTAACAATTTTATGTCATCGCTAGTTGAGTTCCAGA
This sequence comes from Anabrus simplex, assembly GCF_040414725.1. NCBI lineage: Eukaryota > Metazoa > Arthropoda > Insecta > Orthoptera > Tettigoniidae > Anabrus > Anabrus simplex. The sequence goes on from NC_090271.1 coordinate 245,654,315, forward strand.
TCCTTGTACTCTTATCACTGATCATTAGACCACCCCGTTTCCCTGAATGTACCTCCATATAGCACTTCTAAACAAATTTCCTAACTTACACGTACCACTTCGGTTTAAGTGCAGGCCATCTGAGCACAGATACCTATCTCTTACTCACCCATTAGGCTCCAGAAATCTCGCTCCCAGTTTCCCACATACCCACTCCGTAGTCTCATTTAAATCCCTAATCACCTTCCAGTCAGTAGCTCTCCTGCACAGTAATCCACTGGTAAAAATCTCGGCTTCCTTAAACTTCATCCGTGCTGCATTTACCAGATCTCACACATCCCCAAATATATTTTTTCTGCTTGCCTTACGTTGTTGGTACCAACGTGAAACACTACCACCTTCTTCTTTCCCTCCTCTTTCTCTTCTACTTCCTTCAACATCGGCCTCAACCTAATTCTTGGATAACACTCTTCCCTGTTTCCCTTCTGTCCATACACTTTCCCCACATGCCTAACAATGGCATACTCCATGACCAGAGACTCAACCCTACCCACCTCATTTGATCCCCTCCCTCTTGGTGAGCCCTATCTTTCCTGACATCTGCAGAAGCTACTTCCTCCTCCCTTTTCTCCCTTCTGTGAACCTGTTCCACCTGTCCTTTCCTATCCTCCACTCTACATTTCCCTTTCCTACCTTTTCCCTTCCTCCTACTTCCACAATTCTCAGCAGCAGTTCCCTGTTCCTCATCTTCCCTCTGTAGTTCTACCTGCATTGACTCGTACCGTTTTATCACAGACACCTGTCCTGAATTCTGATCCTGAATGGAGCCCTTAGCCTGCAATCTCCTTCCTCTTAGAGCATTAGAAACCAGCCTTTTACGATTCCCCCCTTTCCTCTCCATTCCTCTTTTACACTTATTGTGTCCTGTACATTGTTTGAGGGTGACCTACATTCTTTCTTGTCATCTGAGAGAATATTACTGAATATCGGAAGGAATAAACAAGAATCACACAATTCTAAAGTGCAGTTAAGCTTATCCTAATTACAACAAAGAATTCAACTAAGCCAGTTTCTACAGATACTTCTACTATACTAACAGATATTTTTCAGCGAAAAATAAGCACGCTGATTTCTAATAAAATACCAAAACACACCACAATAATTTCAAACTACGTTCAGACGTATCCTAATTACAATATGTTACTACTAAGCACAAACAGAAATGAAAATTGGAAGTTTGCAATTCGCAAGAACTACTCAAAATTTACCAACAAAGCTAAATGCGTGGACAGATTAGTATTAGTACTACTTTACCCTACTACGCTATAATAGATGCACACGAAAGGTAAACACACAAATATACATACATAGCAGACAAGATGCTATCTAAATGTACCGTATATACACTACAATTCTCAACTGAAATGTGGTTATATGATTTTTACGGCTGACGGATTAATATTATTTCATCTACTACGTGGGACGGAGCATAAAAGTGTCCTTAAATGCTGAAGAATTAGAGGTTGTCTACAATAAATTCTGTCAAAACTACGCCAGGGACTTGAATTGCAATATTATTGGGCTATAGGAATTTGATTATTAACTTTTACTCGATGAATACTCTTTGAACTCTTCAGAATGCAGCAAACAATCGTCAACAATCCAAGGATTATTGAGTAATTACTCAGTGAAATACCAAGTTTACAGATGCATCATGTTATTTAATTGAATAAATTATTACCTTCGTGATAGTTTGAACGGATAACTATACGAAATACCGGAAAAGCTACGGAAGTTACAAATCCTTGTGATAATCTGTCTTTATAAGTATTGAACCATATCGTTTCATGGTTATAGAGATAAGATTTAACGCATCAGGAACAATGTACCGGGAGTCGAAACTGGAAACGCGCGAAAGGTATCTTGGAACTCGAAGGGGGTCAAGGCAAGCCAGACCGGGCGTGGCAAAATGTGTGAGAGAGCGAGGAAGCAAGGGAAAAGAATAGAACGACTCGAATACTGTCTGGGGATTCACATATACAACCCTTGTAAGAACAAACGCGGCATGAAACAGGCCTGGCAAGGTATGAAAATATGACGATAATTACTCCTGTGAACGGAATTCGACGGAATTAAAATAAAAGAAAATTTTATACTAATAATTTACTGCGTGCTCTGAACTGATCCGATGTGCTAAATGTAACTGCCTTTCTTAGTTTGATTTGAACGAGATGAGTGTGAGAACCAAGCTCTCGTTAGCACAAAGTAGAAGCGTTTGAATCAGAGGGTTTCCCCGTAAGTGGCGCTTCTGTCAAGAACATATAAAAGGAAGCATTAAGTGGAGATGGCATTATTTGGAAGACAAACGATGAGTCAGGGTGCGTCGTGAGCTCGTAGCAATTAAACAAAGCCAGTGTTATAATATATAGAGTTTGGTTAATTTTTACCATCCGTAGCATGGAGAAATAGCAATTACATAGAGCTAGGAAGTAGTATTTTAATAACCTTTGATCCAGAAATCAGCGTGCAGATACGTGCTACAATTTTTAACAAATACTTTCCAAGTACGATATGCAGAACTAGGAGTGACGGAGTGCGCATACAGGAATTTTAATTGTGTGGATAAAATTGCAGTTATTGGCGGTACGGGAATCTACGACAAGAGCTGTTTGAGCACGAACACTAAACCAGACGGCAGCACGATGGGTGAACCAAGGACCAGCAGCCAAAGAGGACAGTGAAGCCCAACGTAGCATTAGAAAGGATTTTCGAAATAATTCCGGAAAACTATCACATGGCTTTGCACATGGCATGACCCGGGGTCCATTGCATGAAGAAAAGAGATTACGGAGTATATTCCGGACATTCTGGATGATCTGAAGTGAGGTCAAACATGTAGGCCTGTGAGTTACTAGTCTGAGGACATGACTCCATACCAGTGAGATAGGTGTTATTAAGAGGCCACAAGCGCCCGCTGTCTCTCTCGATTGAAGGGGTGAGATTTGGCTCAGCTGAGAGCTGCCTTGGACCGTCAGTTGGAGAGGTGACCCATTAGCCATGTGACGAAAACCAGATGTGAAAAAGGCTTCGCCGTGTAGCTATGTGTATCAGCAGAGAGAAATATGTTTTTGTTTGAAACAGCAAGGGTAAGACGAACTTACCATTCCCCCAAGTAAGGTAAGGTCGAAGAACGTCACGCCGAGAGGACGACCCAGAGAAGCGATTACATCACCAACCCCACAAGGCTAGTGTGTATTTTGTATGTTTATTCCAGATTCAGTGGAATGGAATATTTGTGATATGTTTATTGTTGTTTAGTTGTGTCTCTATATTCGTGCTTGTCATTTCATTGTATATTGCTAACAGGGAAGCACGTATGCATTTTAGGGGTTACGAGTTCAATCCTCGTCTTTGCTTATGAGATCGGGCTCATATTAGATTCAGTGTCTTTTTGGGGTTATCAGAAAGTCATAACTAAGCATTTGTGTAGATTTTGTATCTCAGATTTAAATGGGAATAATTTTAATCTTAGTTTCCTTTTATATGCGAAGCTTTCTGTCGCTTATCTCGTGTACCAGGACGTTTAAGTACAACGCAAATAGTCGAGTCTGTTCGAAGTTATTTAAATGTACAGTGTAGTGTTTATGTAACGCCTCCACGGATTCCAAAATAATTGATTTTTTACTTGTTGTCACTAGATGGCTACCAACGCGAATTGTAAAATAAATTGTATCAAATTATTTAAGGGAGTTTTGCCCACCTTTTATGTTTTAGCATGTTAAATGTTTTATGATAATTTTAATCCTCATTCACTTACACAAATGCAATTCCTGTCCTACTTACATCTTTAAGAGATCTTATTTTGTGGTTCTTGGAGATCAAAATGACTTATTACGTGATGTCCCACTTTATTTCTTGTGATTTGTTTGCCTACCGACCAATTAAGGTACACTATTATACCAACGAACCTACAAATATTTAAAAATAACTTTAAAAGAAGTTAATATTATGAACTAAATTATTTCCTAAACCTAAATTCTAAACTAAGTTCGCCTAGCTAGCCTACTTAACCTAGAAAACGTAATCTACTGAACACCAACTGAACTACTTGTTATAAAATTCAAATATCACTACTCCCAATTTCTACCCACAAGCACTAAAAACCAATATATAAATTGCAGTAAATGGATCACACAAAAATCAAAATCTGGAGATAAAGTTGGAATTCAAGAGGACAAATTGGGGCGAATATTCGTTTATAGGAAAGGGAGTTAGGGATTGGAATAATTTACCACGGGAGATGTTCAATAAATTTCCAAATTCTTTGCAATTATTTAAGAAAAGTCTGGGGAAGCAGCAGATTGGGAATCTGCCACCTGGGTGACTGCCCTAAGTGCAGATTGATTGATTGATTGATTGATTGATTGATTGATTGATTGATTGATTGATTGATTGATTGATTGATTGATTGATTGATTGATTGATTGATTGATTGATTGATTGATTGATTGATTGATTGATTGAACTTTATAGGCTAATATTTAAGCTGTTTCATTCCATTGAAAATCAAACTAAAGCTATGTCAGTAGGGAAGACATCTTGAAGGATTGAATGTAAGGTTGGGGATAAAACTGTAACAGGTAGATCATTTCATGTTATTAGGATGTATATTCACACGGGATTGTAGTACAGAAAGTGAGATTGAATCAAGGTGCAGCGAAGCTAATGCCGTGAACACGCTGTTACAATCAACAGTAAGTTATTCTGTGAGAAAAATGTCGGCTTCCGGACGAAAGAGTCTTTACACGGGTCTGTTTTCAGACCAACTTTGTTTTACTGGAGTGTAGGGTGGGTGGACTCAGGATATGTCGTTCATTAGTTACAATTAACGGACATGAATGTAGAGAGAATGATCGCTGTTAAAAACAGATGGGGATAATGGCAGGTGGATTCTCGGAAGAAGGGAAATAGTCTGATTTAGCAATGAACACGGTAGATTTAGCTGTACCTATAAGCCAGCGCCGATGGTGGGGTTATGTGGTATGTATGAAGAAGGATGGATTACCTAGAAAAATAGTAGGCTTTGTTATGGAGGGTAAGAGAAGTGGAGGGTGATCAAGCCGACGATTGTTGGACTCAATTTCTAATGATTTAAGGATGAAAGAGTAGAGTATATGTGACAGTTCTGTAGCAACCTCCTCTTAACCGGCTGCCCTTTCCAACACCAGACCGTGGTAGATTGATATAACAACTACGGCTTGCTTTCTCTCAGTGGGTGGTGGAATACTCCCCTAAGATACGACTGGAATGGGAACTAAGTAACTTTCCTTTTGATTGTGATGGCTCTAGTGATGGGTGTGTGTGTGCCGTCTTCAACATTAAAATTCATCACAGGTAAAACTTCATCCTCATAGCCGCGCAGGTCGGCTATCAGACGTAAACTCGAATGACCTGCACTAGGCCTTTCCGGAGGCTAAACGCCGTTGGTATTATTATCTGACCGAGCTTGATAGCTGCAGTCACTTAAGTACGGCCGGTGACCAGTATTCGGGAGATTGTGGGTTCGAACCCCACTGTCAACAGCCCTGAAGATTATTTTCCGCGGTTTTCCCATTTTCACACCAGGCCAATGCTGGGGCTGTATCTTAATTAAGGCTTAATTAAGCTCCTAGCGCTTTCCTTTCCCATCGTCACCGTAAGACCTGTCTGTGTCGGGGCGACGTAAAGCAACTCGTAAAAAAAAATTATCTGTTTATAAATAAAAATAATATTGGATTTGTGGTTGTGAAAAGAATGACTCATTGTACAGTTTTCCATACCTTTTTTGCGAGGAGGGTCAAGGAATCAATCATCAATGATCCGCATTTAGGACTACCGCCCAGGTGGCAGATTGCCTATCAGTTGTTTACCTAGCTATTTTAAGTGGTCCAAATGGACCAAAACAAGAATGACAAGCAGTACGGTATTATTTGGTATTTTATTTCTCACATAACTTTCATAACAACTTATTCTGGGCACAGTTACTTTATTCGCGATTTTATTGTATAGAAAACTTCCTTCATCTAATTTTCAGACTTAAATTTTACACTTACACACTTAAAATTAACTGCAATTATTATACCACGAACCGCCACTCACGATTTTTTTCCGTTCGACTTCAATCAATCGTCAACAATTTTGCTTGCAGACGAAACAAAACTATTCCATTTAAACTACTAGGTCACTAGTGAGCATTGGAGGTCTTCACATGGGCGAGTATAGCGGTGGTGATTCGTGATCTAGCGGCTAGTAAAACACGTGCCGTTTTTTGGGTGTCGGACGGCGGTTGCAGAGAAGGCTTCAGCCTACAAACGATCACGGCTGGTCTGTCATCCGACAGCTCTGAACTCCTACCGACCAACCGTGCAGAGAACGGGTAGCCGCGACTTTGCAGTAGCTCTACGCCTCTGCATTCGGAAGACGAAGAGGGGCTGGTCCTCACCGTCGGCTATCCTGAGAATGATTTTCCGAAGTCTTCCAAGGCGAATGCCGGGACAGTTACTAGTATAGACCGCGGTCGCCAACCCCCACACTTTCTCCGAACATCTCCCTGGCCTGAGAGACGGCTTTACCGTCTACGACGCCCACCGTCAACTTTAAGGACGGAATGAAAACGTTTTAGTAGAAGTTTGGTTGTCACACTAGGCCAGCAACCAGCAATTGCTTGCTCCTAATCAGTAGTAACTTGCAAACTAGCTCACTTTGACACAAGCTTTAAAGTCCCCTCGAAATGCTGCTACACGACGCGACATTTTTTTCTACCATTGCGTAGCTATGGAGATGCCCTAACAAACCCATCTCATCCCCTATATAAGACAGATGTAAAATTTCACAAAATCACAATGACATAATGCACTCAACAAGCAGCCACAGTAATAACATTCACTCTCAACTTCACGATAAAAATAAGGTTACTTTTGTTTTGCTCTCCTCGAAGTACAAGGTGTATGCATAAGTCTTTTCCGGTTTCACTAAGAGATGGCGCCAGCGAACAGTACGCAGCGTATAAGTTTGACACATACGTCCGTTTGTTTGTCTGACATTAACCTACCAACACACACAAGTTGAGTCCATCAAACACTAACGTCTGTGTTGTATCAGTCAGTGATCATGTCGACGTTTGTGCCTGAAAAAGAACATTTTAGGCTCGCATTGCTTTTCTTATTTAATCAAAAGGGAAAGGCTGTGGGAAGTCACCGTTTGCTGGTAGAAACATATGGTGAACACGCTCCATCGATCAGAACATGCGAGACATGATTTCGACTATTTGAACGTGGTGATTTGTGTCTGGTAGGACCAGAGCGATATTGAGTATTATGAACTCTTAAAGTTTGGTGAAACCGTTAATGCACAACGTTACGCCTACAAATGGTTAATTTAAATCACGCATTGATCCAAGAGACCAGAATGGGCCAGAAGATTTGGCAGGGTGATTTCGTTACACGACAATGCACCGTCTCACACAGCAAAACCAGTGAAAGACACCTTGAAATCGCTTGGATGGGACATCATTCCACGCCCGCCGCATTGCCCCGATCTGGCGCCGTCTGGCTATTACCTCTTCGCATCAATGGAACACGCGCTCGCAAATCAGCACTTCAACAGTTTCGAGGAAGTTGGAAAATGGCTCGTAGAATGGTTCGTCGCAAAGGACAAGTAGTTTTCTTGCATTGTATTCATAACTTACCTTAAATATGGGTGAAGTGTGTAGAAGCCGATGGCCAATATTTTGAATAAACAAGAAATGAATTTCCTATGAAAATTACTTGTTTCCTTCCGGAAAAATCTCATGCATACAGCTGGTAGCGAAATTCTAATCCCATAAATTTCGTAGTAGAAATATACGGCCACCGTGACTCTGTTAATGTACTACAGGAGCCACTTCTTATTGTTTCAAACTTTTTGACCTGCTGAGATTGTACCATTCTCTCAATATTTCGTTTAGTGTCGTGTTGAAGGGCTCCGCATCAGTACTAAAAGCATTGGATTTTTTTCAGGCTGTCCTTAAATTCATTGATATGAACATCCTAAATTCCTGAGAATTTTTCCAACTTTTAATTTAAATGATGGTGTATTTCCTGGATCATTAGCGTCTTTCGTCCATTCCTAAAAGATAATTTGCATAGTGTGGTGACTGCATGAATTTAATAACGTTTTCAACAACTAAATTACATTATTCACAGGAATACTGTAAATGTGTGATCACCTGTTTACCAACTCGCACCTTCCAATTGTACAAAATAGAAAACGGATTGTATCGGTGCAAGTTCATATGCCCTTCATACTGTTAGCATGAGAGTGGCCCCAAGAAATTGTTAAAAACTGCAAGTCATCTTGCTGAAGAATTTCGACTTGTAATTAGCGGAGCAGACTGCCTCTGTGGTCTAATGGTTAGTGTGATTAGCTGCTACCCCCGGAGGTCCGAGTTCGATTACCGACTCTGCCACGAAATTTGAAAAGTGGTACGAGGGATGGAACGGGGTCCACTCAGCCTAGGGAGGTTAAGTGAGTAGAGGGTGATTCGATTCGGCTTCAGCCATCCTGGAAGTGGTTTTCCGTGGTTTCCCACTTCACCTCCAGGCCAGTGCCGAGATGGTACCTAACTTAAGGCCACGGCCGCTTCCTTCCCTCTTCCTTGTCTATCCCTTCTAATCTTCCCATCCCCCACCAAGGCCCCTTTTCAGCATAGCAGGTGAGGCCGCCTGGTCGAGGTACTGGTCATACTCCCAAGTTGTATCCCCCGACCCAAAGTCTCACGCTCCAGAACACTGCCCTTGAGGCGGTAGAGTTGGGATCCCTCGCTGAGTCCGAGGGAAAAACCAACCCTGGAGGGTAAACAGATTAAGAAAGAAAGAAAGAATTAATTAAATAACCCACGACGTGAGGGCATTCGGATACATAGGCTCTGTGGATAATTCTCGAAGTACAAAATGCGAATAAAATCCACAGACTCAAGTGGGATTCGAACCCACCTAGCAGACGCAGCTACATGAACAACATCGCACTTAACCTATGACACCACGGAGACTCCAGCGAGTTGGTTTCCAGAAAGCCTACTAGATGGACTACTACTTCCGCTTCACAAATGCACACACGTTTTCTATCAGTATGCCATCGCTTTTAACGTTCATTTCATACCCTCCTGAAAGCTCATAATTGGCATGTACTTTTTTCATAACCGTATGACAGTTTGATCCATTGTGTAAATGCCTGTCGCATAAGGTACAAGTTTTTGCTAAGGTAATGGTGCAGTAAGTGATTAAAGGCGTTTGTTGCTTGGTATAAGACAAAGGAGGATATACCATGACACCAGTGACGTTCGGTGGGATGCCTAACAGCTTAAAACGTCAGGCGCGGCTGACTCACACGGTATACACTCCGCCCCAAAAAAGCATCCATGTTAAAATACGCTTCTCTGTGTTTCTCAATCACGGCCATCCATCAGTACTTCACATGACAGCCTGAAAGATGACATCGACCATCTGTTATTTGCTTTACGTCCCTCTAACTACTTTTACGGTTTTCGGAGTCGACCATCTGAACCTACTGTAACGCCCCTCTTTTATATTGCCTCTCAGTTATGGCCATCCATCAGTACTTCACATCACAGCCTGCACGTTTTCTAGCTAACATCGCCTTACAACATTTTGTATCGCTAATATCAAATGACCCAAGCCATAATACATATTTATGTCAGAAGATCTCAACTCCAGACAACATAACGGTCCTAAATGAAGGGATAATCTTGTGTTATACTATTTTAATTGACCCTCATAATACCCTACATTACGCTCTGTCCAGTATCCTATTGAGGTCTATCATCACCGCCGATCAAGACCCCATTTCTTGGCGGTTAGAGTTCAGCTGAAGTGACCTTGCCATGGGCTCCATCACGTCAACTTTGCTGATGGCTATCTGAGTTCCTCGTTCCCAATGAGGATTGGAATGTTGATGCTGCGGTACATACAATAAAGAAATTCTTTCTGTGACCCACAGAAGCGCTGACTCATTCAGAATCATGTATTAAAATCCTATTGTGTTTGCAGAAACGACCTTGTTATTCTGATATGGACCTAACTGGCATAAATTATTCCAAAGATATGGAATTTTGCGTAAACTACACGAATCTCTTCTCCAGTTGGCCTATAGAAACAATTAATAATTCGGAGTCGTGATACGGGAACATTTTAGTTACAAACTTTGAGTTTCTACATTTGAATGCCGTGTCGTAAGACTATCACTAGGAGGCTACAGATACAGAGTCACCGATTTTACACAATCTTTGGGAGGTTACTACAGTAGGGGTATCCTATGTGCAAGGGCTCAAGGGCCACATTGGGAACCTAGCCGTAGCCGCGGGCCGCAATTTAAAGTGTGTAGAAAAATTTCTTAAAATTCTGGTAATAAAATAGTGGAACCAGAAATATGCATAGTTCAATTGAAACGAAGGCTTAATAATTTACTTATATAAAATACAATTTTACAAGTGCATAAAAGAGTGAAATTAAAAACACACAAACACTATTACATCCTGAACAATTGAATTTTTTGAATAAAGAACACTCAAATACCTAGTATATCAGTTTATTTGAATTCATATTTAACAAATGGCAAAAAGGAAAAACCAAATACAAACTGAAATTATAAATGTAGTCAAAATAAAACATGAAAAAAAGATAATATAGTGCTGGTAGAGTGATCAATCAGCTGCATCTACCAATGAAATAATGTCCACATCCAGCTTTTTGTTGTGAATCTCATAAAGTGAAGCATGGAAGAACCTGAAAGTCCACTTCTGGACTCACTTCTAATTAATTTCATGAGGAAAGAACACTTTCACATATGTACGTCATCCCATATATTGAAAACTTTTTAGTCTAAATTGTTCTAAGTTCGGGTATTTTTTGCTTGATAGCAGTTTGAAAAGATTGTGGTCCCTTCTCTTGTCAGGTCCAACTCCAAAGGTCTTCCCTGTGGAGAGAACATTGTTATTCAGTTGCGAGAGCCTAACATCCCAGCAATGTTCTTCCAAAAATAAATCCCCGAAAATTTATTTGGAAGTGCTGCACTGTGTATCAGCCGGTACTAATAACAAGAGGAGAATGAAGAACAGAAACCACCTCCTACACCAACAGAAATGAAATTATTTTTGGAATTTCTTGTATGCTAGGTTTCATAAAATGTTCATGGCTGAGGTTGGCATGGACCTCCCCACATGTTTGAGAATGATGGTGTGAGTAGCTCAGCAGGACTGAGTGGCTCAGGCGGTTGAGGCGCTGGACGTCTGACCCCAACTTCGCAGGTTCCATCCTGGCTCAGTCCGGTGGTATTTGAAAGTGCTCAAATACGTCAGCCTCGTGTCGGTATATTTACTGTCACGTAAAAGAACTGTGGAAGAAAATTCCGGCACCTCGGCGTCTCCGAAAACCGTAAAAGCAGTTTGTGGGACAAACATTTATGATTATTATTATTATTATTATTATTATTATCAGTATTATTATATCTGGGAGCACCCTGTATTTATGTAATTCACAAAATTGAACCAAAGCACTAGTTCCATTCAGCATTTTTACAGCCGTTCGACTTTCGTCTTTATAAAATATAAAGGAGCCAAAACAAGTAAATAGCATAAGATTATACATTAAATAAGTGTATTATTTCAGTGTCCAACTCCTTTGCTGAATGGTTAGCGTTGAGGCCTTGGATTCACAAATCTGATTCCCGGCCTGGCCGCGAATTTTAATCTCGTCTGTTTAATTGTTGAATAGCTGTTTGTGTCTGTCCCAACACACTCATCTCTATATGCAGACAACACATCACACCACCAATCAACACTGAAACATGTAATAGTGATATAGGGTTGGCGTCAGGAAGGGCATGCAGCCGTAAAACAGGGCCAAATCCACATGTACGTCACTGTTCGCACCCGTGACCCCACAAGCGTGGGAAAAGTGGTAGACAAAGGATAAGTGCATTATTTTCAGTGAGATAAATATTGAAAAATGTGATGATAGGGAGAATATGGATCTAGGCCTTTTCAGACACTCCTTGAATCATAAAATTAATTTAATTTTCATCTCGTTTTACTCAAAATTTGACTCAATTTTGGTTTGTTACTTTTTGATTAATGCTGTCCAATTAACATTGTAAGTAAAACTTTCTAAAAAATTCATTGCATGAGCTCTTTTCTTTTACTTTTACTGATAATTTGTTGTAGAATGTGAACAGTTCCATTTTCTCTCCACCTCTTATTGTACCTGCAGCACTGATTATAAAAATAACAGGAAACGTGAAGATTTGTCAAGCCTAGAGCGGCAAGATGGGACTATATTGAACGAGTTTACAATAAAGCTTGTGTTCAACCTGCGCATTCCCTATCCCACATGGAGAACAACGGTAAATAAGGAGAAATAAAATTAAAACTGAGACGTCCAGGGACGCTGACCGCTATTCGCGCGGTGCCACAGACACGCACGCAAATTGCTAAACAGATACGCAGGCTGTTACAGTTAAAGAGTCGTTTTCTCGTAAAATAAGGTCCAATGGCACAGGTACAACCCCAGCATATGCCTGGTGTGAAAATGGGAAATAATAGGACGCCATCTTCATTACTGCCAACAGTGCCAGATAACAACTGCATGCAACGAACCGCGTAGCCATATCACTCTGTTTAAAAACACTCTTCATAAAGATAGCTTATTCTGAATTAGCGGCCACAGAATAAAGCACTAGAACACTTCTTCTTTGGGTGATGACGTAGAATGCATTCGCGGTATGACTCTCTAGTCGTAAGAAGTGGCCACAATGGGTCATTCCTCATTATCTCCCAGCTTGGAAGAGTGAATTGACCACCCCGAAGGCCTCTAAGTGAGGCTGATATGTTTTTCTACTTATATTACTTATCCTTAGCACACACAAAACAGTGCGAGTTTGGATAGGAAAGTTGAAGGCAAGTAATAAAAGGTGGTGGTGGTGATTATTGTTTTAAGAGAAAGCACAACTAGGTAACCACCCTCTATATAGCATTAATCAGAGAGAAAATGAAAGGCATTCGATACCTAAAAAATCAACGTATCGGCCAAAGAAACACAAGGGCCGCAAAGAGCGTGACTGAAAGACTCCCTAGGCCTCTAATGTTCTAATACCGTTGGTGTCAGAAAAGAACAAGAGTTGACCAAGGGAAGTCGGATAGGATAAATGAAAGTGAGGAGCCTGGCAAAGTAAGTGGAAGTAACGCCAGTACTTAGTTAAGGACCCCGTAGTTACCAACCCACGATCCCAATTCCAGAGCCCCTAGATCCCCTTTTAGTTGCCTCTTACGACAGACAGGGGATACCGTGGGTGTCATTCTACAGCCCCCACTCACAGGGGAAATGTAATGAAAGCTCTCACACAGAGGCGATATTCAGATTGGGACGGTACGGGACAATATCTGCTTTCATTGTGGTAAATGAAAGCCTCAGAAGGAAGATATCCCATTCGGTACATTGTGGTATCTCCGCGGTGAACAGGCATAGGTCCATCTTCGAAAAGAGAAGTTCTACTTTTGTCAGTAACGTAGCTCTTGTTGAAGACGAAAGTGAACCCATTGCGTTCTTTACTCACACTAAATATGCATAGATAATTCCTCGACAGATAAAGTATGCAGTTTATGTGTACAGATGTTTATAATTACAAAACGAATATGTTACGTGAAATGTATATAAGAGTTAATCTTTCTTTCTTTCTTTCTTTCTTTCTTTCTTTCTTTCTTTCTTTCTTTCTTAATCCGTTTACACACCAGGGTTGATTTTTCCCTCGGACTCACCGAGGGATCCCACCTCTACCGCCTCAAGGGCAGTGTCCTGGAGCGTGACACCTTCGGTAGGGGAAATACAAATGGTTGAAGGACCAGTACCTCACCCAGGTCCCCTCACTTGCTATGCTGAACAGGGGCCTTGTGGAGGGATGGTAAGGTTGGAAGGGATAGACAAGGAAAAGGAAAGGAAGAAAAAGTGGCCTTAAGTTAGGTACCATCCCGGCATTTGCCTGGAGGAGAAGTGGGAAACCACGGAAAACCACTTCGAGGATGGCTGAAGTGGGAATCGAAACCACCTCTACTCAGTTGACCTTCTGAGGCTGAGTGGACCCCGTTCCAGCCCTCGTACCACTTTTCAAATTTCGTGGCAGAGCCGGGAATAGATCTCGGGCCTCCAGGGGTGGCAGCTAATGACGCTAACCACTACACCACAGAGGCGGACAGTTACTATCTGGGTTCTTATTTTAAGCGAAAAAGAAGAAGCACTTGGGTGCATGGTGTAAACAAGTCAAGAGAGGAACTGGAAAATGATTCCCCAACTCGTGCAGGATGACAAACTATCTACATTTTCTTCGAAATTAATACCGAAAATGCAGATTAAATTCTGAGTGTCTTATAAAACAATTTCCCTCCTTTACCTTCCGAGGAATTAAATATCTTCCAGTGTCACGGTCGTGTGAGCAAATCACGTGGCAAACAGTTGTAATCGTCCCGAGTATTACACTGGCTATACGGTACCGAATTGTTGTCGTGACTGTGAGTGGAAACATTAATGCCAGACTCAGACGGATTACCATGGTCGCTACTCTACAATGCTGGATTTATACAAGTTCAGAAAGGTGGTTTGAGTTCCGTTATGCTACACATGTGAAGCAAGTCCAAATGTTGGGTGTGAAAAGAGAAATTGAGAACTGCACAGCATCTGAATCATTGAAGGTATGGCGTCATAGTAGGAGGCTTTGAAAGAAATAGTAGCGGTATCGCGACCTTAGGGTGATGCAACTTTAAAGTAAACCAGTCAAACGACATTCTGATGGTCTTGAGGTCACAGATGAATTAAATTAACCAAGCTCCTGACCTCCCGTGGTAACATGATTAGTGGAATTTCACTAGGGTCACTCGAGCTTATAAAGGAAGAACTTACTAAGCTTCATTCAATACGAATTATTTAATCATTTTACTTATAGTACGGTAGGCGTACGTGTATAGTTTCGGCCGAATTATTGGGCCGGCAGTGTTACAAAAACATGAATGTTCTAAAATCGAAATCATTTCTAACCAACCCGTGCGACTACAGTGTACGGTACTGCATCTCATTGCAAAGAGGTACAAGTCTGAACAGGAACAAGAGTCTGACCTCAGAAATGATAGAATAGAGTTGCCATCTTCAGGTACTTTAATCACCGCTCCATTCGATTAACAATTGGTGTGGGGCCGATGACCTTCGATGTTAGGCCCCTTAAAACAACAAGCATCAGCAATTGGTGTATATCTAGACTCCAGCGTTATGAGGTTGTCAACTGAATCGTCTCATTACGTTCTACAAGTATACATTTAATATATATAAAATAACAATGTTATTTAGGTCCCACTCACTACTTTTGACGACTTTCGGAGACGCCGAGGTGCCGGAATGTAATCCCGCAGGAGCTTGTTTAACGCGCCAGTAAAATTACCGACACGAGGCTGATGAATTTGAGTATCTTCAAATACCACTAGACTGAGGCAGGATCGAACCTTTTTTCGCATAGACTATTGTAGGGTCAAAAGGCAATTTCGAAAACGCATCCAAGAAGATAGAGTAGATTTTCATAATTCCAGAAGGTCCAAGTCATCAATGCTGAGCTTCAAAAGGTTCCTTCGGAGCGTCTCAAAGTCAAAGCGGGAGACGGTCATGTTCCGCGCTACTGGAGCATATCTACTGTCATAGTCGTGGAAATGAGCTGGAACTCGCAGATCACGGAGGCTAGGATTTTTATGACCTAAAAAGCACCATAATATGCAAACACAAAATACTTTTATGACATAAAATATGTACAGTAACATAAAATAGATGACCTAATAATATTATATTTGAGGTAAAATTTGAGCTATAAAATCCATTAATAAGTCAGTTTATGAAAATGTGCAAATTAAATATGGAGTTTGATACTGCCACATGCTTCTTATTTTATTAAAATTATCAGTGTCCGCCTCTGTGGTGTAGTGGTTGGTGTGTTCAGCTGCCAACCCCGGAGGCATAGGTTCGATTCCCGGCTCTGCCACGAAATTAGAAATAATGATACGAGTGCTGGAATGAGGTCCACTCAGCCTCAGGAATTCAACTGAGTAGAATGGGTTCAATTACCACCTTAGCCATCCTCGAAGTGGTTTTCCGTAGTTTTCCCACTTCTCCTCCAGACAAATGCTGGTACGGTACCTTACTTAAGGCCACGGCCTCTTCCTTGCCTATCCCTTCTAATCATCCCATCCCCCCACAAGGCCCTTGTTCAACATAGCAAGTGAGGTAAGGTACAGTCCCAGCATTTTCCTCGTATGAAGATGGAACACCGTGAAAAACCATCTTCTGGGTTGCCGACAGTGGGGTTCGAACCCGCTATCTTCCGAATGAAAGCTGATAGTTACGTGGCCCGAGCCGTACAACCACTTGCTCGGTCATTTTAATACGCCTTAAAATAACGAAAAGAAACTTTTTTCACCCAACAGAATCATTTAAGTAATAATAATAATAATAATAATAATAATAATAATAATAATAATAATAATAATAATAATGGCGGAGGTAGACAGTCGTCTGAATATGTGGTGCATCGTATCTCCGTGTGGATGGGAATTGTACTTCATTTGAGGCTTCCTGGCAGTGTTTGTTACGAAGATGGATTTGTTGAGTATATATTGACGTCATCTGATGGATCTGGGATCATTAAGTGTTAGTTTTTGGTACAAATGTTGTGTGTCTTTTGTGCATTGAGTGTCAATCATCTTGTTTTGCCGACAGTCCATAGATAACACTACTTAGAGAGAAACTCGAGACACTCGGTTTATGTGTATACTATCTTTGCCCTAAGTGTCAGCCATCTCGTTTTATTTGCCATCCCCGCCATGGAAGCCATGAAGAAGACAGGCACTCTGCATGCATTCACCAGCGTTGCATTGATCATGAAATTTATACTTCTCGGTGCCATTATAATGGACGTAATGAATTGATTATGCATTCATCCGCATTCATTTGATCAATGTTCTGTCAAATTTATTGTAGAGTGTCTTTATCAAGACCAAGATTTGCATTGTAGTGGAGGTTTTATCAAGCATTTTTCTTCGTATATTATTATTATTATTATTATTATTATTATTATTATTATTATTATTATTATTATTATTGTTATTATTATTATTATTATTCAACATCAAGGAATCCACTAGTGTCTGTTCTGGTATCCAGCGACTAGTGGTCTGCGTCTGTTCACCTAGTTGGTGTGGCAGTGAAATATGGCTTGACCTCAACAATCAAGTCTGTAATTACCGTGATTTTTATTAAAGATCACCACAACCGACTTCAACTTGAAGTAATCATGATGGAACAAAAGGAAAGAAATCCACTACCCCAGGCCCCAATCAACGCACTGGACTTTCGTGGTCGTCGGATTCGGGGGGACCAGGAACATCATGAGAAGAGTCGGAGTTTCTCAAAATCGCTTCGCAAACACTATGTTGGCACTCTCAACACATACACTCTCTTCAAACTTGGAAAACTAAAACAACTCACAGACATGCTAGAAAAATTTCACATCAAAAGTCTTGCCATTCAAGAGACGCGCTTCATGTATGAAAACCATTTCGACACAGAAAATTACAGAACCTGCTGTCAGAAGAGGCACACCATTATTGTTTGACAGAGGATTTTCAGTACACAAATCACTCGTGGATAACATCATACATTTCAATTCCATACCAGAATGTATCTCCACACTCTCCTTCAAATCAGGTAATAAAGCATACACAATTATCAGTGCACATGCACCTACATATGGCCATAACAGAAAGAAGCCACAAGAAATAGAAGACTTCTGGGAAGACATGGAAGAAGTAACCAACAACGTACCAGAAATACATGTGAAAATTTTAATAGGAGACTTCAATGCGCAATAGGTAAGGAAAGAAAATTCAGACAAATAACGGGCCTGTACTCGGCACACATTCGCTCAAACAAAAATGGGGACACCTCATAAAATTGTCAAATTTTTAACCTCAAGATTATGTCAAGGCAATTTCAAAAGCCAAGACGAAAACTTACAACATAGAAAGCACCCAACACAGTGTGGGGAGAATTCCAGATTGATCATGTGGCAATTTCTAATAAAAATACACGGGAAATTTTAAATGTTAGAACGAGAAAAGGATTATTCGAATTTGATCATTATTGACTACAAGTTAAGATTAAACCAATCCCAAGACAGAAAAATACAGCGCAAAACAAAACAGTCAAACCTGATCCGGAATACTTCAAAATAAACAGGGATAAAATGGTTGAAGAAATTCATAGGTATTCAACAGACATTTACAGATCTTGCGAAGACAGTTCAGAAGGCAATGCGCTGGGGACAACCATCTAGAAAACGAAAACATAGATGGTGGAACGTAATTTGTGATCAAGCCATTGAGCGAAGAAAACAAGCATGAGAAAAGTTCAGAAGTAACAGAACATCAGAAACATGGAAGGAATTTCACTTAGTTCAGAAACAATCATCGAAGGAAATGAGAAGAGAGAAACGAGCATACGACAGGATAAAAGAAATTGAGGAAGATTACAAGAGAAATAACTCAAGAACTGTTTACATAACTTTCAAGGAAACTATTAAGGCCTAACAACCTCCTATCCTCATAGAGGATGGTTGGCTAGTTGTACTTCCTCTTAAAACAATAATCACCACCACCACCACCTCCTATCCTCTGCTTCCGAAGAACAATTGAATCCCTGGAAACAAACACGAAAGAAAACTATAAAATGATCGAATATCACTTTGATAAACTTCTTAATTGCAAGAAACCTACAGAAAAACCAACATTCCAAACAACTACATCCAACCCCGATTCTAACCCACCCACAACATAAGAGATAGAGGAAATCATAAAACAAATGGAAAATAACAGAGCAGCAGGAGAGGGTGGTATTATCGCCGAGATCTGGAAGCTCCAAGATGAAAACATCACCAAAAAATCCATAAGATTAGCAGAGAAATTTGCGTCACAGAGAAAGTGCCAGAAGAATGGAAATGTGCATTTATCCATCCATCACATAAAAAGGGTGATAAGTCAGATCCAAACAATTACAGAGGTGTTTCGCTAGTACCAGTTACGTACAAAATTTTCTCTAAGGTGCTATTAAACTGGCTAGAACCACAAGCAGATCAACAAATAGGGGAATGCCAGGCAGGCTTCAGAAAAGGGAGATCATGCATCGAACAGATCTGTGACTTGAAAATACTTTTGAAAGTCAGACTAACAAGAAACATTGTAGTTACCTTTGTGGACTTCAAAAAGCGTGCGACTCCATAGACAGAGAGACGCTCTTTGACGTACGGAAAGAATATGGCAATGACAGAAAACCAGAACACTTATACAACAGACGCTTACAGACACCACCTCCAAGATCAAGTTCATGAATGAAATTTCGGAACCCTTCCAGATACATGCAGGTGTCCGACAAGGAGACGGGCTCTCACCAATCTTGTTCAACATGGTGTTAGACAAAATTATCAAGCAGTAGGAGGAATAAGTTAAAGGAATACAGCTGGTAAGAACACGTGAAACAAAAAGAATCGTAAAATATTTACATTTGCAGATGACATAGCCATAAAACCAAACTAAACTCCATGGCACTACAGCCCTTGAAGGGCCTTGGCCTACCAAGCGACCGCTGCTCAGCCCGAAGGCCTGCAGATTACGAGGGGTCGTGTGGTCAACACGACGATTCCTCTTGGCCGTTATTCTTGGCGTTCTAGACCAGGGCCGCCATCTCACCGTCAGATAGCTCCTCAATTCTAATCACGTAGGCTGAGTGGACCTCGAACCAGCCCTCAGGTTCAGGTAAAAACCCCTGACCTGGCCGGGAATCGAACGCGGGGCCTCCGGGTAAGAGGCAGGCACGCTATCCCTACACCACAGATGACATAGCCATACTCAGAAATAATACACAGGAGGCAAAGGAAGCATTGGAACGCTTGCATGAAATTGCTTCCAAAACAGATCTATAGATATCTTATGAGAAGACCCAATACATGGAACGACAGAACAACAATGTGCACACCATGAATACTGTATATGGATCCGTAAAAGGGGTCGAACAATTTAAATATTTAAGGGAATACATAAAAATAGGAGATTCGAACAAGGCGTCTAACATAGAACGAGCGGAAAATCTCCAGAAAGCATACAAACTCACATGGTCACATTATAATAAGAAAAACATATCAAGACAGCCCAAACTTAGACACTACAAAACAGTTGTATTACCAGAAGCATCGTATGGGACAGAAAGGACCACAATTGGAGCATCAGGCATCATAGGGACAGAAAAAAGTAGAACGTAAAATTCTCAGAAAAATATTTGGATCAATACACAGAGATGGCATATGGATGAAACGACCTACCGAAGAGCTGTACCAGCACATTGACAGACTCACAGACATGATCAGGAAACGCAGACTAACTCTCTATGGGAACATACAGAAAATGGACAACAACAGACTTACAAAGAAAATCTTTGATGTAATAAACAGTTCAAGCAAGAAAACAAATTGGTATCATGA
Organism: Anabrus simplex; assembly: GCF_040414725.1. Taxonomy (NCBI): domain Eukaryota; kingdom Metazoa; phylum Arthropoda; class Insecta; order Orthoptera; family Tettigoniidae; genus Anabrus; species Anabrus simplex. The sequence continues at coordinate 245,674,940 of NC_090271.1, forward strand.
AGTAGAGGAAGACTTAAGACAGGTGGGGATCAACAGACAAATGATAGGAGACAGAAAAGAATTCAGAAACAAAATTACGAATACAAACTTTATAGAAAATGAGAAGGAGAAGAAGAAGAAGACAGGAATATTGTGGACAGAACAAAGGAAACAGGAGCACAGCCAAAGGATGAAGAGATTTTGGGAAGAGAAGAGGAAGAAGGGAAAGAAGTGAAAATTGTGTCATCATGAGATATGCGAGTTCAAACACTGTCCATAAGGGCAAAAATCATATGAATGAATGAAATAATAAGAATAAGAATAAGAATAAGAATAAGAATAAGAATAAGAATAAGAATAAGAATAAGAATAAGAATAAGAATAAGAATAAGAATAAGAATAAGAATAAGAATAATAACTAGCATGCACCGCGGCTTCTCCCACGTTTATTGTTTCAACCGTTAGGTGCTTTAAACCATTTATTTTAATGAAAAAGAAAACATTATATTTATTCATAATACGTAGACCTTCACGACACTAAATGACATTATGATAATTATTTGGGGATATTAGGTCGTGTAATAATAAATAAATACCAGCTGACGCGTTTCAATCCTGCGACCAGGATCGTCTTCAGAGCAACAACAAAGCAAAATAGCTACGGTCACTCCATAGTAACCAGACTCAAAATATAGAGACCCTGTTAGAAATATAGTTCATTCCAGGGCCTCCAGAGTCAAGGAGAAAGATGTTGACGAGTTGACTATGGAGGGTAGCCATGATCTACTCAATATATAGCCGTCACCTTTGTTGAAATTATTCGGGCGTTTAGCAATTTCTATCGCCTCACGAATGATTCTGGGAATAAAATGTTTCTCTTTACAAATGACAGAAGTTGCATAAAAAAATATTTGATGGTCATTATGTATGGTATGTTCTGCCACAGCAGACTTCTCTGGCTGGCAAAGACGTAAGTGCCTGCGATGTTCTTTAACCCTTGTTGCTACTTTCCTACATGTTTGGCCAACATAAACCGATCCACAGGAGCAAGGAATCATATATATTCCAGCGCAGTTTAAACCAATAGGATCTTTGTCAGATCGCAAACAATTGCCTATGATGATATTAGGCTTAAAAATGGTCTTGATATTGTGCTTTCTGAGAATATTGTCAATCCTATCCGTGACAGATTGTACGTATGGCAAGAAGGCCAGACTCAAAGGACGAGAATCACGTGACAATCTGTCTTTTGGCTTAGGATGTAGCACTTCATCAATCTGTTTCCTTGGATAGTCATTGCTCAGAAATGTTCTGGTTAGGAACTCAAGTTCACCGTTTAATTTATCCTCCTCAAAACCTCCTTTGCTCGGTTGATAAGAGTGTTAAGCATAGCACGCTTTTGGCAAGGGTGGTGATGAGAGCACCCATGAAGGTATATATTAGTATGGGTAGGTTTACGGTAAACCGAATGACTTAAAGTTCCATCTGATTTCTTAGAAACCAAAACATCCAAGAACGGCAAACATCCTCCACGTTCAGTCTCCATGGTAAATTTAATATTTGGATGTATGCTGTTCAAGTGATTCAAAAATATGGATAATTCATGCTCACCATGGGGCCAGATAACAAATGTGTCATCGACATATCTTAACTAAATGGAAGGCTTGTGCATGCAAGATTGAAGACAAAAGCATGCTATGCTTAACACTCTTATCAACCGAGCAAGGGAGGTTTGTGAGGAGGATAAATTAAACGGTGAACTTGAGTTCCTAACCAGAACATTTCTGAGCAATGGCTATTCAAGGAAACAGATTGATGAAGTGCTACATCCTAAGCCAAAAGACAGATTGTCACGTGATTCTCGTCCTTCGAGTCTGGCCTTCTTGCCATACGTACAATCTGTCACGGATAGGATTGGCAATATTCTCAGAAAGCACAATATCAAGACCATTTTTAAGCCTAATATCATCATAGGCAATTGTTTGCGATCTGACAAAGATCCTATTGGTTGAAACTGCGCTGGAATATATATGATTCCTTGTTCCTGTGGATCGGTTTTTGTTGGCCAAACATGTAGGAAAGTAGCAACAAGGGTTAAAGAACATCGCAGGCACTTACGTCTTTGCCAGCCAGAGAAGTCTGCCGTGGCAGAACATGCCATACACAATGACCATCAAATAATTTTTTATGCAACTTCTGTCATTTGTAAAGAGAAACATTTTATTCCCAGAATCATTCGTGAGGCGATAGAAATTGCTAAACGCCCGAATACTTTCAACAAAGGTGACGGCTATATACTGAGTAGATCATGGCTACCCTCCATAGTCAACTCGTCAACATCTTTCTCCGTGACTCTGGAGGCCCTGGAATGAACTACATTTCTAGCAGGGTCTCTCTATTTTGAGTCTGGTTACTATGGAGTGACCGTAGCCATTTTGCTTTGTTGTTGCTCTGAAGACGATCCTGGTCGCAGGATCGAAACGTGTCAGCTGGTATTTATTTATTATTACACGACCTAATATCCCCAAATAATTATCATAATGTCATTATATTTATTAACACACACCCGTTTTACATAAATTGCATATGTGGCCAAAAGTCTTGGGAAGACACTGAATGTGATGTTAATAACGAGTTGCTCCTCCCCGAGCCCTCAAATGGGCAGCAATGCGGCGAGACATCAACTCTATAAGGCGTTGGAATCGTTCTGGAGTGATCTGAACCCACGCATCATGCATTGCTACCCACAGTTTTTCTTGTGTAGTGGGTGCAGGGTTCACGGAGCGTACACAAGCATCGACAGCATCCCATAAATGCTCGACTGGATTCAGATCCGGGGGATCTGGAGGGCCAATCCATGGTCATAATTTCACGGGAGTGCTCCTCCAACCGCCTGCGTGCAACCAGAGAGCGGTGACATGGCATCTCCATCAGGGTACTCTAGGGCCAGAAAGGGATCCAAATGGTCTAAAAGATTGTCCACATAACGCGCACCTGTCAGCGCTCCCTGCAGCCGGACAATGGGGCCTAATTGCGACCATGAGAACGCCACCCAGACTGGAATTGAGCCACCTCCCGCCTGGTCACAATCTTATTGGCTCAAAGATCCATAGCTTCATGGGACATACGCCACACTCTCAAGCGCCCATCAGCTCGATACAACTGGAAACGAGATTCATCGGACCATACCACACGTCGCCACTGTTGCATGGTCCATTGCCGATGTTCGAGGGCCCATGCATGTCGTTGTGCTGTGTGTCGAGGTGCCAGCAAAAGGACTCGAGTTGGTCGTCAGCTGGTGAAGCCTATGCGGTGCAGTTGCCTCCTTACAGTCCTGGCAGAAATGGGTTCCTGACTTCCAACAATCAACTGGGCAGTAATCTGACTCACAGTAGCCCAGTATGGTTCTGCGAAGGCGACGTGATGTCCATTCGTTAAACATCTGTGGTCTTCCCGTGCGGCGGTTTACGCGGGTGGTAACATTCTCTCCGTGATATTGAAGATCCACCTTCGACACTGTTTACCTCGGAAACCCGAATTCGCGTGTAATCTCCGCAATGCTATGTACCATACGCCGTGCGCCGATGATCATCCCACGTTCAAAATCGGTAAACTCGCGACGTCTCGCCATCGTCACGACACTGGTGTCTGAAACAGGCTGCTCAGCTATGCCGCAACAAGCCGCAACGTTCAGGGATCATACACGGCACATTTTCTAATGGGACAACCTTTACCGTGACTTTTGGCCACTCAGTGTACGTTATTTTTATTAAAATATTGTTACTTGATACCGGAATGATCGATGGCACAAATAATATTAAAACAATATAAAAAACAAACTTATTTTTTCCTTTTAGAGCTTCCTATTAAACTCTATTAAGTGCCATTCCATGGAGCCAAGATTTATAGAGTGTTTGCCTTTCCAACTCTTGAACAGCCCACGTACAGTTGCCAGTGGGAGAAGCACCATTTCCGAAGATCGAGTCCTACAACTTTAAGCGATTGTCCTTGCACTTTGTTGATGCACATAGCGAAACTAAAACAAACGGGGAACTGCAGACGTCTAATTTGAAACTGTATATCCGAAGGAATGATTTAAATCCGAGGAATACACTTCGCACGCGGCTTGTCCAGTCATGATGATGGCTTCAATAATATTCGGCATCAGTTTCTTGACTGAGAGTCGTGTTCCGTTGCAGAGGGAAGGATGATTCATATGCCTGAGAAAGATAATCGGCGCCACAATCGTCCACTCCAAGATGTTCGAGTGTACTGCAGGTGACTCCAAGTTGTTCAAAAGCTCTGTCGTGTAGTTGACAGCCTCATCTCTATTGCATGTAGGGTGGATATACTTCTAAAGAACATAGTGTTATTCTTGTAAATGTTGGTTATTGATCACACTGACAACTTAAGTTCTTGGAGCAAGAATTGTTCTTCGACACAGCCATGCGTGATTGATGAAACCCTGTACGTACCTATGACAAAAATTACAGATCTCTGCGTGTCGTACCGGTAGATTTGGCTTCTACTCGTAGAATCACGGACGGAACGAAAATGGTTTCCTATGCCACGGACTTAAAATGGCACCTTGGCTGATATGTATATCACTATTCTTTAATTATTATTGAAAAATAAAAACCTACAACCTGTTGTCCAGTCATTGACCGGGTCAAGGATGGTATGAATGAAGCATATATAGGCTGTTAGTACGATGGACCCGCCACTCCCAAAGGGATATATTAATGACTGATATATGCTATGAAATGAGAATGGAGAATGTTGTTGGAATGAAAGATGACAGGGAAAACCGGAGTACCCGGAGAAAAACCTGTCCCGCCTCCGCTTTGTCCAGCACATGTCTCACATGGAGTGACCGGGATTTGAACCACGGTATCCAACTGTGAGAGGCCGACGCGCTGCCGTCTGAGCCACGGAGGCTCCTTTAATTATTATTATCTACCTTATACTGTATACAATATTTTTCCTCTAAATATATGTAGGTCCAACCCTTGTCTCGTTTCACTGTTGGTGGTGTGGATGGTGGTGGTGGTGGTGGTAGTGGTAGTTGTTGATTATGATTTTAAGAGGAAGTAAAATTAGGCAACCATCCTCTATATAACACTAATCAGAGGACAAAAATGTAAGAGATTCGATACTTCGAAAAATGAAGGTATCGGCCAAAGAAAGACAAGAGCCACGAAGGGTGTGAAAATGAAAGACTCCCCAGGCCTCGAGTACCCACTCTAATACCGTCGGGGTCGGAAAAGAACAAGAGTTGAGCAAGGGAGTTCGGATAGGATAGATGAAAGAGAGGAGCCTGGCACAAATAAGTAGAAATAATTCCAGGACTCAGCTAAGGGCCCCGTGGTCGCCAACTCACGCTCCCAAGTTGTGAGTCCCTCGGGCCCTTTACGACTGCCAGGGGATACCGTAGGTGTTATTCTCTCGCCCTGACCTACAGGGTTCTCGTTTCTCGACGGGATCGGGTGTGAAGTGAGATGAATCTTCGTAGCGAGCTTTTACGACCGACTGAATGCCCTTCCTGACGTCAACGTCATCAGAAGAGTTAACGAGATGAAATAAATTGCATGATATGATATCAGGGATGGATAGGGTGAAACCCGGTGCCGGCGGATAGCCTACTCCTGTCGAATAGCACGATGTAGTCTGCTCAAAGCTGTACGTCGCCATCCGACGAACGAATCACCATCAAAGCGTCATATATTCTTAACTCCATATGAGCACTGCGGAGAGCTCTGGAATTGAATCCAGGCTTTTGGCACGCAATCTAGTGATTAGAAATTGTATACCACCACCTCTCCTACCCTGCCGGCCAACATTCTGATGGTGAAAATTGAAGAGTGAAAATAGGAAAGGGTGAAAGTGCCATAATTGTGAATTGTCTTTTTTTTTTTTTTTTTTTTTTTTTGCTCGGAATTGGCTGAAAGGACCATACGGTGTACCATGGTGAAGGCTGGAAGTTCGCAAAAACAATCACAATTGTGTCACTTTCACCCTTTTCCATTTTCACCCGTCAGTTTTTCCGACCTACTGGACTCAAACCCAAGGGCGTGAGTGATACGGGCCTATCTGCCATTATAGAAATTCGGGCCCCTCAAAGAAATGTAAAGCCTATGAATAATTAAAATAAACGTAATTACAGGAAGAAGACCTAACGCAATATATTCTCAATTTATATAATCAAGGGGTTATTATTAACAAATAATGTTTAATAGGTTTTATTAGACTTCCTACTGGTGAACCATACACCACTTAGTTGTTCGTGCATAACGTTGTTTTCATTTTGCAGTAACTACGGAACTATACTCTGTACACAAAGCCGAAATCTGTTATAATCATTTATTCGATTATGACACAGAAAAATATAATAAAAAATTAAATCAAACACTGTTCAAGTAAAGTTCGAAAAATATCAAAGAGCACATTTAATATTTAAGCCTACTATTACCTTCGCGCAAAAAGAGTTCGTTTGAAGCTGAATTCGAATGGTCCGTGGGAAGAATATAAGAACATTTTTAATTTTTTTCTATATTACTGCCATCTTGTGGCTCTAAGAATTTAGTTTCAGTCATCTGTCCAATAAAGAGAAGGAATCTCTTAAGTTATTAGATGTGAGCGATTTTAAAAACCATACATAGCGGAAGAGCATGGTGTTGCACAATTTTAATAATGGTCTCCTGTAAAATTAATAAAATGTGACTTATTATGTTCTTCCCCTAGACCTATTGTGTTATACATTGTTGTAGAACAAATGTGTGAAGAAAGTTAAATTTTCAGCAAAATGTGTGCATAATACGATAACAGATACATTACACGTCAACAAAGTATCATCTTCTAGCTAAAATATGATATTTTGGTAACAATTGTCATTTCTGTAGTTATTTTTCGAGAATTTGGTGCAGCTCCTTTAAGAGGAACGTGTGTTGGTGTTGCGAGAGAAGGCTGTGTTGTGTTACACTCAAAACAGTAATAATAACAGCTGCTAGATTCAGCCAAATGGCAATTCCTCTATGTACAAATTGTAAAATAAACCAGTTAGGCTAACTCTACACACACGCTCTGATAATTTTCCGTCCAGAGTGACATAAGGCTAGATTTCTTTTTTTTTTTGCGAGGGGTCTGCGGGACCCCTTAAAGGACCGGGCCCGTCTGCATTGCATGCCCTGCAGGCCCTAACGTTATGCCGCTGCTCGAACCTGTTAACCACGGAGTCATACCATATAGACTTTGTGCCTTAATGATCATAGCCTTTACTTGTGTAAATTTTCATCTAAAAATACGCCTACGTTAAAAATTTCAGATCTCTGCATATCTTAGATTTGTCTGAGCACATACATACAGAGAAACACTTCCGGATACTGCGGACTAAATATGACTCCTCGTGTCGGGGATTGAAAGTGGCTTCCTATGCCATGGGCTTAAAATGGCTCCTTGACTAGTAGTACCTACCTTAGACTATGCACGTTGACTAGTGACAGTAAATCAATGCATTTAATCCTGGTGACAGCACGATGGATTTTCATAACCCAACACATGTATACCGTCGGCTTTTTGCTCATAATTCGTCAAAGAACACGAAAAAGAAAATCCGGCTTTGGGGTGCATTTGGACCTGATTCCATCTACCTATGTTAAAAATTTCTAATCTCTGCGTGCCGTATATTTGGCTGGGCATAGCACATACACACACACACACACACACACACGTACATACATAAACACTTCCTTTTATTATTAATCAGCTACCGTGTGCAGACACTTCAATTTGACGCCATCTGGCTGTCTCCTCGTCAATTTCGACGTTCCAGTCTACTCTAGGCCTAGTGGATGGCACAGTATACCGAATCTCTCTTGGACGTCTATGGCTTAGTTTTAATTAATTTCGTCGGGTGAATACCAAATGAAACACCAGGGATCTTGCATTTGCCGACATCGTACAACAAGGAATGCCTGCCGGGTTTGAACCCGTTATCTTGGGATCCGCAAGCCGACACCCTACCACTGATCAACAGAGGCAGCTATAATTGAAAAGAAACACAATGTACACTGACTGACAGAGCAAATGCAACACCAAGAAGGAGTGGTCAGAACTTTATGCCAATTGCAGGGTAGACTGACGTCACTGAGGTATGCTCATGATGTGAAATGCGCCGCTGTGCTGCGCACGTAGCGAACGATAAATGGGACACGGCGTTGGCGAATGGCCCACTTCGTACCGTGATTTCTCAGCCGACAGTCATTGTAGAACGTGTTGTCGTGTGCCACAGGACACGTGTATAGCTAAGAATGCCAGGCCGCCGTCAACGGAGGCATTTCCAGCAGACAGACGACTTTACGAGGGGTATGGTGATCGGGCTGAGAGGGCAGGTTGGTCGCTTCGTCAAATCGCAGCCGATACCCATAGGGATGTATCCACGGTGCAGCGCCTGTGGCGAAGATGGTTGGCGCAGGGACATGTGGCACGTGCGAGGGGTCCAGGCGCAGCCCGAGTGACGTCAGCACGCGAGGATCGGCGCATCCGCCGCCAAGCGGTGGCAGCCCCGCACGCCACGTCAACCGCCATTCTTCAGCATGTGCAAGACACCCTGGCTGTTCCAATATCGACCAGAACAATTTCCCGTCCCCGTCGATTGGTTGAAGGAGGCCTGCACTCCCGGCGTCCGCTCAGAAGACTACCATTGACTCCACAGCATAGACGTGCACGCCTGGCATGGTGCCGGGCTAGAGCGACTTGGATGAGGGAATGGCGGAACGTCGTGTTCTCCGATGAGTCACGCTTCTGTTCTGTCAGTGATAGTCACCGCAGACGAGTGTGGCGTCGGCGTGGAGAAAGGTCAAATCCGGCAGTAACTTGGAGCGCCCTACCGCTAGACAACGCGGCATCATGGTTTGGGGCGCTATTGCGTATGATTCCACGTCACCTCTAGTGCGTATTCAAGGCACGTTAAATGCCCACCGCTACGTGCAGCATGTGCTGCGGCCGGTGGCCCTCCCGTACCTTCAGGGGCTGCCCAATGCTCTGTTTCAGCAGGATAATGCCCGCCCACACACTGCTCGCATCTCCCAACAGGCTCTACGAGGTGTACAGATGCTTCCGTGGCCAGCGTACTCTCCGGATCTCTCACCAATCGAACACGTGTGGGATCTCATTGGACGCCGTTTGCAAACTCTGCCCCAGCCTCGTACGGACGACCAACTGTGGCAAATGGTTGACAGAGAATGGAGAACCATCCCTCAGGACACCATCCGCACTCTTATTGACCCTGTACCTCGACGTGTTTCTGCGTGCATCGCCGCTCGCGGTGGTCCTACATCCTACTGAGTCGATGCCGTGCGCTTTGTGTAACCTGCATATCGGTTTGAAATAAACATCAATTATTCGTCCGTGCCGTCTCTGTTTTTTCCCCAACTTTCACCCCTTTCGAACCACTCCTTCTTGGTGTTGCATTTGCTCTGTCAGTCAGTGTATGATAACCTTCGTTTTTTAAATACTTCTCCCATTTTCGTTGACACTTTCTGCCCCACTTTACGCCGAACAACGTTGAATTTCATTACATTATTTTTAGGATATTAGGTGGTATTATAATTATTATATGCTAACGCGTTTCAATCTTACAACCAAAATCGTCTTCAGAGCAATGACAATGCAGAATGGTAATCGTTAACGGTAATTGTTAATTCCACAGTAAGTGGATTCAAGAGAGAAGTATCCTATTAAAAGTTAAGGAGATAGATGTTAAGACAACTATGGAAGGTAGCCATGTTCTACTCAGTTTATAGCTGTCCTCTTTATTAAAATTGTGCCGCGAGGTACACCCGCCCCGCTCATTCCAATGAAGCGCCTTGAAGTATGCCATCTGATATTTATGAACGTCTCAACTACTAGCGCAAGAAATTTGGACTTTCCTCTACAGATGTCTCTACCAAAAAACAACTTATGTTATGCCCTTTAGTGTGAGGAGGAACTATTAAAATCCTCAAGTTTTTTATTTTGAGGTTTCCTTAACTGGGTTGATTATTCTTTATGTATCGTGTTTACAGTTTGAAACACTTCTATCTCTGTCCGCCAACTTCAAATATTGACCTATCGAAAATTTTGTATTTTTTTTTTTAGCCAATAGGATCCGTCATGTATCTTCTCTGATTATCCAATAAAATTTGTGTCGGGCCTTAGGCCAGAGCTCTCTAGAACCTTCCTCTCGGGTATAAAAGCTGGTACCTTTTCGAGCCACTTTGTCTCATTGATCGTCCAGTCTACTGAGTGTGTGTTAATAGAGGAGGTGGGGGCGTCTCACCCATCATCGAGTATTCCAGCTGATCAAGGTAATGGCATCCATTTAATAACTATGTAATAGCCTCTGAAAGCTATCTCGAGGGGAAGGTTTCCAATCTTTAATGATGTAACCTTAAATTTCAGATCTTCAATAACGCAAATTTAATCTTCTAATTTAAATCTCAAAACTAGCCTAATAAACTTAGCCGAAATTCGGGAATAGAGAGTGTGACACCCTCTCGAGTTCCCTATCAACTTGACTCTGAGGTACTATGACTTTGTAACCGTCTTCTGTCTGTATCTTTCGTAACTTAAATGTTCTCCATCTAGTCACCTCAGTAGTATAGGCTTAGCCTCTGTAATTTGGGGCCTGAAGCCCAAATTTAATAGGGTTTTAATCTTTTTAATGAAAATTTCAAGGAGTGCAAGTGTCCGTCTCCACATCATTTCTCCCACAGAGGCCCTGTAGAATGGGTATTCAATACTCCTGTAAAATGCTATTATTCAGATTAAGAGGTTAGACTGTTGGGTGTTTAAGACAGTGAATACTGTTTGAATTGTAAAATGTAGGTTGTGCCTCGAGAGGCCTGGAAAGTGTAAATTTTAGTGAGCAAACAGTCATGCTCTAGCTGTAAATGTTAAAGTTGAAGGTTGCCTTGAGAAGGCAATAAGAGTATAAGGTTCGGAGCGCAGTCTCCAAGATAAATTCGTAGAGCATAGATGCTCTTTCTATTTTTGTAGAGGTGTTAGTGTAAATATTGAATGGCGACTTTGGAAGACGGTAACGTTGTGTTCTCCTAGATAATTTTGTGGAGCAAAAGGTGCTCTTGGAAGATTGTACGTTGTGAATGAAATTGGGAGACCTGTCTCCTTGACTCCTTGAGTGCTCAAGTAACTTTTGTAAAATTTGGGAGCTTTAAGCTCATATGGTTAATGGGCAATTTTGTTGACTTTTCTGAGATCTTCAACCTTGTATCTAAGCTAACGAGCTAGTTCTGTGCCTGAAATCTTGTTCTGTTGCTGAGCGACTTATTTGTTAACATTTAGCATCTGAACAAAAAACATGCAGAAAAGAAATATAGCTCTGATTTTAAGATTTTAAATTCTTCTTCTGATTGCCTCATCTAGACCTATCAATGTGCGCATCTTCTTTCACCTCTGTCCACCACGGTATCACAGAAATTATCCGGACGTTTAGCAGTTTCTGTCACCTCACGAATGATTCTAGATATAAAACAAAAAAATAATGGTCGTTATGTATGTCATGCTCTTCCACAGCAGACATCTCTGTCTGGCAAAGACGTAAGCACCTGCAATGTTCTTTAACCCTCGTTGTTACCCTCCTATATGTTTAGCCAACATAAACAGATCCACAGGAACAGGGAATCATATAATATCCCAGCACGGTTTAAACCAGCAAGATCTTTAACAGATCGCAAGCTATTGCCTATGGTGATATTAGGTTTAAAGATGGTGTTGGTATTGTGCCTAGAGAGAATATTGTCAGTTCCATCCGTGAGAGATTGTGCGCATAACAAGAAGGCCACACTCAAATAAGGAGTCTGACGCATTAGTGGTGCTTTGAACGTCATTACTTAGCACCGTCCATACAGTGAAAGCCATAAAGGAGACTGAGATTTTAGCAGAAGCTACATTTTGTTCTGGCCTGTGCCAAGAGACAGGTGAAAAATTACTGCATCTATCAAGAAAGAGTAACAGACAGAATGATGGTAGTGTAACTCAAAATATCGAGTGACCTATTATCTTCTGAAATGAGTGGGTTTGTGCAATAACCTTGACTCGGAACTACCATTGACATCTCGATTGTCAAGATTTAATTATGTCCTTTTCTGAAATGAACTAGGCCTGGCACGCACGGCCATTGAAGTTGTCGAGGAGCACATAGAAGTGTGAGTCATTAGGGAATGATTTAACGTCTTGCTTATTTGCACTGTCTTGCTATAACCTAGACATTACTTTCAGCTTTACTTTCTCTCTGTCTCTGACCTCTACCGGATGAACTGAACCTCAAGGCTGCTATTTCCTTACACACTTTGGAGGTCACTATCTAGGTACAACACCGGTTTCTTTCTTTTTTTCTCACGACAGCACGTTATACATCAAGGAATTTTACACGACTAACGTCAAAAATAATTATTGTACATTTTTTATTTTCATGTTTTTAGATATTTCAATTTATTTTACAATTTACCTTAGAGGGCTCGAACCCACTATCTCCCGAATTCAAGCTCACAGCTGCACGACCCTAAGCGCACGTCAAATCTCGCTCGGTATTTTATTTTTTAAATTTATTTATAACTATCATGAATTTGGCATTTTATGGAGGTACTATGCACTACATACCACGATCTTACTTCTTCTTGGCCTTTATCAAATTACTGGAGTCCGCACTAGGTCTGCAATAACCCCAGTTTTACGGGCGGATGCCTTTATTGACGCCAATCCTCTCTGAAGAATGTTTTGTATTGCTTCCAGGACTTTTCATCCTCTATTTTCTCGGTCACTGATATTTCGTACACTTTTTTTTAAATTCCTAACTTGTCAGTCCATGGAAAATTAGTCCACAATAATACTTCGTCCATGTCAGTTCGTCCAGAACTGTACATCTAAGAAGGAATGAATATGATAACACAACGACCGTGCTGCATCTTACCAGTTGACACATAGAAGTTTATACTGTATATCCAATAAACGAAAGATATGAACAAGTCCAAAGAGCAAAAGTAGCATTATACGAGTAATATCGTCAAAACAACAATGTTGATGTACACTCCTGAACTCTCAGTTACAAGACGAAGTTATACGCAGCACCTGAAGAGGACAAACAGTATTTATTTGTTTATTTATTTATTTATTTATTTAAATATTTTATGGCAATATTATGTACAAGTGTTTACACTACCGAGCTCGATAGCTGCAGTTGCTTAAGTGCGGCCAGTATCCAGTATTCGGGAGATAGTAGGTTCGAATCCCACTGTCGGCAGCCCTGAAAATGGTTTTCCGTGGTTTCCCATTTTCACACCAGGCAAATGCTGGGGCTGTACCTTAATTAAGGCCACGGCCGCTTCCTTACCACTCCTAGCCCTTTCCCGTCCCATCGTCGCCATAAGACCTATCTGTGTCGGTGCGACGTAAAGCAACTAGCAAAAAAAAAAAGTATTTACAGTGGCACATGAATGTGTTGATCCACTCTACGGATCCAGTTGTTGCCAGCTGAAAATCAGCTATGTCACCTTGATATACCCTTGTCTTACATTCGAACATAATCAGTATGAGAGCACCACAGTCACACTGATCAAATGGGATTTTTGCCACACTTGTTTAAAAAATAAAGCGCAGATTCCATGATTGCCCCGAATCCTGTTAAGAGCAATCCATGTTTTCCTTGGCTGATTAAAACCAGGCGCAGGCTTGTTTATCTTCAAAGACCAAAGCTGACGACTGGTGTTCAACCTTCATTCATCTCTCCACTGGTATTTGTATCCAAACGACTCTCTGTTAATATCTGAGCATAACTCAGTGGTAGATATTTGGACCTTAGCTTGTTCCAGTTGAGGTCAGGTACAGGGTCTCTCACATAAACTAAGACCGTCGAAGCGGCGGTTTTACTCTCCTATACATAAGCTGCAGTATGGGAGGCGCGCGCACAGTTCTTGATCTTGCAAGCAGCCTGCACGTGTTTGACCTGGCAAGCATGAGTCGCCAGTCTGAATCTCAGCTTTTAACATGGTGAGACATCTATCACCGCCAAACAGTATTTTATTATGTAAAAGTTATGGTTTCATATTTAATGGTCGAGTGAACAGTCATAACGCTCGCTATTGGTGTGCAGAAAACCTAATACTGTTTGTGAAGTCCCTCATTATGATAGGAAGATTGGCATTTAGTGAGCTGTTAATGCAAGATGAATAATTGGGCCTATTTGTTTCGAGACAACAGTAAATGCAGAGAGGTACCAAGATGACATTTTGACACCGTTCTTCCATCAGTTAATGGAAGAAGAAAAATCGTGTAGGTGGTTTCAACAAGATTCAGATCCTGTTCATACAGCAGAAGATTCCATTCTTACATTCTCGGAAGTGTTTGCAATCAGAGTGATAAGTGCTGGTATATTTCCCCCTCGTTCTCGAGATCTAACAGTGTGTGATTTTTTACTTGTGGGGTAAACTGAAAGAAAAAGTGTATCAAACAAATCCTCACACATTGCAAGAACTGAAAGAAAACATTAGGAATGAAATCAGAAACAATACAGTGGCAGAACTCACTCGCATCAGCCAGAATGTGGTTACCAGATACAATGCCTGCATAACCCAGAAAGGACGACACTTCCAGTCTTTTATAAGGTAAGATTTCATATAAGATTGTATACAAGCTTAAAGCAGGGCGGCCGCGCGGGACATAAGTTCGCCTGAGGAAGCCGCCGTAGCGCAGAGTACAGACACTGTGCGTTCGGTCTGTTTTTATATGAGAAACCCTGTATTTCTTTAAGAATCAGAGCAGCTTTTCTGTGCAGATCAGGAGGCATGATGTTACTGAGAACTGAAAGCCAATAGGTGGGAGCTGGTTTGATTAGAACAATGATTAATCTCATTGAATTGTTAAGTTGGGTATTGAGGGCTGTTCACGCCAAGTGGAGCACAGTATTCAGCTGTAGAAAAGACCAAACCTAAAGCAAGGGACTGACAGTTGTTGCCGTAGCACACCAAGTTGTACCAAAAAGCTTCAACACTGGCTAAGAGAGGTCCACAAACATCTGCAGGAAGGAAGCGCAACACCCTCTGAAATTCACGATACCTTTTAGAAAGACAGTTGCTAAACCGGCAGAACGAATCAGGAGGGGCCATAGGATGAAAGAGTTCGGTGCGAATGTAAAGTGAAGGGCATAAGCGTAAATTCGAAGAATGGCCGCTAGTACTCGTAGATTTATAGCTGTATAATAATAATGATAATGATGATGATAATAATAATAATAATTATTATTATTATTATTATTCTACCGCTTTTCCTAAATCTGAGGGGTCTCAGGGGCGAACTGTGTCGCACATTATTATTATTATTATTATTATTATTATTATTATTATTATTATTATTATTATTATTATTATTATATCGAGCGTGTTAACTGTGCAGTTAGGGTCACGCAGCTGTGAGTTTGAATTCGGGAGATAGTGGGTGTGATCCCCAGCAGCCAAGAAGATGGTTTTCCGTGGTTTCCCATTTTCACTCCAGACAAATGTTGCCTCGTGTCGGTAGATTTACTGGTTCGTAAAATAACTCCTGCTGGACTAAATTCTGGCACCTCGGCGTCTCCGAAAACCGTAAAAATTACTTAGTGGGACGTAAAGCCAATATTATTATTACATTTTTACAAGCATGTGATAGGTAGATTACAATAGAGGTGGAACCAGCTGAAGTGTTGACAACTTCGTTACATTAAAAAGGATAGTACTCAGGAAAAAGGTTTACCAATAACAAAAACAAAATTTCCTCAGCTATTAGTTCGTTTTTAGTCCACCAGAAGAAAGTTTCTGAAAATCTTTAGAAGTTCGTATTCACTGTCATAGATAGCCGAAGAGAAGGCACGCAGTTTACGTAACCGGGCAAGGTACAACTATTATTATTATTATTATTATTATTATTATTATTATTATTATTATTTAATCAATTTACCGTCCAGGGTTAGTTTCTCCCTCGGATTCAGAGATCCGACTTCTACCGCATCAAGGGCAGTGTCCTGAAGCGTGCGACATTGAGTCGGTGACATAATTGTAGAGGAGGACCAGTACCTCCCCTAGGCGGCCTCACCGGATAGCTGAACTGGGACCTTGCGTGGGGGGGGGGGGGGAGGGGAATTGGAAGGGACAGGCAAGGAAGAGGAAAGAAGCAGCCATGGCCTTAATACCATCTCGACATTTCCTGTAGGAGAAGTGAGAAACCTCAGAAAACCACTTCGAGGATGCCTGAAGTGGGAATAGAACCCTCTCTACTCAGTTGACCTCCCAAGGCTGAGTGAACATTTTTCAAATTTTGTATCAGAACTGCGAATCGAATCCGGCCCTCCGGGAATGACAGCTAATCACACTAACCACTACATCAGAGACGCGGACGAACTGCACATTATGAATGAAAAAGAAATCAATTATCAAAACGATCCAATTCCATGACCAACAAGACGTTAGAAATAACGGTTGATGAACTGAGTACCAAAGCCACCGAAATGAATTAGCCAGAACATAACGTATCCATGCAGCCAATGAGGAGCCATCTCCGGGGCACGCGACCGCCAGCAACAGACAACTCTTTGTTTAATTTACATTGTTGTGTCCGATGATTTCATTTAATGTCATTTAACTAATCTGCGCCTTCATTGAAAATAACTTAATTTTGATCATCGTATATTTAAATACAGTCTATTCCCTCATGACTGCAATGAAATGTATGTATTTCTGATTTCGAGTTTCAGTGTCAAAAAATACCAAATCCATCATTTGTTCTTGAATATTTCTTAAGTCCTAAGCGATTTAACACAAATATTCAGCCCCAAGAAGTGGACTGCGAGAAGGAAACATCTGTGGACCAACTATACCATACTTTCGTGGATCATAATAGGATCTGCTTGTGCAAGCACTTCTGTTAAAAATTCCCAGACGTGGATAAAAGTGTTAAATGAATTTTCAATCTTCCTCTTCTTTCTTCTTTCGTCTTTCATGTGAAATTGCACTTTTGGATTTGATATCTTTCGGGGATAAGCTTCTCAAATAATATTATAATCGTTGGCAAACCGTACGTTTTTAGTATCCACATATTAGTTTCAACATGTGTCTAGGATCAAAGTGATACACACTATGATTGATATATTTTTAAGAGCTCATGGCACAATTACAAAAAAGAACTGGTGTACGACGAAAAATTGAGAACAAATACCTAGAAAAAGTTTTAACATTGATAATATCCACTCGGTGGCTATTCTGAAGAACCATCCATACATTACGTGACAATGGTACCTATTCCGGACTTGCGTACAGTAGGTATTCCTTTGGAATATCTCAGGGCGTTCTTTTGTAGCTTGTACAAGCACTTCTGTTAAAAATTCCCAGACGTGGATAAAAGTGTTAAATAAATTTTCAATATTCCTCTTCTTTCCTCTTTCGTCTTTCATGTGAAATTGCGCTTTTGGATTTGAAATCTTTCGGGGAAAAGCTTCTCAAATAATATTATAACCGTTGGCAAACCGTACGTTTTTTAGTATCCACATATTAATTTCAACATGTATCTAGGATCAAAGTGATACACACTATAATAAAATAAAATGTGCATGGCTATGTCCTTCTAATTATCCACAGTATTTTGATGATGATGATGATGATGATGATGATGATGATGATGATGATGATGATGCTTGTTGTTTAAAGGGGCCTAACATCGAAGGTCATCGGCCCCACACAGTATTTTAAAACTAACCTCCTCTATGCTATTTTCGTCTTTAATGAAAAGGAATTAGTGTTACAGGGTAATTTCTCGCAACCATGACTTTCTTCTGGCTAAAGGAATGCAGTTTCCGGTTCTTTTGTGTTCTGGAACCCCCACTTCCTGTTTTTTACAACGGTGTGTTCACTGCTTTTAAAATTCTTACAGCTAGGTCGAGGAGTGTTGCGGTTATCTCAGTGGGACAATAGGCCGAACAGTACTGCGCCACTTTCGAGCCTTGAGCCGGACATGGCGAGACTATGGCGCGTATCACAGAAAATATGTTTCTTCTACTGTATGACAAACAGGGCTGAGCTATAGTGTTTATCTTCTGCTATGAGCTGGAAGAAGTTGTTACTTTCCCTGACCTGTCTTGAGTCTCACCCTTGGCCTTGACAAGGTGACAGTGACTGAGGTATGGGCGAATACAAAGTTGTGCAACTGACATTGGCTGAAAATAATGAGATGTCTATATGTTTATCAACTATCGACATACATTGTTTGTGTTCAGTTCATGCTGTAAACCAGGGGCGTAACGTTAGGGTCTGCAATTCAGGCGGGCCCGGGCCTTTAAGGGGCCCCGGAGACTCCTCGCGAAAAATAAAAAAAATGTATATCGAGGCTAATGCCACTCTGCACGAAAATGATCAAGGCAGTTTTGTAGAATCAGTCGAAATAGTTTTTCTTTTTCTTTTTTTACAATATTTACGTAGAGTAATTGCCACTTGAACACAATAGCAGCAGTTCATTGTGCTGAGTGTAACACAGAACAGCTGCGAAGAATGCTTGCTCTTCCCATCTCTCGCAACATCGCAACATGCTTCTGTGAATAGACCTGCACCAAGTTACTGAAAAATAATTATAGCAATGAAAATTCATACCAAAATTTCATATTTTAGTTAGAAAATGATACCTTCTTGTTGTGTAGTGCACCTGAGATCGTATTATGCACAAAATTCTGCCGAATATGTGTGGCTATTTCCCGCCGGGTGCAACCCGTGTAAGGCAAACCCTCCGATGAGGGCGGGCGGCATCTGCCATGTGTAGGTAACTGCGTGTTGTTGTGGTGGATAGTGTTATGTGTGGTGTGTGAGTTGCAGGGATGTTGAGGACAGCACAAATACCCAGTCCCCGAGCCAAGGAATTAACCATTTGAGATTAAAATCTCCGACCCGGCCGGAAATCGAACCCAGGACCCCTGTGAGCAAATGACAGCACGCTAACTATTTAGCCATGGAGCCGAACTATAAAGTCAATAAGAATTTGGTTTAGTAACAATGAGTCAACTCTGTTTCGAACGAGCTCTATTTGCGTGAATTAGACCAGGCTCATCACTTGTGCGGTTTTTCAAACAGTTTTGAACATTTTTGTATTCAATTTTGTTCGTATATTTTTCTGGGCTGTAATTGAATAAATTATTATAACCGAGACTTCGGCATCGGCTCCAGAATATAGTTCTGTAGTTACTGAAACAAGTCCGCCTCGGTGGTGCAGCGGTTAGTGAGATTAGCTGCCAGCCCGGAGGTCAGGGTTCGATTCCCGAAATTTGAAAAGTGGTACGAGGGCTGGAACGGGTCCACTTAGAATCGCAAAGTCAACTGAGTAGAGGTGGGTTCGATTCCCATCTCAGCCATCCTGGAAGTTTTTTTTCTTTTTTTTTTACCCACATTCGGGATGGTACTAAACTTAAGGCCACGGCAGCTTCCTTCCCTCTTCCTCGCCTATCCCTTCCAATCATCCCATCCCCCACCAAGGCCCCTGTTCAGCATAGAGGTGAGGCCACCTGAGCGAGGTACTGGTCATCCTCCCCAGTTGTATCCCCCGACCCAATGTCTCACGCTCCAGGACACTGTCCTTGTGGCGGTAGAGGTGGGATCCCTCGCTGAGTCCGAGGGAAAAACCAACCCTGGAGGGTAAATAGATTAAGTAATATGATATAGATGTTGATTCCCATAGGGAATCTGAAATATTTGTTCCGAATGAGTAAATTTATAATACCAATATAAATGGTCCGTTATTGGACATTATAAATTTTCCGGCTAACTCATTCCTGATTGCCAGCGTTTCGCCCTCGTAAGTTTCCGAAACAAACAAAAACACATTTCAAGTTAAATACGAACATCTAAATGGTGCATGGTTGGCAGTTCAGTAACCTAGCCGCTAAACTACGTACGCACCTGACGAGTTGGCCGTGCGGTTAGGGGCACGCAGATGTGCGTCTGCATCCGGGAGATAGTATGTTCGAACCCTACTGCCGGCTGCCCTGAAAATGGTTTACCGTGATTTCCCATGTTCACACCAGGCAAATGCTGAGGCTGTTCCTTAATTACGGTCACGGCCGCTTCCTTTTCACTCTTACGCCTTTCCTGTCCCATCGTTGTCGTAAGACCTATCTATGTCGGGGCGACGTAAAGCAAATAGCCTCAAACTACGGAGGCAGTCAAATAAAACCTATTAAATATATTTAATAATAATCTTAAAATAACGATTGTTCCCTTTGTTTATATAACTTGACAATATATCGCATTGTCCGGCTCCATGACTAAATGGTTAACCTGCTGGCCTTTGGTCACAGGGGTCCCTGGTTCGATCCCTGGCAGGGTCGGGAATTATAACCATAACTAGTTAATTTCGCTGGCACGGGGACTGGGTGTATGTGACGTCTTCATCATCATTTCATCCTCATCACGACGTGCAGGTCGCCTACGGGTGTCAAATCAAAAGACTTGCATCTGGCGAGCCGAACTTATCCTCGGATACTCCCGGCACTAAAAGCCATACGCCATTTTTTTATATATATATCGCAGCCAGTATCCAGTATTCGAGAGATAGTAGGTTCGAACCCCACTGTCGGCAGCCCTGAAGATGGTTTTCTGTGGTTTCACATTTTCACACCAGGCAAATGCTGGGGCTGTACCTTAATTAAGGCCACGGCCGCTTCCTTCCCACTCCTTCCCTGCCCCATCGTCGCCATAAGACCTATCTGGGTCGGTGCGACGTAAAACAACTAGCAAAAAAATATATATATCGCATTATTTCTACCTGCTCTAATTACATTTATACTTTATTAAACGTATAATTTTATTTGAGAGGGACCGAATTTTTATTTTGGCCGGCGTGCCCGTATCACATCCGTTACGCCCCTGCTGTAAACAGTGGATAAGAGTGGCATATGTATTTGTTTCCACAGAGTTTTTCAATTGTAATTATGAGTTCCAGAGGGAAGATATTTGAAGCTGCTCTTCGTTCTTTAGCGAGTAAAACATTAATTGTTCACAAGCGTTAATAAGTGTTCTGAAGCATTGTTTCGCAAATTATTCATTTACCGTTACCTGTTTTGCAAAAATGTATGTTTTTAATTTCATACTTTTTAAAAACGAATGAACAGCTTCCGAATTATAGGCAGAGCGCTTTTATTTCGTGGATGTTCCATGGGTTCCTTACGTCTTCCAGTGGATGGTGATTGTTTTTATTAAGAGGAAGTATGAATGGGCAACCATCTGTTAACACTAATGAGACAGGAAAAATGGAAGGGATCCGACACTTCGCAAAAGTGAAAAGCGAAAGACTCCCTAGGCCTCGCAACCTAATACCGTCAGGGTCGGAAAAGAACAAGAGTTGACCAAGGGAGGTCGGATAGAATATATGAAAGTGAGGAGACTGAGACCGGTAAGTAGAAGCAATGCCAGGATTCAGCTAAGGGCCCCGTTATCTCCAACCAATGCTCCCAAGTTATGAGCCCCTGGGGCCCCTTTTAGTCCCCTGTTACGACAGGCAGGGGATACCGTGGGGTTATTCTGCCGCCCCCACCCACAGTGTTATGTTGTAAGGGAGAAACCACTTCAAATTGATATTGCATTTTTCTACAAGTGTCAAGTCAGTTTGTAATTTTGTGTAATATTGCGAATGTTCCATTTCTTTAAATTCACAAGTGGCTAACTCAAAATCTCGCTTTTCTTCTTTTATAATTTGCTTTACATCGCACCGACACAAACAGGTCTTATGGCGGCGATGGGATAGGAAAGGGCTAAGAGTGGGAAGGAAGGGGCTGGTGTGAAAATGGGACCCACGGAAAACCACTTTCAGGATTGCCGACAGTGGGATTCGAACCCGGCTGCAAGCTCAGAGCTGCGCGCCCCTAACCGCACGGCCAACTCGCCCAGTCTCGCAAATTTCAGACCAGTGGAAAATAAGATCACTTACTTTTAATGTAAAAAAATATATGCAAGAAGATTCTGATAATGCCACAAAATATTGCATGTTTTACACCTATTCAATGCATTTGTTCTGAATTTTTGTCCGGCATTCTTTTGCAGTAGAGCATTAGGGTGCAAGGAAATTGTCGAGCCTGTTTTCTACAATAACGCTGCCGTTAAGTTGTGACGAAATTATAGAATATTTGCATGCAATGCACAAACATTGTTGCAGCAGTGTCCATACACATGTCGAGAGGACAGAGTGGTTTTGGAAAGAAAATTGACTACACAAGGAAGTGAGCTATCTACACTGTTACTCATAATGTTTATGGACGAAATTGTAAAGGAGACAAGGGGAAAATATGGGAAGAGGGCGTTGAAGGTAATGCTGTTTGTAAATGGTATTCTGGTGTGAGAAGTAAACAGAGAGAAAAATCAGAGTGAAAAAGTGTAAGACACCGACTGGTGTTGACTGGAGGGAAATTATAACAGTTATAAAGAATAGAGGAGAACTTCAAGTAATTTGAAATAGTACTGATGCAGCACGCAGGGCTAGAAATGGAGATGAGTAAAAGTATTCAACAGGAAAATGCATTCTACCAGCGTGTGCGAAACCTGGTGTGGGGGAAAGAAGTACCAATGAAATCTATATATATATATAAAATAAGAGTTTTGTCTGTACATTTC
Source organism: Anabrus simplex (assembly GCF_040414725.1). NCBI lineage: Eukaryota > Metazoa > Arthropoda > Insecta > Orthoptera > Tettigoniidae > Anabrus > Anabrus simplex. The sequence continues at coordinate 245,697,583 of NC_090271.1, forward strand.
TCAACATTTAAAAAGGATGGTATTTCTGTATCAGTCATGTCCATAGTAACAAGAAAATGCATTTTTTAAATTTTCGTAATGTCTGTCTGTCTGTCTGTCTGTCTGTCTGTCTGTCTGTCTGTCTGTCTGTCTGTCTGTCTGTCTGTCTGTCTGTCTGTCTGTCTGTCTGTCTGTCTGTCTGTCTGTCTGTCTGTCTGTACACGCATCACGAGAAAACGGCTGAAGAGAATTTAATGAAAACCGGTATGTAAAGTTCTAAAATAAGTCGCTACAATATAAACTATAAATAATCTTATTCACTCTGAAAGAAATAGTAGTTAGGGGAAGGCCTAAAATTTTATTCGCAAATATTTATGTTATTAGTGGTCCTATCTTAATTAAATTAGGTATGCAAAGTCGGCGAATAAGTCGCTACAATCTACGTCATAAATAATCTTATTCACGCTGAGAGAAATGGTAGTTTATGGGAAGGCCTAAAATTTAATTCTCAAATATTTATTAGTTGTCCCATCGTAAATGAAGTCGGTATGCAAAGTCGCTACAATCTAGGCCATAAATCACTTTATTCAAGCTAAGCGAAATGGTAGTTTAAGGGGAGGCCCAAAATTTAATTCTCGAATATTTGTGTTATTAGTGGTCTTAGTGACAATTACAGTACTATATAAATAAAGTTACATAGTAGTAAATTTCCGATCATTTATGTCTTATACATTTTGACCGTACAGGCTATGATAACGGAGATATTCATGAATATGGATTTTTGTTGCTAACATCATATCAGCGCCGTCGCGAGAAAATGGGTAAACGGAATTTAATGAAAATCGGTATGTAAAGTCGGGGAATAAGGAACTACAGCCTACGCTATAATTAATTTTATAAGACGGCCTTATATTACAGAGTCGAAAGAAAACTGAATGTGAAGGCCTACAATACAGAAAGCTCATAACATTGATCAACAATAACATTATATTGACCATTGTTTGTTGTGATTTGCTTTGTGTCTCTATTGCCATTCATCTCCGATAGATGGGATTACTGCTGTATACCGAGTTTTTTTTAAATTTGCTCTACGTCGCGCCGACACAGATAGGACTCAGGCGACGATGGGATACGAAAGGGCTAGAAGTGGGAAGGAAGCAGCCCCTACTTTAATTACGTTACAGCCCCAGCATTTTCCTGGTGTGAAAATTGGAGACCACGGAAAACCATCTTCAGGGCTATCGACAGTGGAGCTCGAACCCACTATCTCTCGGATCCAAGCTCACAGCTATGCGCCCCTAACCGCACAGCCAACTCACCCGGTCGTACCGAGAATAACAGCCTGCCTGAAAATTGGCGGGAAGTAGCTGGGGAGTTGGATAAGTTTCTGATACTACTGATACGTAACAAACTGGTTCGTCATAGCATTCGAGCTATTCAGTTCCTACTCTAAGGCACTGATTGGAATGAGCAGTGTGCATATTTAACGGAATAATGGCAGAGAAGTGTTCACGGCTGTCTGCGGTCTGGTCATTGCAGCACTGGAACTTTGGACTTTTAGATCGGCATCGCAGTACTGTTCGTTAAAAGTGAGAAAATGTGCGGTTTATTAATTTGACCGAGTATTTTATATAACATTGGTTTTGATCACTACATTCCTTCCGACGACTTCAAGTAGGAAAATCACAAAGGCAGTCTTTATATGGCTGGTGCCCTTGCTCTTATGTGTGTCCAAAATGAAGTTACTGTTGTCTGCATTGTTATTTTAGGTACTTTACCTTGTTGATTATTCAGTTATGTGTCTCCTAGGACGATCTCTTCGTCAGAGGCTAGTCTTCTTCCTTTCCTAAATACCATTTGGAGGGTCTTTTCTTCGTTGACCTTGAATAAATTTTATTTGGCGCAGAAGTGTAAATTATCCGCTGTCTTTTGATGTTGATATTTATTTGTGGCACCAGCAACTACCGGTATATCATTTGCATAAACAATGATATTGGCTTCTGAGTCTTGAATAATTGATATACTGTCTTCTGTGGATACAGTGAACAGAATGGAGCCGGCTGGGTCACCTTGTAGTACGCCATTTGTTTTTATAATTTCATTTGGATTTTATACTCCCCCACATTATATTTGAATTTTATTATAGATAGATTTACTGGCATTTAAAGTAACTCCTGCTGGACAAAATTACGGTACCTCGCCATTTCCGAAAACCATAAAAATGCAGTTAGTGGGACGTAAAAGACCAGTAGCATTATTATCATGTACATAACAGTGAACGAACGAAATCAATGTTCACTCAGCGGTTGGAATTACATGAAATGGCGTATGGCTTTCATTGCTGGGAGTGTCCGAGGACAAATTCGGCTCGCCAAGTGCAGGTCTCTTGTATAGACGCCTGTAGGCGAACAGCGCGACGTGATGACGATGATCTGATGATGAAGACGAGTCATACAGCCATCCCACGTGCCAGCGGAATTAATCAATTATGGTTCAAATTCCCGACTCCATCTGGAGTCTAACCCTAGACCCCTGTAACCAAAGACCAGCATGCTAACCATTTTGCCATAGAGCCGGGCTGATCGGCTGTTATTCCCGATGTTAACAATGCCGTTATTCAGCTTCTACTTGACCGAATGGGATAAGCCAAATGCAAGCGAATTCTGGATGTATTTAGTTTAATGTTGGTAAGTTTCCTTATAGACGGATTATCTGTTCTTGTGTTCATTCAGTCTAAACATAAGAGCATGGAGATAAAACTTCCTAAATTGTCGGATATTGTCACTGCATTGTGTGTCCTACCAACCCTCTCAAAAGAGCGATAAATAAGAAAAGAAAAATGGGACAGAAACTACATTCCTCTTACGTTAGTAAGATTTGGGAGTTCTGTGAAGAGGTGTTTACCGCATGTTGTTCTTCAGTAACGCCTTGTGGACTACTAACCCACGCACTGGCGGAGGTTCTGACTCATTCATTTTCTCCAGGATCCGGATGTAGCACAGGATGCTGCGAGACTAACTTTCCTTTTCCGTAATTGTATTAGCGCTGACCACTTGGAAGAGGAGAAAGCGTCACCCACGCGGGTCAAGGACATCCACTTCATAGCGTTATTATTGTAAGGTCATTGCTCTGGCCATGCCTACCTCACCGGACGGAAATCTTGGTTCTGTCATCTCATGTAAGAAGAATGTGAAAAATTTTAGGTCAACACAACGTCCACCTGGCTTAAGGTACAAACGAAGGATACTTCGCTTAACGAGCAAGCTGGCTTCGAGCTGGCTGGTTCGTTCGTTACCAGGCGAATGCCCGGGAAGTCAATTTGGCAAGATCGTTGATCATAGTAGCGTTCTTCCTTTCAAAGAGCTTCCACATTTACGTAACTAACACCGGACTCTGATGACTGGCTTGAATAAAATTCGGTCCGGAGAGACAAATATGAAGCACTAAATGATGTTACATTCGTTGTAAAATGAAGAGTTTGTCAGAAATAGCTTCCTTTAATGAAATTTACCGAAGAGCTGCCTGGCCGAAGTGCTAGAGTAATAATAATAATAATAATTATTATTATTATTATTATTATTATTATTATTATTATTATTATTATTATTATTATTATTATTAACAAATACATCGCAATTGGGAAATATCCCGGTGGCAATGATCAGTTACAGTAGTGTGATAATAAAATAAAGTTAAAACATAATTACCAAAAACAACCTCTACTACTGCTACTAGTACTGCTACTACCACTACAGTAGTGCAAGAAGCAATTGCATGGACAGAAAATTTCAAGAAATACCACTAGTTTAACATTCTAAATCTAGCATCATCATATACAAATTCACACACAACATAAGTATTTCCAGTGCTTAACACTACGGCTTACAATTCTTTTTTTTTGCTAGGGGCTTTACGTCGCACCGACACAGATAGGTCTTATGGCGACGATGGGATAGGAAAGGCCTAGGAGTTGGAAGGAAGCGGCCGTGGCCTTAATTAAGGTACAGCCCCAGCATTTGCCTGGTGTGAAAATGGGAAACCACGGAAAACCATCTTCAGGGCTGCCGATAGTGGGATTCGAACCTACTATCTCCCGGATGCTTACAATTCTATAGGTTGAGCTTACGACTAGCTTAACTTAACATTACGAGTGATAATAAAGTTAAAACAAAATTATCCAACAACAACAACTACTACTACAAGAGTACAACAAGCAGTTCCATGGAAAGAAAATGTTTACAAGAAATACTACTAGTTTATCTTCTAAATTCTGCATTATCATATATAAATTCACACACAACTTAAGTATTTCCAGTGCTTAACACTACGACTTACAATACTATAGGTTGAGCTTACTACTAGCTTAACATTACGAGTGATAATTAAGTTAAAACATAATTTCCCAACAACAACAACAACAACAACAACAACAAGAGTACAACAAGCGGTTCCAAGGAAAGAAAATTTACAAGAAATTCTACTAGTTTAACATTCTAAATCCTGTATCATCATATAAAAATTCACACACAACTTAAGTGTATCCAGTGCTTAACATTACGGCTTACAATACTATAGGTTGAGTTAACGATTAGCTTAACATTACAAGTAATAATAAAATTAAAATATAATTACCCAACAACAACAACAACAACAAGAGTACAACAAGCAGTTCCATAGAAAGAAAATATTACAAGAAATACTACTAGTTTAACTTTCCAAATCCAGCATCATATAAAATGAGTTGAGTTTACTACTAGCTTAGCATTACAAGTGACAATAAAGTAAAGTTAAACCATGACTACACAACAACAACAACTATAGCAACAACAATACAACAAGCAATTCGATAGAAATAAAATATAACAAGAAATTCTACTGGTTTAACGTTCTAAATCCAGTATTATTACAATATATACGAATTCACACACAACTTTATTTCAAGTGCTTAACACTACGGCTCATAATACTAGAGGTTGAGCTTAATACTAGCTTAACATTATAAGTGATAATAAAGTAAATTTAAAACATAACTACTCAACACCTACCTCTCACAGCCATTCTTTTATCTCTTCGAAGAAATGTGAAATAATATGGAAATATCAACAGAAGTAAAATAAATGGGAGCATATGACGCTGTTGATGGTGATTCACCCATCGGATGGGGACATTAACCGACCCCTTGATGTTATTCGACAGAAGTAGGCATTGTGCAGACACAGAGTATGGCTCCAGTGTGTTGGACTCTCACCAGGATTACTTGATTCGAGAAATGAAAAAAAAAAATCATAGAAAAGCAGCACGATTTTTTCTGGGTGATTTCCGACAAAGGAGTAGCGTTACGAAAATGTTTGCAAACTTTGTTCTGGGAAGACTTGGGAGTAAGGAGACGGGATACTCGATTACGTGGTATGTTTCGAGCTGTCAGTGATGAGTTCGCGTGGAATGGCATAAGTAGAAGAATAAGCTTGAGTGGATCTTTTAAAAGTAGGAAAGATCATAATATCGAGATAAAGAAAGAATTCAAGAGGACAGATTTGGGCAAATATTCATTTATAGGACCAGAAGTAAGGAATTGGAATAATTTATCAAGGGAAAAGTCCGATAAATTTCCAAATTCGTTGATAATGGTTAAGGAAAAGCTAGGTAAACAATTGATAGGGAATCTGCCACCTGGGCGACTGCCCTAAATGTAGATCAATGATTGATTGATTGATTGATTGATTGATTGATTGATTGATTGATTGATTGATTGATTGATTGATTGATTGATTGATCATCATCCTACATACAGACGCTCAGGTTTCTCGTAGGTGTCAAATAGAAAGACTTGCACCAGGCGAGTCAAACACGTCCTCGGACATTCCCGGCACTAAAAGCCATACGTTAACAAATAATAGGATACGAACCTCAATCACCGTTTCTGTATCGGTCACATTTTTTGCTCGCTTTCTTTGCTGTGCTATACCTTTTCCTTCCTAGTGTTTCGGTAAACCTGCCTGTATTAGTACGATGATCAAACACTAACAAAAATGTTTTGTTTAGTCTGTTTCTTAACTACGTTATAGATGAGAAAGTGCATTTTCACTGTCATGCTGAGAAATCAAAGTGGGGCGGAGAAAGTGATAATATGCGAAGATCTAACGAGGAAAGTAAGATGCTACACACGCGTCTGGAATATGAACTAGAGGGAACACAACACTACTACTAACATTATTTTCGTTCTCTGTTCTAAAACGGGGCCTCCGTGGGTCAGGGAGCAGCGCGCCGGTCTCTCACCGCTGGGATCCGTGGTTTAAATTCCGGTCACTCCATGTGAGATTTGTGCTGTACAAAGCTGAAGCGGGATGGGTTTTTCTCCGGGCACTCCGGTTTTCCCTTTCATAATTCATTCCAGCAACACTCTCCCATATAATTTCATTTCATCTGTCATTCAGTAATCATTGCTCCAGAGGAGTGCAACAGGCTTCGGCAACCAGCACAATTCCTATCCTCGCCGCTAGATGGAGGCTTCATTCATTCCATTCCTGACCCGGTCGAATGACTGGAAACAGGCTGTGGATTTTCTGTTTTTTTTGTTTGTTTTTTTTTCATTCTAAAAGGATATGGCGGACCTCTTAGAAGGTGACGCTTTCTTTCAGGGCAAGGAGTTGTGAATTGGTAGAGATGTATGGTGAATATGAGGGGGTTGGCTACGGTGGCCTATACACGAATTGGCTTTACGTAGCACCTACAAAGATCGTATGGCGACGATGGGATAGTAAAGGCTTAGGAGTGGGAAGGAAGCGGCCGTGGCCTTAATTAAGGTAGAGCTCCAGCATTTGCCTGGTGTAAAAATGGGAAACCACGGAAAACCATCTTCAGGGCTGCAGACAGTGAGACTCGAAGCCACTATTTCCCGGATGCAAGCTCACAGCTGCGCTCCCCTAACCGCACGGCCAACTCGCCCGGTGCCTATACTAGGGACTGTCCCGACATTCGCCTTAGTGCAGGAGAATGGAAAACCACGGGAAGCCAACCTCAGGACAGCTAACGGTGGGGACCAACACCTCTCCGTTTTCCGAATACAGAGCTGTAGGACTACGGTATAGCCGTGGGCACCCCTGGTTGCTCGGTTGGTCGACCAGAGTACAGAGCTGTTCGGCGACGGTCCAGCCGTGGCCACTTGTAAGCCGAACCCTGCTCAGCATCCGCCGGCCGAAACACAACACGAAGACCGTGGTCATTATCTCAGTGAAGCTTTCAAAATCATCCGTTTTGTTGTTAGGCCTGTCTTATACAAAACTCTTTAGTTAAATCTGCGGCCACTGAATTAGGCAGTTGGGGAAAACTGTGCTGTTGTCAGAAATGGGAACAGCAAAGCGATAGGTAGTAGAGAGTCGCTTACATCTGAGCACGGGCTGGCAGCACTGACCGTGCAGTGCTGTTTATATAGTCGGAGACGCCGTCCGCTCCAGGTCCACCACGTATCCTTTAATGTAGTTCTCTTTTCTGTTATAGGCAGTCCAATATATATTATTCAAGTATTTAAAGTTACAGAAGAACCTCCGTTATCCGAAACACTTTTAACCGAAATACCGTTTAACAGAAACGATCGGGGGTGGATGGGGGAATGGTTAAATTACAAAAACGAATAAAAGAAACATGACGTTCTGATAATGAAGCAGTAGCATGACGTAGTGGCTTGCAAACGATGACAAAAGAAACAAAAATAAAAAAAATTGAAGACTTTTTCAGAAAAGAGTAGTGGGGCCTACTGTATATTTACAATGCATGCGCTATTTGACATGGTTTGTTTCGTAAATACAGTTGAGGAGTTCGGGTTTCCAGTATTAAAATACTTTGTCAACAATGTACTGTATACGTAGCCTATTGTCTTCGTTTACTTTCATTTCATCTAAACCTTCAAAAAACTATTCTTAACCACTAAAATGACATTCAATTATTATCCGAAATTTTGATTATCTGAAACCCCCTTCCCCCATTTTGTTTCGGTTAACAGAGGTTCTACTGTATATTGTAAATCATAAACAAATAAACGTATTTTAATAAAACTGATACAGATTTAATGCTTAATCCGAAAGTACAAACCGTGTCCTGCACTAGCGCGCGCGATGCGAACGACCTCATCTAGCGACATTTATATGGCCGATTTTCGGGCCATTTTCCAGCAAAACTACAAGACCCACGAAAACACATTTCGGATAGAAAAATGTAAGTAAGACGATTTTCTACATTTTTTCTCGCAGACCACCATTTAATTGGCTGAAGAAACAAGAACGTGGTCGCTTTCTGGAAATATCAATGCATAATTTTACGGATTTAATTTACATGTTCAGCATTTTTCTTAATAATTATTTTAATTGGTTTATTCGGGAAATAGTTATGCCTCTGAAATGAGCAGTCTTTCCAGAAGCTTGTAATATCATTTGTGTTACAATATTGTCGGACGTAACATCAGGAGCTTGGGAGAGACCAAACTGCCTCATTCTCCAAAATGATGATGTATTCAGTTCTTTGCCATTTCTTACATTTCTTCGCCAATTGCCCCAAAACCTTGGCAACAGCGAATTTTCTCTGACTCGTCGAATTTGGTGGCCGCGACAATAGTTATTTTGTTTCTTAGCTACATAGTTACTAGTTAGAGCGTTTGTTCTGTGAGTGCAGCAGTAAGAGAAGTTAGTGTAGACCACGTGGAGACAGAACACGTCAACTGATAACAATGGTCAGTCAGTGTAGTGTTAACCTTCGAGCATGCAAATAGATACTCGAAGGTGTTAACGTTTAGGAGCTCACGACGTTATACTGTAGAATCATGTTGTTTTCTTCCGATTCGTCAATGTTAGGACAATAGAGGTCTAGATTTTCAACCACCCCCCCTACCCCCGTTTTCTTGTGGTTGTTGTTTGTGTCATCAGTCCATAGACTGGTTTGCTGCAGCCCTCCATGCCACCGTATCCTGTGCTAAACTTTTCATTTCTACATAATTACTACATCCTACATGTGCTCTAATCTGCTTGTCATATTCATTCCTTGGTTTACCCTTACCGTTCATACCACCTTCAAAAACCAACTGAACAAGTCCTGGGTGTCTTAAGATGTTTCCTGTCATACTAGCTCTTCTTCTTGTCAAATTTAGCTATATCGATCTCCTCTCGCCAATTCGATTCAGTATCTCTTCATTTGTGATTCGATCTATCCATCTCACCTTTAGCATTCTTCTGTAACGCCACCTTTCAAAAGCTTCTATTATCTTTCTTTCTGAGCTAGTTATTCTCTTCCATACAATGCCACGCTCCACACGAAAGTGTTCAGAAACATCTTTCTAATTTCTATATCAATGTTTCAAGTGAGCAAATTTTTTTCATAAGAAAGCTCTTCCTTCTTTGTGCTAGTCTGCATTGTATGTCGTCCTTACTTCTGCCATCGTTAGTTATTTTGCTACCAAAGTAACAATATTTATCTACTTTCTTTAAGACTTCATTTCCTAATTTAATATTTCCTGCGTCACCTGCCTTCGTTCAACTGCACTCCATTACTTTTATTTTGGACTTATTTATTTTTATCTTGTACGCCTTACCGAAGACTTCGTCCATACGATTCAGCAGCTTCTCGAGATCTTCTGCAGTCTCAGATAAAATAACAATATCATCGGCAATTCTCAAGGTCTTGATTTCCTCTCCTTTGATTGTGATTCCCTTTCCAAATTCTTCTTCGATTTCCTTTACTGCCTGTTCTATGTAAACATTGAAAAGGAGGGGGGACAAACTGCAGCCCTACCTCACTCCTTTCTGGATTGCTGCTTCTTTTTCAAAGCCCTCGATTATTATCACTGCAGACTGATTTTTATACAGTTTGTAGATAATTCGTTCTCGGTATCTGAACCCAATCACCTTCAGAATCTTAAATAGCTTGGTTCAATCAACAATACCGAATGCCATTTCTAGATCTACGAATGCCATGTACGTGGGCTTGTCCTTCTTGATTCGATCCTCTAAGATCAGACGTCAGGATTGCTTCACGTGTTCCTACATTTCTTCTGAAGCCAAATTGATCTTCTCATAACTCAGCTTCAACTTGTTTTTCCGTTCTTCTGTAAATAATACGTGTTAAAATTTTGCAGGCATGAGATACTAATCTAATGGTGCGATAGTTTTCACGCCTTTCAGCACCGGCTTTCTTGGGAATAGGTATTACAACATTCTGCCGAAAATCGGATGGGAATTCTCCTGTCTCACACATCTTACACACTAAATAGAATAACCTTGCCATGCTGGTTTCTCCTAAGGCAGTCAGTAATTCATAGGGAATGTCATCAATTCCAGGTGCCTTGTTCCTATTTAGGTCACTCACAGCTCTGTCAAACTCTGACCTAAAAAATTGGGTCTCCCATTTCATTAGCATCAACAGCCTCTTTCTGCTTTGTCTTCTTTCCCTAAAAGTGGCTTTCCATCTGAGCTCTTGATATTCATACAGCTAGATTTTCTTTCTCCAAAGGTTTCCTTGATTTTCCCGTATACAGCATCTACCTTTCCTAGGACCATACAACCTTCGACATCCTTGCGCTTCTCCTTCAGCCAGTCTTCCTCAGCTACCTTGCACTTTCTATCCACTTCATTCTTTAATCGCCTGTATTCGTTTCTGGCCTATTCATTTCTAGCATTCTTGTATTTTCGTCGTTCATCAATCAGGTCTAGTATCTCCTGAGTTATCAACTGATTCTTAGTTGATCTTTTCTTCCTTCCTGACATTTCTTCAGCAGCCCTGCTGACTTCAGTTTTCATGACTATCCACTCTTCCTCTATTGTGTTTCCTTCAGCCTTTTCATTTAGTCCTTTTGCATCATGTTCCTTGAAAGAATCCCTCAAACTATTTTCTTTCAACTTGTCTAGATCCCATCATTTTGCATTATTTCCTTTCTTCAATGTATTCAGCTTCAGATAGCATTTCATGACCAACAAGTTGTGGTCAGAGCCCACGTCTGCTCCTGGGAAAGTTTTGCAATCCAACACCTGGTTTCTGAATCTCTGCCTAATCATAATGAAGTCTATTTGATACCTTCCAGTGTCTCCAGGTCTCGTCCACGTTTGTAGTGTTTGAACCAAGTATTGGCAAGTACTAAAGTATGATCAGTACAGAATTCAACCAGCCGACTTCCTCTTTCGTTTCTTTGCCCCAATCCGAATTCTCCTACTGTATTACCTTCTCTTCCTTGGCCTATCACTGCATTCCAGTCTCCCATCACAATTAGATTCTCGTCACCTTTTACATATTGTATTAAATCTTCTATCTCTTCATATGTTCTTTCGATTTCCTCATCATCCGCTGAGCTAGTAGGCATATAGACCTGCACTATTGTGGTGGGCATTGGTTTGGTGTCTATCTTGACGGCAATAATTCTTTCACTATGCTGGTCATAGTAGCTTACCCGCTGCCCTATTTTCTTATTCATTATTAAACCAACTCTTGCATTTCCCCTGTTTGATTTTGTGGAGATTATTCGGTGGTCGCCAGACCAAAAATCCTCTTCTTCCTGCCGACGTACTTCACTTATACTAACTACACTCTGGTCCAAAAAAATATCCCCACTACGTATACTGGCCCAATATTTCAGTTTCAACCAAATTTTCTAACAGACTTGCATTGGTACCAGCGTTTTCGTGCTGTCAGTGTATTTCCTATGAAGTTAAGACACTCTTCAAGTGGTATTTGTTATCAAAAGCTCAGTTCTTATAGGATAATTGCAGTAATGTTTAATGATAGAACAACGTGATAAGATTTATCTTGATATTGGCCATATTCACGGTACCAGCTTCCGAGGCACATTCAAATACGGCGCCTAGGAGACATTACAATATTTAGTCACAAGATGGCATGTACATGCCCGAAGTTCACAAAATTCCCGCCATATACCTCTAGTTGAACTTCCGTCTGACTCCTTATCAGTTGTTCTTCAGTAAGCTGAATTGTAAAAGGAGAAATCAATCTGGTAAATTTTTAGAGAGCTATTGCTCTGTTTCTCAATAGATAGAATTGTGTTCCCATAGCTTACTGGATTTTGAGAGAATTTAAGATTGATATTTGTTTCTTTAGGTTATGGGGAGGAAGAAAGACCCATCTCCAAGGAAGCATGGCATGATTCTTGCATTCAGTTCCCAAGGAATATCCAAGAGGGAAATTGCTAGGAGGTTATTTATTGACCATAAAACAGTAGGTAATGTTTTAAAGAAACAAAAGGAGACAGTGATGACAAGTTTGAGGCATAAATGTGGTCGCAAGAAGAATGCCAGCCCAAGATTGTGCACGGCGCTGAAAGCAATGGCGAAACAAAGACGAATATTGAGTTCCAGGCACCTTTCGTGCAATTTACAACATGATCTAGGTCATTCCGTTTCACACCAAACAGTGTTATGACGTCTCTCAGATATGAACTATAAAAATAAAAAGCCTGCAAAGAAGCCACTCCTGACAAAAATCATATCCAAGACAGAAAAAATTGTTGAGATGTATAAAATTTGGACAAGTGAGGATTGGTGTATGGTGAATTTTTTCAGAAAAAAAATTAATGTTTTCGGTACTGATGGTGGTGTAAAACTGTGGATAGAGCCCGGAAAGAAGTTAAAGAAGGAATGTGTTGTGGAAACCAAGAAATTTAGTGAAAGTGTTATGCTGTGGGGAGCAATAACTTCCAAAGGGGTGGGAAGAATTAAGTTTGCACGGGTTCAATCAATGGAACGGCATACTGTGACATCATTAAGAAGGAAGTTTTGAATACTGTTAGGGACCATTTTAGTGGTGCAAACCTAGGACCGTTCATTTTCCAAGACAACAATACAAGTTGTCACCGATCGAGGGTTGTCCAGCAATGTGTCTCAGATCTCGGCATTTAGCCATTATGGTGGGCCCCAAATTCACCCGATATGAACCCCATTGAGAATGTATGGGCTATTATGTCTGAAACACTCAGGAAACATTGTTACACTACCAGAAAAGAATTAATTGAAAAAATTGTTGAAGTGTGGTATCATGAAACTGAGCCTGCTACTTGCGAAAAACTTGTTCAGTCAATGCCACGAAGAGTACAAGCCGCAAAAAGGCTAAAGGTGGTCACACAAAGTGCTGAAGCATGTCACATAGATTGTAAAAATCCTGTATATTGCTATTCTGAAATAAAACATTGAAATTCTTTCTCAATTCTCTCTTAAAATATGTTTTTCCTTAAAACATGCAGGTGGGGATATTTTTTTGGACCAGAGTGTACATCTAACTTTTCAGATTCTCTAATCTACCACAACGATTCAAACTTCTAATATTCCACGCTCCGACTCACAGAATGTCAGTATCCATCTTCCTGGCGATCGCCCCCTCTCGTGTAGTCCCCACCCGGAGATCCGAATGGGGGACTAGTTTACCTCCGGAATATTTTATCCGGGAGGAAGCCATCATCATTCATACAGAGAGAGCTGCATGTCTTCGGGAGTTAGTTACGGCTGTAGATTCCCGTTGCTTTCAGCCGTGTAGCAGTATCAACACAGCTAAGCCATGTTGAGTTTTATTACAAGGCCATATCAGTCGATCATCCAGGCTGCCGCTCTTGCAACTTCCGAAAGGCTGCTACCCCCCATTTCGATGAAGCATTCCTTAGTCTGGTCTCTCAACAGATACCCATCCGATATGGTTGCACCTGCGGCTCGGCTATCTGCTTCATTGGGACACGCAAGCCTCCCCACCGCGGCAAGATCACATGGTTCGCAGGGGAGAACCCCCGTTTTATGATTGTGTTTCCCCTAATTCATGTGGATAGTTAGTATTATCTTCCTCATCAATGGGGCTGACAATCACTTGGGTCTGCAGCTTAAAACCACGCCGTACGTTACCCCTAAGGTGAAAAGGATGTTACTCCGTAAATGGAATAGGAATAGAAGACTACTGGGACGAGGAGATTCAGAATGAAGATAAGTAGCTGAGTAGGAACGTTCGAGTTAAAGATACTGAACAGATGATAATGTCACAATGTAGGACCAAAGGAGCATTTTAGAATTCTGTAAAATTAGCAAAAAATAAAATAATATACAATAATCATGGCAATAATAAACGAAAGAAAGAGGAAGAGAAAAATAAGAGGTTTGGTGGTTAATGGGTATTTATAGTCTAAAAATAAAGCCCAAAGAGAGATATGTGAAGAGAATCGTTCTTTGATATGTGGAGAAATAATGGAAGAGGCACATTTCTTGAGAGTGTGCAAGCAGACAGACTCTCTTAGGGTAATGAATCCATAGAAAAAGGGGAAAGAGAGAGAAACAGTTTCATACAACTGTAAAATAGATTATTAAAGTAGGATGGGATAGCAGTGGGTAGGAGAGCAACTTGTTTGTGTGTTAAAATGTGTGTGCCAAAAGAAAACAAAGTGAGACATAGGGTATTTACTTCAACTTTTAAGCAGTAATTTTTTCCGTAACTCTTAAGTATTATCAGCTGAGTACAGTTCACATAGAGTTTGCAAGTGTCAGAAACAGCTAAGGGGCTGTACAGCATGATCTTCTTTTGTTTTTATAAACAATCTTTCTTAACTTCAATACACCATGTTATTAAGGTGGATGTGTTTACTTTTGATCTTCTATTATGAGAATAATAAAATACTTCTAGGTTCATATTGTGCCCTACAATGCTTTTGATTCCAGTCAGGCAAATGCCGAATTCGAACCAAGAACATTATAGTGACCAATACATCCAAGAAAAGATGTATGTACGGCACATGTCTTACCTTGCGGGGCGTATCCACAATCTGCAGCTCAGTAGAACATGAATCAGGGTATCTGGGTAGAAATGAGGACATATAAGATAACTTAGGTGGATACGAAATGATGCAGGGTAAGAGAAAAATCCTACCAAAAAAATATCTAACAGAAAACATCGCTGCATTCAAAGTTTTACAATCAGGGATTTATTACATAAAAATACTATTTACAAATATAAGAGCTTTCAAATGTGGCTGGGGCAAAGATAATGTTGAGCCGATGATTACCAGTTCACTGCCTTCACGAAACAGCTTTGCTGTGACAAGCATGGTACAATGGTGTAAGTAATGAAATAAAGAGAAAAGGGATATCTGCTGAAATACACATCTAACAGTAATCTCCACATCATAAAATTTTACTATGCCTCGGAACATCGAACCCCGGTGCAAACAAATATAACACATAATGTACAGTGCCCTGACCCGGTATCGATCCCTGGTCCAATGAAGAGCAAGGCGTTGAATAATCATATGCAAAAAAAAATTAAAAAGGAATACAACCATCTTATCCAAGGGTCAACATAAAACGGGCAAAGCGTTAAAATAAAGCAGAACAAACAGAACTAAAATATCTCCCTGCGTCAAAACATCAAGGTCGCCCTTCCCCTCTACACACTCGACAAGCTGCAGACAGCAATATAACCGAGTTTCAAGACTCTGACGTCAGACACAACAACCCTCACCAGCGGTTCACTAGACAGGCGGCTGCCCACACAATTTATGAGCTCAGCTGACTGACTTGTAGGCTGAGTGCAAGAAAACTTCACTACTCAAAGTATCTCACATAATCTGGCTGCTAAAGCGCTCTCTTAAATACACATGGGCTACACGCCCTCATCTCAATGCCACAAGCAATACAACCAATCTCATTTCCGCCTCCAATGGGCTCATCCTTAATAATACCAAGGCACACTCCAGTGTGCTCTCATCACATAGCCATAATAAGGCATCTCATATGCATCTAATACACTCTTAATCTGTGCTGGGGCTCTCTCATATCAATTCATACAGTCAGCTACATGCATAATGCCCAAATCTCTCAAACATACGGACACGCCCACCCTGTCGGATAAGCTAGGTGAGTTACTGGGTAAATCCTGATCTCAAATACACAATCTACGTCTCCAGAGACATATGCCTAAACGCTACACTATAAACAGTGCCTGCCTACCTAACATGACCAAGGGAGTTCTACCTGACCCAGGAAGATTACACGTACACTAATATAATACTATCGAAATGAAATCTAATCACACCAACAAGGAATATACAACCTACTACCTACACGAATGTACTGGGTTCGAGCTTGAGGCATAGCTATTTATTACCAAGAATTTTCCCACCATAAACTAACCTGTTGGCTGACGGCCCCCCTGTTCCTATCTAAATTTAAATGATATGCTTGAAACAGAATCGGAAAGCTCTGACCTTATATGACATGACATGACGGAGCGGCCCTTCCTGTGGACCACTGAATTTACCACATCATGAGAAACTGCGACGCTTGCAGCAGATACCGGCGGACGACTGGAGACATTCTATCTGGCGTGAATCCTTCTTGCAGCTCCTTAGATGGTTGGAAGATGCCCCCTTCGACGTCGCGGCGATCAGGTACGCCCAACGTTCCTGGATCGATTCCCGATGTCGTGCCGGCTTCAGCTCCCGTTGTGGCTTCCTCGCAATGATTATGTAGAAGCTCGTACTGGCTTGATGCAGGGGTAACTGAAAAAAATTACTTATTACAGACTGTCCAGACTCGATGCCTGTTTCCACTAATATCGTGCCTCACACGTTACATTGACCAAGTCTTGTTCTGAATTTTAAACCTGGTACACGATAGTTTTCTTCATCAAACTTGGTAACACTGTTATTTTATTCTTTCACTCGGACAACATGTCGTGGTACCAGAACTACCCTGAGCCTACATTTATTCTAGCATTACGTCAGTTACAACTTGACCTCACAGAAATATGAAGCTACTTGTTCATCAGTCTATTATAGGCAGTACCTCATCTCACCACAGCAGATCAACACAGGTAATATCAAGAATTCAGCTGAATATGCGGGTTAATTACTTATTTTCTTCCAGATTCAGTAGTGCTAGTTGTATGTGCAACTCGAAGATAAAACGTTGTTCTCGGTGCCGACTCGCAGCGTGACGACTTCATTCAAGCAGTCTTTCGGTCAGAAAATGAGGCTGACGTGCCAGGCGGACCTGCATTTATAATCAGGTTGGCGTAGCCACGCCGCTTGATCGCGTGTAGGATACGCGCGCCCGCGACTCGAAGTTCTCCCGCACAAAGCACGTCAAGTACCCTACTTAACGAATGTATTTACGATTACAGCCATATTTCATATCAAAATTTAGCATAAATTATGCAGTTTGCAATTCTTGTAACAGATCCAATGCATCTCTCCCGTAGCCAGAACTATTAAATTAATTCCTTCTTCCCTCCAAAGGTTTATTTGCCGCGATCTGGGGAGCGTCCCCGATCTCCCTTAAGAGGCTTCGCTTGGGCCATAAATCCCTTTAATGAGTCTCTGGAAATTTTCATAATGATGCTCTAGCTCTCTTCCCACGAGAACGTTTCTTCTGGAATCTTTTATGAAATAAACTATAAGACAATGACTTCCTTGCTGGCCTCAAGTAATCCCAATATCTAATACTAAAATCCATACTATTGGTCCATGAACTGTATTGTTCAATGTATAGAAATTAAAGGTAAAATCTATAGAGGAACATGTGCCACAATTGTTTTCTGATTATGAGTCAGTGTAGAATTGTCTTTATCACATGGCATATGAGTAAAAACTATATTATTTCCTGTATAATAGTTAATGCAATGTGAGCTCTATATTTATTTTCAATATACGTTCTCCCTTCCTGATATTTTGCATAATTACCATGAGTAGTGATATTTGAAAAGGGTTCATTCTGGTAATTTCCTCATATATTTAAGAGTTAGGAAAGGTATGATTCTTTTTAATCAACGTTATTCACACACATTAAAATTATCTTTATTGTATCTCTTGTATTATTTAATTTGTTCTTACAGTAAATATACATGAATGGATTAACTTTATGTATCTGGTACTTACTTTTGCCACCCGCGTGGATTTAAGAAACTAATCTTGAATTTAAAAAACTAGTCTACATATTTTGTACCGGTTGGTACCCCTATACGCCGCACATTTGAATTTTCTGCCTAAAATTACTCCTCTACAGCTGAAACTCTGAACTTTAAAACTGAATTAATTCAACCGTTTATCTGAAGATGTCACTGTGTTAATTTCGAATTGTTTTTGTTTACTAATTATCAAGAAGTGCGGACATTCTCTCACAGATGTCTCTACCAAAAACTATGATCATGCACCCTGGTGCGAAGTGAAGGAACTTTTCTTGAAGATATTTTGTATTCATAAGTTGTTGTCTTTACTAAATTTCGTTCTTTCGTTAATAGTTTGGCAATGTTAATTTTTTACTTTCCGCCAGTTTTGAACTTAGCCAATCCCGAATTTCTTTAATTAATTTTGGACCAATAGTGTCCTTCTTCTCCAATTTTAATGTGTAAATTTTGGGCAACCAATAAACGCCTGTGGGTGTGTCTTAATTATTCATGAAAGGTCTCGAATCTTCCATGAGTGTTTAAAAACTGCTGATTTTCATGGCTCGTCGCCACTTCAACATTTAGCTTAGTGTATGGAAGTATAGCAGGGGGCGGGTTGCGCCTCTTCCTTCGAGCAGCAGCTCTTCAGCAAAGGTAATGGCCCTTTAACATCTTTATTTCTTTCTTGCTCAGCAGTTTAACCCCCGGGGAAGTTTCGAAACCTTTTCAAAGTATCCTACCTGTTTAAAAATGTAAGTGCCGGCTTCTGTAAACATTTTTTTATTATTACTTTAACTGTAAATCTGGGATAGAGAGTGCTTTACCCTCTCGAGCTCCCCTTCAATTTGGATTTGAGGTGACTACGTTTTCATAACCGATTTTCTTCTCTTCATTAATGTGTTAAATTATTTTTTTTCTTATACGAGTCACCTCCCTAGTGTGAGAATAGCCCCTGTCTAATCGGCCTACTGCCCCTTAGGTTTTAACAAGTTGCATGTAGGAGTGCAAGCAACGCCTCCATTCATATTGGTATTTTGGGCCATTTCATTAACCTATTATTTTTCTTTTAAGGCCCAGTAGGCTGGGTACGATATACCCCTGTTTAATTCGTGTAAGTTGCGACTCGATGGCAAGTGATTGTAAAGCTTTGTATTTCCTTTAATAGGCTTGAAAGATTGAGAGTGGGTCAGCTCTTTATGGTGTTGTGGTAAAAGTGCCTCAGAGAGGCTTGAGATGTGAATGTGGGAGCAAGTGCTCCATGTTATGAGGGGTTTTCTGCTCATTGGTAATTTGTGGTTGTGAGATGAGAGCTCAGAAATTGTTAAACTTTGGGGCTCGTAGCTCAGAATTTACAAAGACCCCTTAACTTCTGCTTTCGTTTGTAAAGTTACATTGTACGTGATTTTTCTTTGTTATTTAACCTAGTGAAAATTGTTAAATCTTGTTGTCTATTGAAAATATAACCTTTATTTAAATTTTAAATTCATCTTTAGGACTTGAAGTTAGACCCATTCCAGCCCGCACCTTCTTTCACCTCTGCTGATCCACCAAAACACGGTAACATATTTTATTATTGAAAGAAAGTGTACCAAAAGTAAGGAATAATTTAACTAACGAAGAGCAGGATACATGTTTTCCTGGATTTTAAAACACTGTTTAACATGTAGAACAAGAGTGGTAATTTGGAAAATGGATGTTAACGTTTATTGGGCTTACTTACTTTGTTTACTGCAGTAATATACAAATAAATTGTAATAAGGAAAATGAAATGCATGTACCAAGAAAATGTATTTCAATAAATGAATACTTTCTCCCCAGTTTCAGATCCGGGTCAAGGAGATGGAAGTATTCTATCCTAAGTACTTTACCAGGATAGCTGAATAATGTTTCCATGTCGGCTATGTTCGTCTGTGAAGGGATACAAATGCAATTCGTGAATATCTTCATTATTATCATTCGATAAAAATGTATCAGATGTACAAGACTGGAAATTGGATTTTCCATATTTTTTCTGGCGGCGGTGGTAATTAGTGTTTCACAAGGAAGCACAACCGGGCAACCATCATCCATACAATATTTAAAATGTACGCTGTTTAGGTATAACCAATATTTACGTTTATATTCCTCGTGCCGTAAAAGACCTAAAACATAAAAAGTCAAAAAAAAATATTTTGCCCAACCTTTTTTATGTACAGTTTTCCGTACTAACGGAGAATTTTTTCTGTATTTCCTGTTTTGGCTCCCTTAATAGCACTACACAGCGTGCACTAATTAAATAAAATATCACCTAGAGTACAACTGGTTATCTCCGAACTTAAATACCGAGCTTCGAGAAATGATTTTCCGGCGATGTAACAAATATGCAAACGGACAGAGAGACAGGCATATACACTGACTGACAGAGCAAATGCAACACCAAGAAAGAGTGGTCAGAACTTTATGCCAATTGCAGGGTAGACTGACGTCACTGAGCTATGCTCATGATGTGAAATGCGCCGCTGTGCTGCGCACGTAGCGAACGATAAATGGGACACGGCGTTGGCGAATGGCCCACTTCGTACCGTGATTTCTCAACCGACAGTCATTGTAGAACGTGTTGTCGTGTGCCACAGGACACGTGTATAGCTAAGAATGCCAGGCCGCCGTCAACGGAGGCATTTCCAGCAGACAGACGACTTTACGAGGGGTATGGTGATCGGGCTGAGAAGGGCAGGTTGGTCGCTTCGTCAAATCGCAGCCGATACCCATAGGGATGTGTCCACGGTGCAGCGCCTGTGGCGAAGATGGTTGGCGCAGGGACATGTGGCACGTGCGAGGGGTCCAGGCGCAGCCCGAGTGACGTCAGCACGCGAGGATCGGCGCATCCGCCGCCAAGCGGTAGCAGCCCCGCACGCCATGTCAACCGCCATTCTTCAGCATGTGCAAGACACCCTGGCTGTTCCAATATCGACCAGAACAATTTCCCGTCGATTGGTTGAAGGATGCCTGCACTCCCGGCGTCCGCTCAGAAGACTACCATTGACTCCACAGCATAGACGTGCACGCCTGGCATGGTGCCGGGCTAGAGCAACTTGGATGAGGGAATGGCGGAACGTCGTGTTCTCCGATGAGTCACGGTTCTGTTCTGTCAGTGATAGTCACCGCAGACGAGTGTGGCGTCGGCGTGGAGAAAGGTCAAATCCGGCAGTAACTGTGGAGCGCCCTACGGCTAGACAACGCGGCATCATGGTTTGGGGCGCTATTGCGTATGATTCCACGTCACCTCTAGTGCGTATTCAAGGCACGTTAAATGCCCACCGCTACGTGCAGCATGTGTTGCGGCCGGTGGCACTCCCGTACCTTCAGGGGCTGCCCAATGCTCTGTTTCAGCAGGATAATGCCCGCCCACACACTGCTCGCATCTCCCAACAGGCTCTACGAGGTGTACAGATGCTTCCGTGGCCAGCGTACTCTCCGGATCTCTCACCAATCGAACACGTGTGGGATCTCATTGGACGCCGTTTGCAAACTCTGCCCCAGCCTCGTACGGACGACCAACTGTGGCAAATGGTTGACAGAGAATGGAGAACCATCCCTCAGGACACCATCCGCACTCTTATTGACTCTGTACCTCGACGTGTTTCTGCGTGCATCGCCGCTCGCGGTGGCCCTACATCCTACTGAGTCGATGCCGTGCGCATTGTGTAACCTGCATATCGGTTTGAAATAAACATCAATTATTCGTCCGTACCGTCTGTTTTTTCCCCAACTTTCATCCCTTTCGAACCACTCCTCCTTGGTGTTGCATTTGCTCTGTCAGTCAGTCAGTGTATATAGATAGATAGATAGATCGATGGAAGTATGAATGATTTATTTTAACTGGGAAAGTTAGGTACGGTTGTCCCTGTCTTACATTCAAGGAGTGAACACGTGACTAACATAGACAACTGAGGAAACTAGTATACCACTCTTCATAACATATCTAATTTACTACAAAATATACAAAATAAATTGGCGTTTCACTTCCTTTCTATTTTTGGGAAGGAAGCGGCCGTGGCCTTAATTAAGATACAGCTCCAGCATTATATTACTTCCTGAGAAGAAACGAACATAATTTCAAATGAACCACTTACGGCTTTTAGGTATCGGAAGAAATTTGGTGGATGTTTCTGAACAAACTGTTTGTGTTTGGCAATGTATTTCATTTATTCATTATCACACAAAGATATGAGTCGTAACCAAATATCAGTGTGTGCATGTCTCTTTTAAAAGTAAAAAACTGAAATACTGAAAGTGCTGTTGATGCAACAGTGTAGAGATAATGTGTCCGCCTCTCACCCGGACGGCCAATGTTAACAAAATGCACTACCATGCAAACTTCCATGCAAATATCTTCAAGAATTGCTCAGTTATGGTGAAAAGCGTGTGTAAATGATCAGGGTTAATAAGCAACCAATAACACCTTCAATGCATTTATTGCAGGAACTTACTGCATGAAGAATGGCGTTACTAGCACCCAGTCACTTTCATACTTTCAAAGCCAAAGATCAGATATACCCGTATTCCCTCAATTCACATCTGCGTGCCGTGTTGGTGACACTGATGATCGACAACTGTTGAGAAACAAGACGAAAAGCTGTTTTGTTTAACCAGGTGTTAAATTACAAACACATTCAATCTTTGAATTCTACAACTATATTCAAAATGCAGATGCCTATACCACCGAACAGTAATTTCTAGAATTTATATTTTGATCTATTATGGTATAATGGTAAATACTACGCATACTTTATCGTATGCATGTAGATACGAACACATACTGTCGCTTTTAAAGGGAAATTACACAGGTAAGAACGAACCGAAATTGTCCCTTTGTATTTTATGCATGTTGAAAATGTTTTGTGAAAATGAAGTGGAAAATAATAGCACAATTTATTATTTATTTCTTTATTTATTTATTTATTTATTTATTTATTTATTTCGTACTTTATTTATTTATTTGCTTTCTTGAAATACATTCTAAAACTAACTTTCAAATATACTCATTCAAATATCATATTCCACATGGAATAAGAATAATAATCAAATAAGATTACATGTAGAACATCACTGTTTTAAATTATTCGAATTTTCCCCAAATTTAAAGATATGTGCGATTTGATTCAGTTTTGTCTTTGTTGTACCGTTAGAGCAAAAAAATTATGAATAAAGTGCTTATTTATCACAGAATACCGAGAAAGCCCATACTGTCAGTTAACAAATTATATTTTAAGCTTAACAAAAAGTGATAAAAACTAACCACAAAGCATGGATATACTTCCCTTAACATTCATTGTAACTAAAAATGTTATTAATATTAATTTGAGCTCAGTTGTGTTTAGTATATACTGAGAAGTTTAGTTTCCTGGACATCTTGACTCTTTCAATATTCTAATTGTGGCAATTATTACTTTATGCCTATTAGAAAATAAATAATAGTCTGAAGAATTTCAACCTGAAAATGTACAAATGATAACAATTTAATTTTTCAAAAACTTGTTGTCCGCCTCTGTGGTGTAGTGGTTAGCGTGATTAGCTGCCACCCCCGGAGGCCCGGGTTCGATTCCCGGCTCTGCCACGAAATTTGAAAAGTGGTACGAGGGCTGGAACGGGGTCCACTCAGCCTCGGGAGGTCAACTGAGTAGAGGCGGGTTCGATTCCCACCTCAGCCATCCTGGAAGTGGTTTTCCGTGGTTTCCCACTTCTCCTCCAGGCGAATGCCGGGATGGTACCTACCTTAAGGCCACGGCCGCTTCCTTCCCTCTTCCTTGCCTATCCCTTCCAATCTTCCCATCCCTCCACAAGGCCCCTGTTCAGCATAGCAGGTGAGGCCGCCTGGGCGAGGTACTGGTCATACTCCCCAGTTGTATCCCCCGACCAAGAGTCTGCAGCTCCAGGACATTGCCCTTGAGGCGGTAGAGGTGGGATCCCTCGCTAAGTCCGAGGGAAAAACCGAACCTGGAGGGTAAACAGATGATGATGATGAAAAACTTGTTACAGCATTGAGCAAGATATGGATGTTATACTTTTGCAGACCGTTGTTTTGTAATGAAGCACAGGTACAGAGAGTTGGTATTTACGAGTAAGGGTGGATTTTACCATATTTCGTTCCATAGTTGCTAACATTATATAAATGAGTTTCAGGTTATTTTGGAAGCAACGAACACGTCTAGCAAATTTCAGGGGTTGATGCATATTTCAGCTCTTACCGCATATACAAGATTAACGGTATTTTGTTAATTTCTTTCAGCAATCTGGTGCCTGAAATGATTAATAATAGAGAAAATCGGAAGAAGTTTCTGAGACACATTATAGTTCATATTTATTTATTGTAATCTGAAAACATTCAGACAGTAAACTGATATCGGCGAATGACTGTAAGTAATTAACAAAGCACTCCATAATTAAAGACACTGTTGACACTGTGTAAATGAATAATATTAGGACGGTATGTTTCGTGGATGTCCGGCTCCATGGCTAAATGGTTAGCGTGCTGGCCTTTAGTCACAGGGCTCCCGGGTTCGATTTCCGGCAGGGTCGGGAATTTTAACATTAATTGGTTAATTTCGCCGACACGGGGGCTGGGTGTATGTGTCGTCTTCAACATCATTTCATCCTCATCATGACGCGCAGGTCGCCTACGGGTGTCAAATCAAAAGACCTGCACCTGGCGAGCCGAACTTGTCCTCGGACACTCCCGGCACTAAAAGCCATACGGCATTTCATTTCATTTTTTTCATGGATGAAATTCGAGATTAAATGAACACCTCACTAAAATAAATAGCCACGTCATCATATACGCAAGATTTCGAGAGTTGACACGAGAATGCTACAATATGATCGCCATGGAAGTTATAATTTCTTCATGATCGCTAAACTCGAATTCACCACCTGTCTACAATAATATAGGCATTGTAATTCAATTTTCTATGTTTTACAAGCCAGTATGGTAAGTCGAAATATTTCATGTTGTTACAGTGACAGGTCAGAGAAACTTCAGCAGTGCCTAGAGTATATTGCGGAGCAGCAGTAACCAGAAAATGATCAATTTTAAATTAGTTTTTTCAATGATGCCTAAGGAGAAATTTGCGTGATGTGTATTTCTTAATCAGTGGGTTGAAGGTATTCTGTGATAAATAAGCACTTTATTCATAATTATATATTTATTTACTTTTTTTTTTTGCTGTAAAGGTACAACAAAGTTAAAACTTAATCAAATATCACATGTTTTTAACTTTGACTTTCTACTACACAGAATTAATTGTCACCATATCCTTACATTATACTATCAATAACTATAGAATTCGATACAAGTGAAGAATAATATAAAATATTGATTTATCTTCGCGTTGAAAACAAAGCTAATAATTTAGCACATTGGGAAATAATATTTCTGTTGGTAGCATAATATTCAAGCCTCCCCTTGGTGAATTCCCGTTTGAAGATGTAATTGCTGTCCTAGATTTATCTTACATGACATTTCCTCATTACACAGATGGTTCTGTAAGTGCTCAATTCTAAGGGCATATTCCTTCTTAAACTTACGCCCTGTGATGGTAAATGTTGCAAACTGTACAGTAGATCCCTTTGGAAGTAGCATCAACAAAAGTCAGTACTTATACTGTTTGGAAGAGGAGCTTCTCTTGACGTGAGTACTTCTACAATATACTTTACTACTTTCAAGTAGTATTACTTGAAGTGACATTGGCAATGAATTCATCACTACGTCGGTTGGCCACACCACGCCGAGGGATCAACTGACTGCCGCGGATTTATCAGAAGCACTAATATTTAGAGAATTATTTGAAAATATAAGTTATACTATTTTTTGTGCATTAAATAAACATAACATATTTGACAGTTGTTCCAATATTATTTTGAAAATTATTAGAGACGGTAGAACTAATAATTTAGCTTTCTAAAAATTAAAGTTGGCAGTTTCTAGCATCTTGCGACAGAAGGGTTATTTTCGATTGGAGAATCGGTTGTTAAAATATCAAAGCATCGACATCTGGGTTTTCCTCACCTGCTCGGTCTAAATATGCAAATCCTTATCCGATTCAGTGTCGACCACAAAATGTTCAGTTTTATCTGTATTTACTGATATATTGTGGTACGTCTATAATTACTTTCTCTTCATTTCCTATTTGTTTATTTCTAAATCCGTTTACCATCCAGGATTGGTTTTTCCCTTGGACTCAACGAGGGATCCCACCTCTACAAGCTCAAGGGCAGTGTCCTGGAGCGTGAGACTTCGGGGAATACAACTGGGAAGGACGAACAATACCTCGCCCAGGGGGCCTCACCTGCTATGCTGAACAAGAGCCTTGTAGAAGTATGGGAAGGTTGGAAGGTTAAATAATGTTATTTGCTTTAAGTCCCACTAACTACTTTTGGCGGTTTTCGGAGGCGCCGAGGTGCCGGAATTTTGTCCCGAAGGAGTTCTATTACGTGCCAGTAAATCTACCGACACGAGGCGGACGTATTTGAGCTCCTTCAGATACCACCGGACTGAGCCAAAATGGAACCTACCAAGTTGGGTTCAGAAGGCCAGCGGCTCAACCATCTGAGCCAATAGGCCGGGCAAAGGTTGGAAGGGATAGACAAGGAAGAAGGAAGCGGCCTTGGCCTTGAGATAGGTACCATCCCGGTATTTGCCTGGAGAAGAAGTAGGACACCATGGACAACGACTTCGAGGATGTCTGAGGAGGAAATCGAAACCTCTCTACTCAGTTGACCTCAAGAGGCTGAGTGGACCGCGTTCAAGCCCCCGTACCAGTTTTCAAATTTCGTGGCAGAGCCAGGAATCGAACCCGGGCCTCCGGCGGTGGCAGCTAATCACACTAACCACTACACCAGAGAAACGGACGCTTCATTTTCTACGGTGGCATAATCAAGATCAATAGAAGACGCAGTCTTGTGAACTGTGTTAAATATGAGGAATACTCACACATTATCAGATTTAACTTGACAGCAAAATTCTGCTGTACCTTGACACAACAGGTGGTGCTTTAATGAGATTAGCCGGGCTAATCGACGCGTGAGATCTGACATGACATAAATCCCAGCGTGTTCGGTTCATTTCCGGAGTATTGTCAGCTGAATGACGAGGTGGATCTCCTTTCTGAGCGACAGCATACACATTGTCTTAGCACTCGTCTCAGAATGCAAATGAGACACATATATACACCTGGGGGCTGCCACACCCCAAGTACAAGGATATTGGATGTAGAACACCAGCGAGTTTGTTCAACTTATGACAGACTTTGGAGTAGGACCCAAAACGTTAGGGCAAGCCCTTGAACCGCCTGCTGTACCTGAGGTGCGGACTGTGATTCATTTCTGTTTTCCCCCACCCAGATGCGATCTGTGTCACACAGGTGGAGTTGGTCCAGCTTTTAAGAATCCCGTAACCTACTCTTAGACCCTTCTGTGGTAGTTGGTGAAGTGCGTTAATGATCAACACCCACTCCCCAAGCCAGAAAAATTAGCTACACTTGGTAAAATTCCCCGGCTTGGCTGAGAATATTAACCTAGGTACCTCTCAACTGAAGACCACAACGCTACCCATTCAGCCGAGGGAGGGACAGCCCCTAACCTATGCTTGCTAATGTTCCCTCATATTTGAGCAAGTCCATTGTTCAGCTGAGTGAAGTAATAATAATAATAATAATAATAATAATAATAATAATAATCGTATGGCCTCAGCTACCGTTTGCAGACATTTCGAACTGACGCCATCTGGCTGTCTGCTCGTCAATTTCGACGTTCCGGTTTACTCTGTCTGCCATCTAGCGGACCTAGAGTAAACCGGATCTCTCTTGGGCGTCTATGGCTGAGATTTAATTAATTTTGTCGGGTAAATACCAAATGTATCACCAGAGATCTTTTACATGCCGACATCGTACGACATGGAGTGTCGAATGGACTTTTTTCCGCCCTTCAAAAATCCGACTACCTCTGCCGGGTTTGAACCCGCTATCTTGGGATCCGGAGGCCGACACTCTACCACGGATCCACAGAGGCAGCTAGCTGAGTGAAGTGCATGATCGAGACAATAGGTTTACGGTTAACAAAAACCCTTCAGGTTCCACAGCATCGTACGGTAAAGTGCAGTAGCTCATTTATTGTCACTGCCTCTTAATTATACAATGACCTCAAACTATATGAAATACAGCAAAGTAGTGACAAAACTCAGGAAAATAATCTTAAATACCACTATCTTTCCACTTATTAAGCCATTTAAGTGAATTTTCACCAGAAATGTTATAGTCTCCTAGGTACATTTTAGATGTTTAGCTCTATTTTGAATTCATTCTCGGCTTTAAAAATGTATGTTAGTTTCCGCTTATGTCTTCTCCTTCGTGTTAGTACAGTCTATGATTTCGAAATAGTAAAAGTAATATTTTAACCTCTTAGGTGTATAGTTTTTAATCTTTATTTTAATCCCCCCGCCTCTGTGGTGTAGTGGTTAGCGTGATTAGCTGCCACCCCCGGAGGTCCGGGTTCGATTCCCGGCTCTGCCACGAAATTTGAAAAGTGGTACGAGGGCTGGAACGGGGTCCACTCAGCCTCGTGAGGTCAACTGAGTAGAGGTGGGTTCGATTCCCACCTCAGCCATCCTAGAAGTGGTTTTCCGTGGTTTCCCACTTCTCCTCCAGGCGAATGCCGGGATGGTACCTAACTTAAGGCCACGGCCGCTTCCTTCCCTTCTCCTTGCCTATCCCTTCCAATCTTCCCATCCCTCCACAAGGCCCCTGTTCAGCTTAGCAGGTGAGGCCGCCTGGGC
Organism: Anabrus simplex; assembly: GCF_040414725.1. Classification (NCBI taxonomy): domain Eukaryota; kingdom Metazoa; phylum Arthropoda; class Insecta; order Orthoptera; family Tettigoniidae; genus Anabrus; species Anabrus simplex. The sequence continues at coordinate 245,726,270 of NC_090271.1, forward strand.
GAGGTACTGGTCATTCTCCCCAGTTGTATCCCCCGACCAAGAGTCTGAAGCTCCAGGACACTGCCCTTGAGGCGGCAGAGGTGGGATCCCTCGCTGAGTCCGAGGGAAAAGCCGAACCTGGAGGGTAAACAGATGATGATGATGATGATTTTAATCCCCAGTAGGAAAATGTATCTTACGCTCTTTTATCTCGCGTATTCTTTTTATAAGGTTTTGTATATTAATTTATAACATATAAGTTACAGTGGCAGTTTGTTACAGCCAAAGGGACCTCTAGTCCTACTTGTAATTGAAAATGAAAATCCACAGCCTGTTTCCAGTCATTCGACTGGGTCAGGAATGGAAAGAATGAAGCCCCATCTAGCGGCGGCGATAGAAAATATGCCGGCTGCCGAAGCCTGTCGCACTCCTCAGGGGCAATAATAAATGACTGACAGATGAAATGAAATCTTAATGGAGAGTGTTTCTGGAATGAAAGATGACAGGGAAAGCCGGAGTATCCGGAGAAAGCCTGTCCCGCCTCCGCTTTGTCCAGCACAAATCTCACATGGAGTGACCGGGTTTTAAACCACGGTATCCAGCTGTTAGAGGCCGGCGCGCTTCAGCCTGAGCCACGGAGACTCCCTACTTGTAATTAACTTTACATAAATAGATTTCTATGTCTTACTCTGCTAAACATGTTAATGATCGTAATAGTAATGAAAATAGCAATTTACAGGGCAATCTTTCTGCGCTGAACAGGCCACGTAGCTGTTATCTTGCATTCTGGAGAAGGTGGGCTCGAACTTCAGCATTGGTAGCTTCAGGTAAATGCTGGGCAAAGTCATCTCCGTACAGGCCATGAAGGTCCTTGCAGGACTCAAAGGTAAAGGCTTCCACTTTACATAACCTCAGCGCTTGGTGGTACAGAGAGGTTAGTTCTAAGCTCTGCCGCGTTTGCTCCCAGGAATTAACCTAGTACTCATTTTCTGTGTAGGCTGAGTGAATCTCACAGCCAAATGCCGCTGGAAATCCGGTCTCTTAAATGTTTCGACTTTCTGACGGGTAATCGAACCCTCATCTTTACGGGTGAACCGATCATGCCTTTACCGCCTCGGCTAGAGAGCCTTTAGGTAAATGCCACGCCTCTACCTTTATTAAGGTTGACGCTTGCTTCCCAGCCCCTTTCTATGCCATCCTCACTGTATTACTGCGAGGTTAAGACACTGGCTGAGATAAATTCGGCACTCCTCTTCGCGTCTGTCTGCGGGTCGGTGTTCTCTCTGACAGGAGGGTCAATAACTAGTCCCCCTGCATAAGGTGCGTCTCAATACACCTAGAAACTTGAACCTCTCTTTCTCTACATGTCACGCAGGGCTGATGCTACTATGGATCTGTTCCTGTGGTGACTGGAGTTCCTGCAACTTTGATTAATGTCGCCCAGGACAAAGCCATTCGGTCTTTAACACAGGAAGGGAATTATTTTCTTCACTATAACTGTCCTCATTCTCATTGTCTTCCGTTTTCATCAGAGACAGGTGCTGTAAACACCTTTTTGTCACCACTCGTGAAAATATCTTTTTGTCCCCGTTTTTAAAACTCTCTAGAGTAATTTCCATTATTTTGCTTACTTCTTTGTTAAGCAACCGTGAGAAATATCTCACTTCCTCTGACATATCACATTCTAGGATGGTCATTCATCTTCAGGTCAGCACTGGATTATTCTGAGAGATATAAAGCCAACAATGCATCAACAATCAATCCTTAAGATGTTATCTGAGAAATTTTATAACTGAAGACAACAAATGAATCGTTGATGAATATACTACAGTACAACTATTCTGGAAGAACTTACAATATATGAAAGGAAATTCAAGTTGTAGCGAATTCAAGCAAATGTAAGCGAAATGGTAGGTGACCGAAAAGTACTTTTCAGTTGTAATTCGATCATTCGATAATGCCAGGGACCTGGAAAGAAAAGGATATCCCGCTCTAAAATTTAAGAACATGGTTTCATGCTTCATCTGTTTAACTGTTTCGACTTGCAGTCAACAACGACTTAATTGTCCTGTGGACCACCAGCATCTGATAAGGGATCAGCAGTTGAAGAAGAAACTACTTATCATGGTCATGTAGATTTTTGGCCTCGGTGCTTATATATTGTCAATGTCCACCACCGTAGCGTAACGGTTAGCATTATTCGATGGCCCAGGTTCGGTTTCCGGTACTGCCAGAGATTTACGACTGGCCAGAGAGCTGGTATGCGGTTAAAATGGTACATGCAGCTCAGCTATAATGAGGGTGTGCCTGCAAAGAGCTGCAACACCCCCGGGCGAGGACACAAGTTTACTTTGAGCAATCAATCAATCAACCAGTCAATCAATCAATCAATCAATCAATCAATCAATCAATCAATCAATCAACGATCTGCATTTTCGGCTGGCACCCGGGTGGCAGATTACCTATCAATTGTTTACCTAGCTTTTTCTCAAATATTTTCAATGAACTTGGAAATTTACCGAACATTTCTTTTGATAATTTATTCCAGACCCTTACTTCTTGTCCTATAAATGAATATTTGCCCCAGTTTTTCCCCTTGAATTCCAATTTTATCTTCATATTATGAGCTTTCCTTGAGCCTCCGTGGCCTAGGCGGCAGCGCGCCGGCCTCTCACTGCTGGGTTCTGTGGTTCAAATCCCGGGCAGTCCATGAGAGATTTGTGCTGGACAAAGCGGAGGCAGGGCAGGTTTTTCTCCGGGTACTCCGGTTTTCCCTGTCAAATTTCATTCCAGCAAAACTCTCCAATATCATTTTATTTCATCTATCATTCATTAATCATTGTCCCAAAGGAGTGCGACAGGCTTCGCCAACCGGCACAGTTCCTATCCTCGCCGCTAGATGGGGGCTTCATTAATTCCATTCCTGACCCGGTCGCATGACTGGAAACAGGCTGTGAATATTCATTATGAACTTTCCTACCTTTAAAAGCTCCGCTCAAGCATACTGTATTCGTCTACATACGTCATTCTAGGCCAACTCACCACTGACAGTTCGAAACATTCCACATAGCCGAGCATCTCGTCTCTTTACTCACAAGTTTTCCCAGCGCAAAGTTGGTAACATACTATTTTGTCGGAAATCACCCCTAGTAAATCGTGCTGCTTTCTTTTGAACGTGCTCCATTTCTCGTATCAAGTTTGTTGCAAGCTGCTTTACGTCGCACCGACACAGACAGGTCTTACGGCGACGGTGGGATATGCAAGGGCTAAGAGTGGGGAGGGAGCTTCAGACTCTGGGTCGGGAATACAACTGGGGGATGACCAGTACCTTGCCCAGGTGGCCTCACCTGCTATGCTGAAAAGGGGCCTTGCGGAGGGATGGGAAGATTGGAAGGGATAGACAAGGAAGAGGGAAGGAAGCGGCCGTGGCCTTAAGTTAGGTACCATGCCGGCATTTGCCTGGAGAAGAAGTGGGAAACCACGGAGAACCACTTCCAGGATGGCTGAAGTGGGAATCGAACCCACCTCTACTCAGTTGAGCTCCCGAGGCTGAGTGGACCGCATTCCAGCCCTCGTACCATTTTTCAAATTTCATGGCAGAGCCAGGAATCGAACCCGGGCCTCCGGGGGTAGCAGCTAATCACACTAACCACTACACCACAGAGGCGGACATGTAAGTACCTAAAGAGTGAAATTTTATTGTACACACACAGTTCATAGACCATTATATTAAATTTAATAACTTTGCCTTCACTGTTGTATAACTTATATACAGTTGTTATGTAAGTGGCCGATACATATTACAAGTTATCAGAGGAAGAAGAAGAAATACTACAAGGCTGTGAAAGTGACGTAATTGTGAGACACTTGGAATTGCAAGTATCCACACTCAGACCATATTTGCCGCCACTGATTGAGAAAATCTCGTGGATCAGAAACCCCTTCTTTGAAATTGAGCATGAACTGCTCTCCCTTGAGGACAACTAGCCGAAGTATCTTGGCAGAGAAAAAGTGAAAAATTGAAGTAAAATATTGGGTGAAGAAACAAATAGAATAACATGTTTAGCTCCAGGAAGTTCCATGAATGTATCACAACTCCACATCTTTGACGGACTTTTGTGTTCGTGACATCCCCTATACCCTACAATTTCTAGAAGGGAAATACTGCGTTTAATGGCCTTTCATGACAACAGGCATGAGGGATTGTATCTTCTTTGTTCTCAAACAAATAAAAACGGAGAAAAACAGCGCTAATGTAGAGGCTGATCTTCTGTTCGAGTGACTACGCTTGTAGAAACGCGAGTTATCTGGGAAACAGCACCATCCGTCCCAGTGATCCAACAACCGCAACAAGTGAATTTCTTCAAGTAATATTCCACATTCAGACGGTTGTAATTATTAGCTAAGTGCCACACGGTTTTATAATTTCTGTGAATGAATAAATTATCTTTATATAAATGAAGTTAAATTAAAATGTCAAAGAAAGTAAATATTAGTATTAAATTATACGAATAAAATCAAACATGGTATCATTACAAAATTCTGTTTTCTGTTCTGTGGCTAAGGGATCCTTAGGCATGGATGCGATATGCTCATGGGGCCTCAGAGACAAAAAATTTTGGAAACCCTGCTCCAGATGAACTAGGCTATATGTTGACACTTAAGCAATGTTCTGACTGTCAAGAGATAATGTCGTCCGCCTCTATGGTGCAGTGGTTAGTGTGATTAGCTGCCACCCCCGGAGGCCCGGGTTCGTTTCCCGTCTCTGCCACGAAATTTGAAAAGTGGTACGAGGGCTGGAACGCGGTCCACTCAGCCTCGGGAGGTCAACTGAGTAGAGGTGTGTTTGATTCCTACCTCAGCTATCCTGGAAGTGGTTTTCCGTGGTTTCCCACTTCTCCTCCAGGCAAATGCCGGGATGGTACCTGACTTAAGGCCACGGCCTATTCCTTCCCTCTTCCTTGTCTATCCCTTCCAATCTGACCATCCCCAGCAAGGCCCCTGTTCAGCATAGCAGGTGAGGCCGCCTGGGCGAGGTACTGATCATCCTCCCCAGTTGTATCCCACAACCCAGAGTCTGAAGCTCCAGGACACTGCGCTTGAGGCGGTAGAAGTAAGATCCCTCGCTGAGTCCGAGAGAAAAACCAACGCTGGAGGATAAACAGATTAAGAAGAAGAAGAAGAAGAGATAATGTCCTCACATTCCCTCTAAAATGTGCCACAAGGTAAAGGCTACGTCTTCTCTCGTTCCAGATCCGCACGAAGAATGTCCTGTGGTAGAGCCTGTCATAAGCTTAACCACAACACTCGCTCTCTTGGAGGTCAAATTAGCATCTGAGAAGACGAGCTTTACGTTTATGTTTGACCTTAAAGTGGTCTTCATTCTGTTCCACACACCTCTAAACTTAAGACCGCATCGCTGCTTTCTTTAAGGCAAACAAGAACAGTTAACATTATAAATAACTTTCCAACGATGCTGAAAACTCAGAAAATGGTAACTTCGATAGCTCTTACAAAAGTATGCAATGCACTTCGAACTGCCAAAGAACAGAAATAAAAAACTGACAATCAATGATTCATATAAATAAATAACAGAGAACTTGCGCCGTAAGATTTGGTTCATTTAGTGGAACAATCGAGACCTGACCAAACTGAAAACGTTCATGATGTTGTTATTGTTACACCATAATTTTCCTGCCGAGTGGTGTCACGATAACTGTTACTAAAAATTTACTACATTTATTGATATGTATTATCTCTTTGGTAAAATAAACCAGCTCCAGACGACATTATGTGACGAACAATGGCGAACAGTACACATTGAAATGCTGCGCAAATATTGTCTCACGTTTCTTGAAAGAACCACATTCGAAGCGATCGCGTCAAAGCGCACTTCACATGAAGCAGACGATCGTTTGGCGCAAGAAGTTAGGTTGGTTCCAGTTATCGAGTTTGAAAGCCAGGCAAACGAAGTGGCCCTTGACCTCCAGCCACCCACAGCACGAAGAAAAGGAATGTCTGAGCCCAACAGGTGAGGTGATAAAACATCCACGGTGACTTCATCAATGATGGACCGAGTGAAATTTATAGGCCTAATAATTAGGTCACCGGGCGAGTTGGCCGTGCGCGTAGAGGCGCGCGGCTGTGAGCTTGCATCCGGGAGATAGTAGGTTCGAATCCCACTATCGGCAGCCCTGAAGATGGTTTTCCGTGGTTTCCCATTTTCACACCAGGCAAATGCTGGGGCTGTACCTTTATTAAGGCCACAGCCGCTTCCTTCCAACTCCTAGGCCTTTCCTCTCCCATCGTCGCCATAAGACCTATCTGTGTCGGTGCGACGTAAAGCCTCTAGCAAAAATAATTAGGTCGATAAAATAACGTTGCATTAATTTCTAAGCATACTTCACCTTTAGCAAGTCTCAAATGTGATTCGTTTTGTATTCATAAAGAAGACCTCGGGCAATCAAATACTCATTGGGCAACATATTACTGGTATTGTTTCTACGCCCCACTTCTACTTTTGGCAGTTTTCGGAGGGACAACATATTGATTTAGATTAACTCAGTAAGGGTTAGAACGTATATTCTAGATAGGTACAAGTTTAACAGAACTTTTGGAAGTAAATATTAGGATGTATACAAGAAATTAGGAACCTAGTGTTGCTGCATTTCCGATGCACCCTCACAGGCTTCAAATATAATATTATATTAACGACTGCGAGAGACCCAACCAATACGCGTGACACAGCCGGTCAGAGTTTTACCATAAACTTCACAAAGAGTCATTATAGTCTGTAGACATCTGTGGACGTATTGTTTTGTTTTCACTTTAACAGCTGGTTGACTGTAGATGCTTAATAACTTGAACTAATGCCCCTGATTCTACTTTCTTGAGATCCTATCGTCTTCTGATTGCTTAAAGCCACACTTTCCAATGCAGACTTGTTAACGCTGAAAATGTGAAATGTTTCTAGTCAGTCGAACAGAATGTATAACAGTTGGTGTCATTTCAAGAAAGTTGACGGTAGATACTGTATTAGGAACTGTAATTATATGCAATAATGTGAGAATGTATTTGCTTTTATCGTGTTGTGAACCGGCTTTAATTCGAACTAAGGCAATGCCTCTCATGCAACTATTCTGAGATTTTCTAAAGAATAAAACATAAAGGGCGAATTGGTTAGGAAAATACATCGTGACTATGAATATTGAATTTTCACGACCGCATTGTAATCGAAACAGACTTTCAACGTATTAGGTCGTGTTACGTACATGTAGTAGGTGTTGAAGAGATGTTAAGTACAGAACAAAAATGGCCAGCCGGACACCAGTTGGATCCGAACCCACAACCTCCCGCTGGTGTCCGGCTGGCGATTTTTGTTCTGTACTTAACATCTCTTCAACACCTACTACATGTACGTAACACGACCCAATACGTTGAAAGTCTGTTTCGATTACATCGTGACTATTTTGAATTCGATGACGAAACAGAAGTTCATTTTGATCTTCAGACTCATGCTTTGGTTAAATGTTATCAAGCAAACTACATAAAATTGAAGCTCATCCATGCAGGTTAAAGACATCATTGGTTAGAGTTAGTAGAGTTTTTGCATTCATGTTTCTCAAGGGGTAAAGACCTATTATATATTTAGATTCTGAATGTTTCATAACTAAGTTTACCATCCTTGCGTGAGGTGCTGCTATGCCATGCGTCAACATTTGTTTTAAGAGTTTCCAAAAGGAAGCTAGCATACCAGGGCCTTTAATTGGATTAGCATAATTATCATGTACTTTGGTTTCCCATTTTCACAGCAGGCAAAAGCTTGGGCTGTACTTTAATTAAGGCCACGGCCGCCTCCTTCCCACTCTTAGCCTTTTCCTATCCCATCTTCGCAGTAAGACCTATCTGTGTCGCTGGTACGTACATCAGATTGTAAAAGAAAAAAGTTATTTTAAATAATCAATGGATTCTTGGAAAGCGGAACGTCTTATTTTGTTATTAAAGTGTTCCTTTACAAGTATGTTATAGAGTTGTATTTCGTATTTCGTCAGACTGAAACACTTAAAGATCATATATAGGCTACGTATATTCCAGCTTGCAGAACATGTCCATATCGCTGCAGACAGCTTTCACTCATTTTCTCCTGGATTGGCGCAATGTAATTTTAGTAAATTCTTGGTTCACATTTATCAGCCAAACACGATTTTAAACAAACCAATTCTTTTCAGACGTATGTATGTTCTAGGTGGTCGAATCTTTTCTATTGAGAAACATATAGACATTGTCACTGTCAATACTATCGGCTACCAATATTTTACTCATACTTTCACGAGTGAGATTTCTTTATAACAATGTGTAGGTTACACTACCGTAGAATTCCTAACCAGAGTCCATGACCGTGACAGAGAAATGTAGACCAAAGTGGACATTACTAACGTCCTCCAGGAACGTTTATCACCTCGACGTCCACTTAACGATCTCAGCGGACCGTGAGCTCTGGCAAGGACATGACTTGGCAGAGACCAACTTAACGTGAGCAATATACCACACGCAGCGATAATACCACATGTACATGTTCTGTAGGCACTGATTCTTGATCAAACTAAACCTGAAAACGAACTGAAAAATCAATGCGTCCAGTCTCTGCCTCCCACTTGACAGGCTGAGAGAACGAACGTTTCCCCCTGTGCTCGGGGGGTGGGGGCGTTATAAGACATCGACGGTATCCCCGGCTTATCGTAAGAAATGGCTAAGCTTGGGAATCCTAGAAGCTATCATCCTAGGAGCGTGCGTTGGAGAACACGGGGACCCCAGTCCGAGCCTGGCATTGTTGTCTATTTCTTGTGCCATTCTCCTGCCATTCGTCTTTCACACCCGACCTTCCTTGGCCAACTCTTGTTCTCTTCCGACCCCGACAGCAGTACGTTTACGAGGAACAGGGAGTACTTCATGTTCACGCCCTTCGCATCTGTTCTCTTACTTTTGTCGATACCATAGTCTCATACTTCGAAGGGCCTCAATGTTCCATCTGATTGGTGTCAAAATATGGTGGGTCCCCTGTGTACTTGCTATGAAAACGTTGTTCTTTGGTAGTAGTTTGATGTCGCACCATGCCAGGCAGGCTTCTGGCGGCAAAGAGTATGAAAGTACTAGGAACTGGAAAGAAGGAACCGTGGCCTTAATTGAGGTACAGCCTCAGCATTTTCCTGGTGTAAAAGCTGAAAACCACGGAAAATCACCTTCAGAAATGCCTAGGGGGGGGGTTTCGAACCCACGAGCTACCGAATGCAAATTTACAAGTACGTGGTACCTACTGTATAGACAAATCACTAGATACAGTCGTTATTAAACTATTTAAACGCTTATCGTACAGAAACGACTCATGCTTATCAATTACAATGAAGGGGGTGTTGAAAAACATTTACTATCTCCAGTATCTCCGTACACCAATTCCAATTCCTGGAGGTAGAACAGGTTCCTGGCCCGCGGTGTAGGGGTAGTGTGCCTGCCTCTTACCCGGAGGACCCGGGTTCAATTCCCGGCCAGGTCAGGGATTTCTACCTGGATCTGAAGGTTGGTTTGAGGTCCACTCAGCCTACGTGATCACAATTGAGGAGCTATTTGACGGTGAGATGGCGTCCCGGTCTAGAAAGCCAAGACTCACGGCCGTGAGAATTCGTCGTGCTGACCACACTACACCTCGTGATCTGCAGGCCTTCGGGCTCAGCAGCGGTCGCTTGGCATGCCATGGCCCTCCGAGGCTGTTGCGCCATGAGGTTTGGTGTGGTTAGAACAGACTGGCAATATCAAATAACCTGAACACATTGTAACGGTGTACTGGTTGCTGATTAATTAAAGATTTATTAATTACAATAAATTATTGGTTAATTATTATCAGTTACCACTAGTGCAAGCCATTGCAACTGTCTTGTAAGTAAAACTACCAGTTCACCATCACCGATTTTGCCCAACTCTGAGGCCTATTGGTATTCTCTAAAGACTTCTTGTAACTTTGTTAGACTAAATGCGTTACTGCTTGACATTTTCATTAAGTATACTGTATTTGGGGGAGTGCCCTGTACTACCATCGCCGACGATGGATTTAATGCGTTAGAGATAAATGTTTTTTTTTATTTTTTTATTTTTTTGCAAGTTGCTTTACGTCGCACCGACACATATAGGTCTTATGGCGACGATGGGACAGGAAAGGCCTAGGAATAAGAAGGAAGCGACCTTGGCCTTAATTAAGGTACAGCCCCAGGATTTTCCTGGTGTGAAAATGGGAAACTACGGAAAAACATCTTCAGGGCTGCCGACAGTGGGGTTCAACCCACTATCTCCCGAATACTGGTGTTTTTTTTTATTAGAGCGTGAGTGATTTAAACATTATGCGTCTTCTACAAAAATGTGCCTAATTTTCTCAGAAAAATCTGTAAATTATTGTTATAATTTAAATTCAGTTAGCCGAAACAATTATTGTAATTTAAACTAGTTTATTAGTAATTTTCTACCTTTTGACGGCAAAAATTTACTTACTGTCTAAAACTTTTGTTTACCGAAATCATATAACCCTTGTTTATTTCGGTTAATGGGGTTTTTATAGATTTACTGTAATACAAACATCATGTCCGTCGGTACATTCCTTTTTTGTGGCGATTTTGAGAAATTTGATAGTATATACGATGAGGAGACGATATCAAACATATACGAAAATTTTGCCGGCTTGTTTTTCCGTCCTTCTGTCGTTCGGTTTGGATTGAGTAAATCCGATATTCGTCAACCCATTTCTCATAAAACTCGCCAGTATTGAAAGAGAAACTTCAACAATTCCTTACTCTTGGTTTGACCTCAATCCAGTAAGCAGACACTGAGAAATATCATGAATCATGATTGTATTAGCACGTTTTTTTTGAGACCTCCGTTTCAGTGCTGTACCATTTGAAGACGCCGGTACTGTGTTTCTTCCCGGTCGTTGTATTATATGCCCTAATTCAGTGGTTTTATAAGGTTTGATGGCTTTTCTACATTCCTACTATATTCTTCCTGAAAAATCCAACTTCTCTCAACAAATCAATAAAATCTAATATGTTTCGTCTTTAATAAAGGCATTTTGAATATTTTTGATTTAGTTTGCAGTGCTCTATAAATGGCCACAATATTTCTACGCATACGATGCTGCGGCCGAAAGCTAGTTACTAATAATATCAGAGTTCAAAATAGAAGAACATTGGAACCACAAGTTACACCAAACAAGTGCATAACTGAGAGAGCGTTTTATTGCTTTCATCAGAGTTCATTACGCCGCGTGTCTTCTAACACATCTCCATTTCCTGATGCACAATTATTGCTATAGGTTTCCATACTAACAATGGCCCATTGTGAGGTTCAGATAAGTACACGATGACGTCAGTGTGTCAGGTCACGAACAGTTGCTATCACAGTACGTGTTGCTAGTAACCTCTTGAGGAGGCAATAGTCTATCATTTAAGATTTCCATGCTTCGCCCCGAACGCTCTAATTTGCTTTCGAAGTTTGAGATTCATGCGAAGTTTATGTCCAGCCTTCTAGCTACGGTTCACAATCTGATGTCAGAATCAGTAATACAACACATTGTAAGGCTGAAAGATATCAGAAAAAAAATACAAGTGTTCGTAAATTTTGGCAATATAATTGAGGAATTCTGTTCAAAAGGTGCTATTTCCACTTCAAACTAAAAATTAGTTTATCGTCCATGTGCATTGCAATTGTTGAATAATATCGAACGGCATGAGCAATCCAGACCAAAAATATGTAATTCCTTAACATGTATACCATACCCTATCGTGGGTACGTTCCACGTGCCTTCTATTATACATTTGAGGAGGTAATTTTCAAAACCTCACAAGTCCACTTTCGAAAAAATTGAGATAACACTATTATCATATTTGTCATGTTAAATGTATAAGGTTTGAAATGAAAAATATAGCGAAACCTCTCATGTCATATTTAAATTTAAATGCAAAAACAAAGGACTAAAAGCAGAAGCTCACATGTCCTGTGTCTTAGTTATTGCAAAATCCCACATGTCCGGCAAACCAATCACAGGCGTCCATTTTAGTCACGTGATTGGGAAGATATTTACATTCTAGTGAGTGTTAGTTGTTGTTTGAGGTTAGGTGAGTTGATGGTTCTTTGTATGAAGTATGAAGGTCATTAATAATTGTTTCCGAAAATGGATGGTTATGACATTTTAGTTTTAGTCAGTGAAGCAAATGAGGGTTCCAGGAAGAAACTAAAAGAAAACTACACGAGAAGCTACGAGGAAAGCTAAATACGGACTTCCATCTGGAAGTGGTTTATTTGTCCCTTTTAACCATAATAACAAAGCATTGAAATGCTGTAAGGTGAGGCCCAAAGATGCCATCGATTTGAGGAAGAAACTATATAGCCTAGAAGACAAACAACATCCGGATGAATATGTAAGTTGACACATATATCAATCTCAAGTAAAAAGACATCGCCTTCGTCAGTCTGCCAAAGGCCTAGATTAGGCTTGCCACAAAAAGAAAAGCCTCACATTTTTATGCCCAGTTTCCAACATCAAAAGGTGAGCGTGTTGTGAGTGTTAGCAAAAAAATTTATCTACAATTAACAAAGTTTTCGTCAGATAGAGTGAGGCAAATTTCTAAAAATCTTTAGTGTGGAAAAGCTATTTAAACACTGCAGAGGTGGCGAGCAGGCGAGCGATTATTCTACGTTGAAAAAAGAGTCTGTCCGAAAATTCATAGGTAATTTACAGGGTAAGGAAAGTCTTTATAACCGTAAAAATTCTAAGAGGAATTATTTACACTGTGGCCTTTCAGTAAGAAAGCTTTGGGCAATCTATAATAGCGCAACAGCAGACCCAAACCTTCAGGTTAACGTTTCTACGTTCCGAAAAATATTTTTCTCCGAGTTTAATATTGGATTTAGATCTCCAGCTAGTAATGTTTGTGGCTATTGTACTATGCTAAATAACAAATTAAAATTAGCAACTGCCATTGAAAAACAAAAGCTTATTGCAGAAAACGAATTCATAAATTGTGTGTTGAGAGCTAAGGCTTTTTACGACCTCCTGCGACAACCTGTTGAAGATGATGAATTGAAATTATGTTTCGATTTGCAACAGGTTCAACCTTTACCTCGCACACCAATAGAGCAGACACCAGACAATTAGGGTTCTACAATGTGTGTGCGATGGACATTAAAACGCAAAAACCGTATCTTTTTATTTGGACAGAGGACCAAGCAGGCCGTGGATCTACTGAAATTTCATCAGCTATCTTGTGTTTCCTAAAAAAATCAAGACTTATCTGGAATAAAACGTATTAGCCTATTCAGCGATGGCGGTATTGGAGAAAATTAAAATAATCACGTTTTGCATGCCATGATGTATTTCTTAGCTCAGCATACCGGTAGTGTGTGCCAGGTATCTCTCACATTTCCTGTAAGAGGTCATGTATTTTTTTATCAGCGGATAGAGTGTTTGGTAGAATAGAAAAAGAATTTGAGAACTAGGTCCACCATAGCTGACAAGAACGAATATATTGAACTGTATGGAAAGGTTATTATTTCAATCAAGGTTGGGGTAGTCAAAAACTTAATTGTGACTGGGAATTATTTGATACAAAATGCCTCACAAACAGCCTGAAAAACCTACCGAGAATTAGTGATTAAAAATAGAATCATAGTTAGCAGGTCAGCTGAAAATGGACAAATGAAAATTGCGGTGAAGAGCCATGAATTTTAGAGGTTTGAGGATGATACAACACAAGCATACACCTTATTAAAGAAAAGGTTGCAAACGGAAAAATATATTAAAATCTTCGCTGAACAACATTCCTCTTGTTCACGCAATAAGTGTTGCAAAAAAAAAAGGGACATTGCTGAACTTCTTAATATTTTACATGGTGAAAATTGGACAGAAGATGGGAGCTTGTTTTGGTACAAGAAAGTATGTTCTGATGACCCTGAAGCCAATGATGAAGATGGTACTATTGAATGTGATTGTTTAGAAGATGACTGTGCGATTTATGTTTAAAATTTAAGTTAAAAAGTGCCCTATTCTTGCTCAATAAGAACTTTCATTTATTTCTTGTTTTGTGATGTTCACATGTTTTTTTATTTTACACGTAATTCTACTAAACAACATGTTTTGTTTACCAGCGTGGTCCATGAATAAATGAAGCAAAACCCCACACACTAACCCTGTTCCGTGCAAAACCACACATGTCCAGATTTGAAATGTTGTTTTAAAGCTTGTATATATTTTGATGTGTAAATAGTAGTTTATTTACATGTTAGTGATACAAAACATTGAATGAGTCTGAGCATAATTTATGTTTACCAATGGTTTAGGTTATTACAGTGTTTTCTTTATACTGAAAAGTTCAATGACTTGGACATGTGAGGTTTTGAAAATTATCTCCTCATTTCTTGCGTTTTTATTCGTGACATTAATTCTTCTGGCTCGGGGGCTTGTTTTTATTTGTCACAACACTCTCCTCTTCATATTCACACAATACATCACACTACCAACCACCACAGAGACACGCGGTAATGAATACGTCCCTCCACATAGGGCTGGCGCCAGGAAGGGCATTGTACCGTACAACAGGGCCAAATTCATACGTGCTATACAGTTCACACCCGCGACCCCACAGGTGTGGGGGAAAGTGATAGTAGTAGAAGAAGTGTAATGAATGGTATGCGCATGTTCGGCCCCGCGGTGTAGGGGGCAACGCGTCCGCCTGTTACTAGGCAGCCCAGGGGTTCGATTCTCGGCCGGTAAATGATAAATATCCCTGGCCTGGGGACTGGGTGTTTCTGTCGTCCGTAACGTAACATCTCTTCAACACGTACTACATGTACGTAACACGACCTAATACGTTGAAAGTCTGTTTCGATTACAATGCGGTCGTGAAAATTCAATATTCATTGACATGCCCCACAACGGGCGACTTAAACGCACTCTACTGTGCGCTAGCAGCAGTGCCAGACCTGTAGCTCAGATCCTTTCAAACAGAACAAAGATGGCCTAGGCCACCATAGCTCAATTGGTAGAGCAACCGACGCGAAATCGGGAGGTTGTGGGTTCGGATCCCACTGGTGTCCGGCTGGCCATTTTTGTTCTGTACTTAACATCTCTTCAACACGTACTACATGTACGTAACACGACCTAATACGTTGAAAGTCTGTTTCGATTCTGCAGAATGTTTTGATATTTTGGTTAAACCACCCATGTGTGGTTCTCGTGGAGTCGAGTTTGAAAGAGGCTGTTCAACATTTAGTCAGCTCTCCTCCGACCTTCATCGCCTTGCAAGATTCCCATTCGTTTTATATACATGAGAAGTCGGTTTCCTTCTTATTCATCTGTCAGAAGTGGCTGTTATTCTAATTTTTTTAAATTTTACGACATCCACCACAGCAGGACAACTGGTAGCCTAAAAGTAAAGTAGCACCGACTCGATCACACAATGATTGAGAGGTTCCATGAAGCAGCAAGTAGTTCATTGAGCCGCAAGGAGTCGAATGACCGGATTTATAACTTCCACCTCATGAAGAAAAAGTGCTGTACCATCTGGTTACGTGTCTGTCAAAAAAAACTTAGCCCAATAACAACTTCTTATTCGTTTTGCTACTTATCCTAAGGTTATCACGGACCTTACATCGAGGTGTTATTACATAGGTGCTTAAAATATCATTAAAATAAATCATTTCAAGTGGCCGGGTCGCTTTCCTTTCGTAATAACGGTAACAGTTGATTAACTATGTCCACCTGTCTTTCGTGGGAAATAATAACTGGTTCTTCTCCTCTAATGTATCAGAACTGAGCTACCTTCCGTAGACAAACGATTTTTGGTACCACAACGAACGGAAGTGTCTTAGATGAGTGATTTCATTAGTGGTTTCTTATCAAGGCGGTCGCGATTCGAATCTCGGCCAATGTATGTTCAAGTGAGTGATTCGTTTTCCACGTCCATATAATCACGATATCAAGAGCCACGTAAAGCTACAGGGTTATTTTTTCACTATGAATTTAAACAATCGTAACGAAACGGATTAGACAAGTACAGAGCCCAATCCACTAGTCACTTGGACTCCAACAGACTTCTTCACATATTTTTTTTGTCAAATCGAGTTTTTATTTCAACCCTGACGGTTCTCCTCTCCTATCTTAATCGTTACTAACCCTCCTCCACAGGCGAGTGAATTAACTCCTTCTCTAACACCTGACAAATAATAATAATAATAATAATAATAATAATAATAATAATAATAATAATAATAATAATAATAATAAAAATAATAAAAATACCGGACGAGTTGGCCGTGCGGTTAGGGTCACGCAGCTGTGAGTTTGCATCCGGGAGATAGTGGGTTCGAACCCCACTGTTGGCAGCCTTGAAGACGGTTTTCCGTGGTTTCCCATTTTCACACCAGGCAAATGCTGGGGCTGTACTTTAATTAAGGCCACGGCCGTTTCCTTCCCACTCCTAGGTCTTTCCTGTCCCATCGTCGCCATAAAACCTATCTGTGTCGGTGCGACGTAAAGCAAAATAATAATAATAATAATAATAATAATAATAATAATAATAATAATAATAATAATAATAATAATAATAATAATAATGTAACAGCAAGAGAACACTGGTAGAATTCTGTAAAGAGAATACCAATATGACAAGATGGAACGAACAATGTATTAAGAGGAAAATGGTGGTAATAAATTAGGTAGTTGTTAATGAATATAAATCCATAACACATTCAAATAAAGAAAATCAATGCATTTGATGTAATAACGATATGGAAGCGCACATTTAATGTAATATTGCAAAGAATCAGGAAATATCAGAAAATGTACATAAATGAGAAAAAAATGTTAATTTGAAACTGTAGTTCGACGTTACCCCTTTGTTAAGTTATTAAACATAGAATAGAAGAAACTAGGGAGAACAATAAAACTACATAATGTTATTAGAGGAATGTTGGAAATAGGTAAAAACAGAGACAATGTTTCTTCCTACTAGCTACCTGCATCGTCTCTGTTTTCACCATGAACGTTAGCCTAGGAAGTCTCATTTCTTGAAGTAATCACTTTCTGTTGGTTAAGTTACGACGTGAAACGAGAATTTATTTGGAAGACTCGCGAAACACCCTCGAGTGTCTAAAAACTATGGGGGGTAATAATCCATGATATGTTTGACTCCTTAACTCGTATTATGAACTGACTGGCTCAGATGGTAAGACCTGAGCCAAAGTTGGTATTTGAATGTACTCAGATAAGACAGCCTCGTGTTGATACATTTGCCAGCATCGTAACGAACTCCACCAGGACGATATTCTGGCACCCCGACCTCACCGAAAACCATAAAAATAATTAGTGGGACATAAAACCAGGATTATTATTATTATTATTATTATTATTATTATTATTATTATTATTATTATTATTATAACCAATCCCGCCTCCTTGGCTGAATGGTCAGGCTAGCGGCTTTCGGTTCAGAGCATCCGGCTGGGTTGGTGATTTTAACTGAATGCGGTATAATTAATTCTTCTGACTTGGAGATTAAGTGTTTTTGTTCGTTTTCACACACATCCTCATTTACATGTTACGAGTCGCACTATCAAGCACCACAGAAATGCACAACAGTGAATACATTCATACACTCCCCTTGTGGGCAGGGGTGGTAGAATAACTCCACGGTATCCCCTGCCTGTCTTAAGAGAAGACCAAAAAGGGGCCCCAGAGGCTCTCAACTTGGAAGCATGGGATGGTGACCAAGGACCTCTGATCTGAGTCCAGTCATTGCTACCACTTTCTTGTGGCAGGCTCCTCACTTTCATCTATCTTATCCGACCTCCCTTGGTCAACTCTTACGAGGCCTAGGTAGCGTTTCATTTTCAAGCCCTTCGTCTGGCTCGGTGAGGAAAGCGACGGGAAACTACATCACTCCTCATTTCCTTAGTACGCCTCTTCAGTGATGCCTAGGCCATCTATGACAGCTGATGGCGGAGCTGTTGAGGATCCGACCGGCCTTCGGGCTGAGGACTAGACATACATACATACATACATACATACATACATACATACGTGGTCCTTGCTTTCCTTTGGCCGATACCACCATTTTTCAAAATGTCGGGTCCCTTCCATTTTTTTTTTTCTCTCTGATTACTGTTATGTGGAGGATGGTTGCCTAGTTGTACTCCCTCTCAAAGCAATAATCACCACAACTACCACCATTCCTCTACCGAGCTCGATAGCTGCAGTCGCTTAAGTGCGGTCAGTATCCAGTATTCGGGAGATAGTAGGTTCGAACCCCACTGTCGGCAGCCCTGAAAATGGTTTTCCGTGGTTTCCCATTTTCACACCAGGCAAATGCTGGGGCTGTACCTTAATTAAGGCCACGGCCGCTTCCTTCCCACTCCTAGCCCTTTCCTGTCCCATCGTCGCCATAAGACCTATCTGTGTCGGTGCGACGTAAAGCAACTAGCAAACCACCATTCCTCCACCTAGCGTTGGCCTCATAAAGGGCATCCGGTCTTAAAACTGGCCTGCCTGCATACAAAGAGCCGATTCCAGGTAGTTGGGAAAAGGCCTGGACGAAGAAGAAGAAGAAGAAGAAGAAATATATTTCTTTAACATCCTATTCTAGCTATAAATTGTCCTAGGAGAGCTCCGGATGTCGTACGTTTGTCCTCTAGGTCTTTTTAAATGCTAGAAGCCACTGACAAAGACATAGGGAGTTTCATCGCCCTCAAATGGTACCAGTCTCAGCTGATCATCATCATCATCATCATCATCATCTGTTTACCCTCCAGGGTCGGCTTTTCCCTCGGACACAGCGAGGGATCCCACCTCTACCGCCTCAAGGGCAGTGTCCTGGAGCTTCAGACTCTTGGTCGGGGATACAACTGGGGAGAATGATCAGTACCTCGCCCAGGCGGCCTCACCTGCTATGCTGAACAGGGGCCTTGTGGAGGGATGGGAAGATTGGAAGGAATAGGCAAGGAAGAGGGAAGGAAGCGGCCGTGGTCTTATGGTAGGTACCATCCCGGCATTCACCTGGAGGAGAAGTGGGAAACCACGGAAAACCACTTCCAGGATGGCTGAGGTGGGAATCGAACCCACCTCTACTCAGTTGACCTCCCGAGGCTGAGTGGACCCCGTTCCAGCCCTCATACCACTTTTCAAATTTTGTGGCAGAGCCGGGAATCAAACCCGGGCCTCCGGGGGTGGCAGCTAATCACGCTAACCACTACACCACAGAGGTGAACACCAGTCTCAGTTGATATCGTACCCAATTTCTTAGGACGGAGGAAAACAGACTTCAGCACTGAGGCCAACCATTCATTAGGTTCGTATCAATTCCCTTTATAATTAGTACTACAAAGAGAATTGGTGAAAGAGGTGACAGTCTGGTCTAACAAGATAGGAAGCTAAAATACTCTTCTTGAAATCTCATCGAAGAACAAAAGGAACCTGTTTAGGATGAAATGTCGCCTCTAAAAGCCATCAGCTGATAATGGAGCGAGAAACAGTCTTCTTCTTGTTCAATTTTTTCTAAGAAATTGAAGGCTTTCATTAATAACGAGCCGTATGAACATTCCTGGGAAGGCCAAGAGTAAAGGATTGATGGTGAGTCTCCCAGCTGGCTGAGAGGGGATTGGCTGCGAGCTAGTAAACAGCTTTGTGTTACGTCAGTGTCTGCTGCCCCTCTACCAGGAGCAGCATGTTCAAACGACCAAAGCCAACAACAAATAGTTTCTAACATACTTCTCGTATTAGACCAATGTCTGGATGGAGGTCATACGTCCTACTGTCCTATACTGGTGTCTGTGTTATCGTGTGTTTCAAGGAGGGGCGTTGGTTTGTAGAAAGTAAGGATTGGTAGGTATTATCTCATCGCAGGAGAAACCCCTTTCTCCGTAGCGCGCGGTTAAGGAGGAGAGGTAGGTGGGACGGAGGAAGTGAACGATGATAAAAAGGGGTGCTGTGGGTCCAATACCACACTCACAAGCGTAGCGTCCAGACTGTGAACATCATCAGAGAAAGTGTTTTTTAACTTAGCATCATGAAACTTGGATACTTACTTCTTCTGGTTTTGCCAGTGATAGTGTCTTCTGTGCCTCTTCAGCAGCAAGTGCCGGAAGATAATGAAGTGGATGGACGAAGCAGTACTGAAGATGGAAACTGGAAGATAGTGGCAAAGATTTTAGATGACTGCGCTGAGAAAGATATGACGTCCTGTCTAGGCGTCAAGGCAGTGACCGCTCTAGAACGGGCTGCCCGAATGAGGAACATTGATCTGATGGACGGCGTGTCCTTAGTAAAGACTAGTGAGGCCGAAGCTAGTGGAAGAGCACTCGTAACGGAGAACGATGTTCAGAACTCTCTGGACCAGGAGCCTAGTCAGAAGACGGCTAGACTCATAGACATGATCTTTGAAGCTGCTGCACGGTTCCTGAAGACACATTCCATCCAGTTCCGTCTTCCACAGGCAGTTCCTGAACAGATCCAGAGGGCCCTAGATGAAGGTCAGTTCTTCAACTTTATGTTTTCACTGTGTGACTAACGCTAGCCTAGTTTAAAAATAACAGAATAGTAGACTACCCTCTGCGATCAGTTGTAACATAACCCGATCTTTCCTTACTCGTTAATAAATATCTTCCAAATGATATTTTACTTTCCAAGATATATTTTCTACCTAGCCATGTTAACTTCTACTACTTTATGAGCCCAATATTAATATTATACGTTAGTTTTTGCCCTTTCATAAATATTCTCCAAATATTCTTCCGCATTCCAATATATTTTCTATCTAGTCATGTCAACTTCCGAGGAGTTTTCAAAAAAATAGCATTGTCTCAGTTCAGTGATATTATCAGTTTCTTTTTGCTTGTTCATAGACTAAATATCATGCAAATCTTCTTTTAGGCTCCTATCTAAGGTATTTTCTTTCTAGTCGTGTTAACATCCGAGGAGTTAGCCACGATTTACTTCAATAATATTACTGTTCTTATGTTAAATATTACATGTCTTTAAATTCATGACAATGGACTTGATTGTCAAGTGATCAGTGTGATCAATTTCACAGCCATCAATATTGGGTTGTGAGACCGGGATCGATACATATCTAACCAAACAGCTCACTAATTAACAGATTCCATAGGGCCTACAAATATTCCAGTCAGTTAACTAACGTATCAAACCCAGGATCACTCGAGTAGTGGTCGGACAGTCCAACTTATAAAAATGAGTGGACGTCAGTATGTTATTGAACTGTTCATATAAGGTCTAGGATATGTGTTAAAAATCTATTTAACTAGGTCATTAATTCCGTTTCCATTACCTGATAAAAAGCTACACCTATCTGTCACTCTATCTGCCGAGGAGTTTAATGAGACCAATTTCAATAGGATTTAATTTATTATTATTACATTATTATTATTATTATTATTATTATTATTATTATTATTATTATTATTATTATTATTATTATGTATCAAGCGTTGCTCACATCAACAACTAATTCTGTAATTTTTTGACTATTTATTCCAATGATTACTAAAAGTGATGTTCTTTTCATTTCGGAAAAATATAATAAAATATTGACTGACTTAGAATTCGGTACACAAAATGTACACCATTCCCAATTTCATTATTTATACAGGTTTATTTAGCAACTTATTATGTACATTTACTGTAGGTGTTAGAATATTCTGTACACATAAAAACACTGCCCAGTGCTGAAAAGGTAACGACTGGATTTGCATTAAACATAGTGATGAATAATATTACAAGTGCCTTGAATAATTCCTTAATTATGGTTGAATTCAATTTTTCTTTAGTATTATCCTTGTTTGTAACATAACGTGCAACAATCTTTGAACACCGTGCAATAGTAGCTCGATGATTTGTTGTTAAATTAATAATTTTAACATAAATATTATCTTGTGGGACTTGACTCGTTGGCTGAATGGTCAGAGTACTGGCTTTCGGTTCAGAGGATCCCGGATTCGATTCCCGGCCGGGTCGGAGATTTTAATCGGTTCTGATTAATTCTTCTGGCTCGGGGACTGGGTGTATGTATCCGTCCCAACACTCTCCTCATCATGTTCAAACAACATACCACACTAACAACCGCCACAGAAATACACAATAGTGATTACATCTCTCCATATAGGGTTGATGTCAGGAAGGGCATCCGGCCGTAAAACAGGGCCAAATCTACACGTGCAATTTGCACCTGCAACCCCACAGGTGTGGGAAAAAGCGGTAGCAAAAGAAGAAGAAAAGAAGAAGAATATTATCTTGTGGGACTTGAATAAATGTTACAGTATTGGTTTAAATGCTATATTAATAATAATCAGGCACAAAATAACAAGCCGTAAGAGTAATCCACGAGAAAGTATCACAACACACTTCTGTGTAGATTATATATCAGTAGCCAGAAAAAGTTATTATTATTATTATTATTATTATTATTATTATTATTATTACTATCTTTTTTGGCTCCTTGGGTGAATGGTCAGCGTAGTGGTCTTCGGCTCAGAGGGCACCGGTTCGATGCTCAGCCGAGCCGCGTTTTAAACTGCGTCTTGTTAATTCTGATAGCTCTGGGGCTGGGTGTTCATTTACACACAACACATCACACTGTTAATTACCACCACCATAGAAACAAATCGGGTTGGCGTCGGGAAGGGCATCCGGCCGTAAAACTGAGCTAAATCCCCACAAAGTATCCCGCCCAGGTAACTGGGATAAGGCCAGGAGGAAGAAGAAGGATTTCTTTAATTCCTGTTCAGCCTATAAAACCCAGAACGTGTTATGGGCACATTTTTCTAGAGTAACTTATTTAAACTCTGTGATAACCTCAGAACTTCAAGCTTTCGAAATTACCACGATGACGATGAATTGTAACAACCACGATAGTTCTGAGGATGAGAGCACAACCAGTGTAGTATGTACACGTGTAGATCTTGATATAGAAATGGTTTGAATTTTTCTTTATGAAGTCATTGTACCCACTGGGAGTCTTTCTTGACGTCATAGTTACTTCCTTGGGAATCCTACCCATTCAGTTTAGGGGGTAGCATGGCAGGTTTCCTTCACTAACTTAGCCGTACATTGCTGGAAACTACAGACATCACAGCAGTACAGACTGTAATAACAACACAAACTTAACGTCCGTTAGATCATCAGCGCAAAGGTTGCCTCCATCCTCAAATAACACCACCAAATGTTACGTGGTTGTAAGAAAACAGCGGAAACCGATGACAGCACTCAAATGAGGCGTACTAGGGAAGATGTGGACTGAGGTAGTTTGCCATTGCTTTCCTCACTAGACCAAGGCTAGATTCTCCTATATTAAACAATTAACAATGAATACTAGACCTCTTTAAAAGCACCTTCTAGATATCTCTCAGTCATGGTCATCCATCAATACTTCACATCACAGCCTGCACGACCGAGCTCGATAGCTGAAGTCGCTTAAGTGCGGCCAGTATCCAGTATTCGGGAGATAGTAGGTTCGAACCCCACTGTCGGCAGCCCTGAAAATGGTTATCCGTGGTTTCCCATTTTCACACCAGGCAAATGCTGGGGCTGTACCTTCATTAACGCCACGGCCGCTTCCTTCCCACTCCTAGCCCTTTCCCGTCCCATCGTCGCCATAAGACCTATCTGTGTCGGTGCGACGTAAAGCAACTAGCAAAAAAAAAAAGAAAAGAAACAGCCTGCACGGTTGCTAGGTAACATCGCGTCACACATTTTGTATCGCTCATTTCGTGACGCAAATTTTCAGGTAACCCCAGCCATAAAACATATATATGTCAAAACACACACATATTACCAACTACCTATCTACAGTAGTTGATCAACAGGGATGCAAGTAGGAAAAAAATCACGTTTAATGGGTTACATTTCCGCCACGATTTTAGATCCAAGTCTTGCGGAATAATCATATGAGTCATGTTATTTTATACCAATTAATAACATTATTATCTAAAATCAAGAATCACAGTGCGATTCTCAGGTCTGCGACGCTGACCACACGGGTAATTAGAAGTGGAAGAGTGCTTGTAAGATGAGGAAACTAGTATTATTCTACTGCCAGAAGATCGAGGAGACGTCATCCCGGCTGCCTGTCTCACATTCCTTGCAGGGTCGCTGAGATGGCAACCGCAAAGTTCGAGGGTATTTTACCCTAAAATTGACTCTCAAACATAAAATATTCTTTCCCTCAAATATTTGGAGATGTTCACTATCATACTAATATTTTATATCAAAGTATACTCTTTGTACGTCTTTCTTTTATGCAAAGTCGTGTCTTCGTATTCCACGAAATGACACAACTCTTTTCATGGCCACCACTAATTTTAACCAAATATCAGCCTTCTTACTATTCTTTATTCTCTGACAGTACCGCAATTCGTTCCCGTGCCTCCGAGGTTGGCAGCTAGTAGTTTGATTTCTCTATCTCTTATGATTGCTAAGAAATATATACCTAAAGATTAATTGATGTCATTTCAGAATTGTAATATCAGCTGAAGGGGAGTGATATTGATGCCGTCATAATTAAACAGCCATTTAAAATATGCTTTTAATGCAGGAACTTATACATAGTATGCATTTTTGTGTTCAGGAAAGCGCACTCTATTAACAGAGCCTGAAGGAAATGAGGAATCATTTCTTGACCCTCTACCGGTCAGGTTACTATAACATCCATCAATGAGGGAAATGACGAAGCACTTCAGAAGCTCCACAAGAGGACTACTTTCAACTCTCGCCCTGAGCGGTTACGACAAACCATTTATATTTTTAGCTAATCACGATTACATGCGGAACTGAGAGCTACGAAGAATCACCACTTTCTATCTCGTTCGCAATGAACATGACAAGTACAGCGTAGTTCGCCCGTTTCTCGGATTTACCATTTCCATTACCTTCCAAGCCATTAAGAGCGTAGCTGAAGGTTATTTCACTTCTTAATATCAACTATTCTAGTTCCGATTTATTTAAGATATATTGCTGTCTATGTATAGGGGCTGCCTGGCCAAGGCAGTAAAGGCGTGCTCGGTTCGCCCGGAAGGACGTGGGTTCGATTTCCAGTCAGGAAATCGTAAAATTTAATAAACGAGATTTTCACTTCCGGAGGTGCATATGGGCCTGAGGTTCACTCAGCCTACACCAAAAATGAGTACCAGGTTAATTCCTGGGGGCAAAGGCGGCCGGGCGTAAAGGTAACCACTCTACCCCATCACGTGCCGAGGTTACTAATAGTGGAAGCCTTTACCTTCCACCCCTCCAAGGGCCTTCATGGCCTGTACGGAGATGGCTTTGCACGCTCTCTCTTGTATCGTATCTTGATCTTAGGGACATGAAATTTATCGTGCAATGTAAACATTTTACCGGTAAGGTAAGGCTTGCATGGTTCATTCCCAAATAGGCGGTTCAGTTTACTGACAGGAAGCCGTGGCATTTTTTTACTAGTTTTTTTTTTGCTAGGGGCTTTACGTCGCACCGACACAGATAGGTCTTATGGCGACGATGTGATAGGAAAGGCCTAGGAGTTGGAAGGAAGCGGCCGTGGCCTTAATTAAGGTACAGCCCCAGCATTTGCCTGGTGTGAAAATGGGAAACCACGGAAAACCATCTTCAGGGCTGCCGATAGTGGGATTCGAACCTACTATCTCCCGGATGCAAGCTCACAGCCGCGCGCCTCTACGCGCACGGCCAACTCGCCCGGTTGTTTACTAGTTGGTTTACGTCGCACCGACACGATGGGAGAGGAAAGGACTAGGAGTGGGAAGGAAGCGGACATGGCCTTAATTAAGGTACAGCCCCAGCATTTGCCTGGTGTGAAAATGGGGAACTGCGGAAAACCATCTTCAGGGTTACCGACAGTGGGGTTCGAACTCACTACCTCCCGAATACTGGATACCGGCCGCACTTAAGCGACTGCAGTTATGGAGTGCGGTATGAAATTTACAAAGGAGACTTCTATTTTTCGAGATGCCCATAATCGTGAGCTTCACTCAGCCTACTACAGAAATGACTAGCACGACAAAGGTGGCCAAGCATAGACCTGTCTTTTCTTCTAATGGTTTAACGTCCCACTAACACATCGAAGGGTTTCGGCGACTGAAAGATGGGAAATGACCTGGATTGAGAAAGTAGCGGCCGTTGTCTTAATTAAAGTACAGGTGTGAACATGGGAAACCACGGAAAACCATCTTCAGGGCTGCCGATGGTGGAATTCGAACTCACCATCTCCCGAATGCAAGCTCACAGCTTTGTGACTCTAACCGCACAGCCAACTCACTCGGTATAGGCCTGTCTATAACAAGTGCTGAGGTTATGGATAATGAGAAATTTTTATCTTCTACTCCTCCAGGGGCCTTCAATTGCTCGTGAAGAATTTTCCAGCCGGCTGATTGACTCACGTCGATACAGCGTTGCTCTTCCGAGCCCAAAGTTGTCAGCCCTGTGCTCGAATACTTCAGCCTCGTGTCGGTACCTTTAGTGGCACGTTAAAGAGCTCCTACGGTACATAGTGTTGGTTTCTCGGAGTCTCTGAAAACCGTCAATGTAGTCAGGGGGATGTAAAATTATATTTAAAATATTTTCCCTACTGTGAATGCGGACATGCCTACGAATGGCGGGTGACGAGGATTTGAGTTCCACTCAGCTGCTCGCTGTTTGTTCAGGCCAGATTTTCCAGGAATCTGTGTGGCGAGTTAACATTTAACACAAAGGCATCGCAAAAGCTTGTGACACGCATTGATAGTATAGAGTTTCAAGTACAGGAAAGGCTTATTTTTCTTCTAAGCGAAGAAGTTAGTAGATTTGTAGGTTTGTTGATATCGTGATAATATCCATAGGATATAGCCTTTGTTTTGCAAGGAATCCAAACTACGGTTTTAGAAATAACACACTCTTTGGATGGATTCTAATCTAGCTACCCTTGTGAGAAAGCATCATTTAACACGCCCTACTATATAGTGCCAACGGCCGTAGCCGTGTTGAAACACCGGATCGCGTGATATCTCCGAAGTTAAGCAACATTGGGCGTGGCCGAGAAGTGGATGGGTTGCCACGCGCTGTTGGTGGGGGTAAGGGAATGGAGGAGCGGAAAGGAACTGGCCACCCTACCGCACGTAAACTCCGGCTCAGGCACACCTCTGCGGAGGTTCGGACCTTCCTTCGGGCAGAACACACCTTTGCCAACGGCCGTAGCCGTGTTGAAACACCGGATCCCGTGAGATCTTCGAAGTTAAGCAACATTGGGCGTGGTCAGGAGTTGGCTGGGTTGCCACGCGCTGTTGGTGGGGGGTAAGGGAATGGAGGAGCGGAAAGGAACTGGCCACCCTACCGCACGTAAACTCCGGCTCAGGAACACCTCTGCGGAGGTTCGGACCTGCCTTCGGGCAGAATAACCCTTACCTACTATATAGTAACATATTCAGGCTCGGTGATTTGAATACGGTAGAGCGACATTAACCCCCTACGTCATATAGAAACCTAGGGTTTTGATAAAATTAGTACAATAATGACGCATGGCTAATTCTTCTAGAAGGAAGTGTGTTTGATTCCTGTCGGGAAATGGAGAATTTTTAAAATAAATCTGCTATATCTAGAAATTATCCCGGGCAATATAGGTGTTCTCGGTTCATCGGAAGAACGTAGGCTCGACTCCCCTTCAGAAAGGCAGACTTCTACTTCTGTTGAGGGGTCAGTCATGTAAAATATGAGAACCATGGCAATTTGTATCCACATAGTGCTGAGGTTGCGCGCAGTGTTTGGGCATTGTTTTCTGTCTACATTTTATTGCAACAGAAATTCTGTGAGCAATGGAAGCTGGCCTTAAGCTAGTCACTCCACCCCGGTTACTTTCAAGGATATGAATAGAAGAAGCCTCCATTTCTAATCTCCCCGTAACTTTCACAAAACTTTTGTTTTGTTTAATAAAATGGAAGTAAACTTAACGGATGACAGTACTTTATGAAGTTTCTGTTATCTTTGTTAAATCTGAAGAAGGAAATGAGGGTGAGAATTTAATTACTGTGCTCTTAGAATGTGAGCAGCAATTGTGGGAAGATCATCACGATATTCTCTGTTCTGACAACGACAAAGTTTAATTAAATGTGGAGACACTTTAATTTAGATTAAGGAGAGGTGATCTAACACACGAAAGGATGAAGAAGAAGAGTGATGGATGGTGTTTGATATGAAAAAGAAAAGAAGGAAGAATGGTGTCAGGACACAAAAGATGACAGTCATGAGTTAAAAGGTGAGAATACCTGACTCTGCTGGGGTCGAACAGAACAATGAGGAAGTTCATGTTCAAGTGTGCGAATCAATGTCTGATTCATTTCGGAACAGGTTTGTCATAGTGAGTAATTGAGGAGGTCAAGACCTTTTAATGAGGAGAGAAGTTCTTAGTTTTGGGCCAGGCTAAGTAGCTCAGATAGTAAGTCGAGTGCTGGCCTCCTCAACTCAGGTTGCCGGGTTCGATCCCGTCTCATTTCAGAGCTACCTGAAAGTGTTCAATTTCGTCACCCGCTGATTTACCGGCATGTAAAAGAACTTTTGTCGGCCTCGTGGCGGCTGGATCCATGGCTCCACTGCGTAGCAGGCTGGTCTCTGGTCCAGCCGGGTTTGATTTTCGTCGGATTAGGGACTTTAATCTTCTGGCTCGGGGACTGAATTTTTATACGCCGTTTACATTACATCCTCAGATACGCACAGGTAGCCCATGAGCGTCAACGTGAAGACCTACACCAGGCCTCTCCAGAGGTCATACACTTAAAATTAAGTTCCTTGGTCAAAGGATGGTAAACGAAGTCCCGGGTTAGATTATCGGGCAGGTCAAGGGTTTCTACCTGGATCGGAAAGCTGGTAGGAGGTCCACTCAGCGCACTTTAGAACAACTGGCGAGCTATCTGACGGTGAGATAGCGGCCTTCGACTGGAAAGGCAAGAATCTCGGACGAAGGGACCATGTGTTATGTAATCTGCAAGCGGACCGAGCAGCCAAGTTCGATCAGGGCAACAATTCCAAACCATGAAATTTGTTTTTTTTTATCTTAAAAGATCTACAGGACGAAATTCCGTTACCTCGGTGTCTCTAAAAATTGTAAAAGTACTTGGTGGGATATAACATTTATTATTATTTTAATTTTTAAATTTGATTTAGGTTGCACCGACACAGATAGGTCTTACGGTGACGATGGGATAGGAAAGGACTAGGAGTGGGAAGGAAGCGGCCATGGCCTTAATTAAGGTACAGCCCTAGCATTTGTCCGTTAAAATGGGAAACCATGGAAAACCATCTTTAGGGCTGCCGACAGTGGGGTTCAAACCCACTACCTTCCAAATGCAAGCTCACAGCTGAGCGCCCCTAAACGCTCGATATTATTATTGTGTAGGTAAGCAGAAATCTGGAGACATATAGTCTATGTAGTTGACATTTTTTAACTAGGCTAGGTTCCTGTTAAAATGCATCCAATTTAAATAATACATCGAGTGTTTCAGTCTGCCCACACGTGATAACATTTTGGTGGCTGAGACTGAGAGGCGCAGATGATAGCACAGTAGCTTTCTAAGGCCTAGGTGATAGGGTAGTTGCCGGCTCATAATCAGACCGGTGGTATTTTAAAGTGACCAAAAACAAAAGCCTGGTACAGGTACAACATAAAAGAATTCTTGCGGGAAAAAATCTCGGCATATTGAGGTCTCCAAAACCCGTAAAAGTAGCTCCTGAGACGAGAAACCAAGAGCATCTTTATAAGAATGGAGAGGTCCATCCTAGGCCTTGGACGAGGACGAGAATGCCGGCAACAAACTGGGCCGGAATCGAACTGATATATTTGAGCTCGATCCGTTCAGCAGCTTTTACGTGAAATCAAAACCAACATTCAGCTTTATATAGGCTATTGGTACGGAGTACGTATATTGTGCTGTTATGACACAAGAAAGGATAAATCAAAAACATTACGTATAGGCTAATGTACAAATAGTTGTTGTTCTTCTGCTTCTTGTTTGATGCAGCTCTCAATGCCACCCTATCCTGTAACTACTACATCCTACATCTGCTTGTCGTATTCATACCTTGGTCTACCCCTACCATTATTACCACCTACACTTCCCTCAAAAACCAACTTCTTCTCGGCGAATTTAGCCCAATCGATGTCTTCTTACGAATTCGATTCAGTATCTCTTCATTCGTGATTCAATCTACCCAACTCACCTTCAACAATCTCCTGTAACACCACATTTCAAAAGGTTATATTCTCTCGTCCATCCTTCACTTGCATACAATGTCACGCTCCAGACCAAAGTATTCTGAAACATATTTCTAATTCCTATGTCAATGTTCGAAGTGAGCAAATCTCTTATGAAAGACAATCCTTACTTGCGGTAGTCTGCATTTTACGTCCTCCTTATTTCTGCCATCTTTAGTTACTTTATTACATCAGAGTGAAGCAGATAGCCGAAGGTACAACCATCATTTTCTTATAGTCCTATGTGAGTTACTTTGTATACTCAGTTAAAATATATCATTCATGCCGTGAAGTAAGAGAATAAGTCATGCTATATCGGGTCCTCATAGTACAAGTCAGTGATTTAATTTAATTTTTAACAGTTAGCAGATTAAAATGTGAAAATATAATTTTCTGAAAGATGTTGATGCAGGATTATTCATTTCAAACCCTCTACAGTTAACACTGCCTTTGTTTGTAAAACTTCAAACTTATGTCCTGAAACACAGCAAACTTTGACTTATACTCTTAATCCGTGCCACGAAAGATTTATACGTTTATTATAAGTTGCTAGTACCTAGTTGTAATTTTTAAACTGAGGGGCATGAAATGTGACTAGCATCGTGACTGGTTTTCCTCTACAGTAGGGTGATAAGTGCAGCATGAATTTATGAAATGAAAAGCTACGTATCTGTGGTTTGGATTTTACGTAACAGTGAAGGCTTCATACCTATGATCACAATATCATGAGTAGCGTAAAACTTTAACTTGTTAGTAAAATATGCTTGTCATATTTTAAATACATCTGTATGTATGGTCGGACAGAAGAGTGCCACCTTGTAACAAGAAGAAGAATAAACATTTTCTTCCTCTCTTTCTAGCCTTTTCTCAATTGTTTGGCGTCGGCACTACTTTGGGATTAAACCCAGTGTTACGGTGGAATGCCCAACCCATGTGGAGGGATGCATTAATTATGGCGTGTTTCGTTGTACTGGTTTGTAGCGCGGTGTCTTGTGTGTAGCTGAAGACAGGTGTACTAAGGTAAACACAAACACGAAGCTTCCAAATGCAAGAAATAACCAGACCTGGCACCACAATGACTTCCAATTCAAGGAGCGGGATCTAAGCAAAGACATTTAATAAATAAATAAATAAAATACGTAAATAAATAAATGTAATATAAATCAACGCACGCAGAACGACTCATTGGCTGAAAGGTCGGCGTCGTAGCCTTTGATTCAGAAAGCCCCGGATCGATTACGGACAGGGCCTGGCATTTTAACTCCATGTGCTTAATTCCTCTGGCTCGGGAACGGGATGTTTCTCCTCGTCTCAATAGTCTTCTCTTCACTTACAAACAACACGTCATACAACCAACTTCCACAGGAACACGCAATAATGATTAAATATAGCGCTGGCGTTGGGAATGGCATTCGGCCGTAAAACTTGGCCTAATCCAAATGTAGTTCCTATCCCAACAAATTAGGAAAAGAATAATTTAACTCTTGCATAGTCTAAGGCTAAGTTAATGTGTCCTAATTGTGATGCAGAATCATAACATTATAATTTTATTTTTGTTCTGAAGCGAAAAGGACACTCAGTTGAAAACAATACCTTTAATTAGATGAATTCTATTGTATTAAATTAATGACTACAATGTCCGACTCGTTGGCTGAATGGTCAGGGTACTGGCCTTCGGTTCAGAGGGTCCCGGGTTCGATTCCCGGCCGGGTCGGGGATTTTAGCCTTCATTGGTTAATTCCAGTGGCTCGGGGTCTGGGTGTTTGTGCTGTCCCCAACATCCCTGCAACTCACACACCACACATAACACTATCCTCCACCACAATAACACGCAGTTACCTACACATGGCAGGTGCCGCCCACCCTCATGGGAGGGTCAGCCTTAGAAGGGCTGCGCCCGGCTAGAAATAGCCACACGAAATTACTATTATTAATGACAACAATAAATTTAACTTAGAAAAAAATAATATATCATATTTTGGATCCAAAATATTAAAAGTGATACAGCTTTTCCTAAAGTAATGCATGTAGGATTTCTATGTAAATACTAAACGCAACGGCTTAAAAACGTAAGATTAAATATATAATGCTATAAGTGATACACTTGTATAAAAGAAGATGTTTTGTGGCTTTATTTTTAGGACATTTTAGGACATTTAACGTATTACAACCACTGGAAGAAATGTATTATGTTTTAACTGCTCCTTAACATGAAAATAATTTATACAAACATTATTTTACTGTGAAAATCAATGTCTATCACTTTTTGGAAAGTTTTGGCTGTCTCATTTTAAGGACCTCTTAACCTGCATGATTATAGACGTTCTTGATATTTTACGATTCACATTTATGACCGAGAAAACATTAATTTTACCGAGTATATCTTTATAAAAATATTAAACATGTATGTTATCGCATACTACATTCACCCAGTGTCGGAAGTGGGATAGAGAGAGTGCCTTCGGTTTCTAAGAATCATTGAATTTCCAACACTTCCACGAACCTGAGTCACGGACAACATCAAATGTAATTGTACGTCTCAGTATCACGCTTGAGGCTGGGCATCTGTGACGTCACGAGCCAATGAAATGTGGATACAATGAAAATTCAAAAAAGGGGACAAAGCAAACCTAACCCAAATACAAGAGAAACTGACCCGTGAGAATGGCTTGCGAAGAAAGAAAGCGGTCAGAGGTCTGTGAGTGATTTTCATCACTGTCGGTTCACCCCGCCTCATGAATACTAACGGCCTAATCACCGAGCCTTAGCATCTTTCCGGTTAGACCACTCCTGTGTAGAACAACATTCCGTAACGCGATACATTTTCAGATACCATCTACGTGAATATTTGTGTTGACGCAGCCCTCCATGTTACCCTAACCAGTGCTATCGTAACTGCCACATCCTACGTCATTTTCCTCTTGTAGTAGTTTAATGCCACTATAGCTCATGGAACGCTTTCGACGACCTTATTTAAGGTACAACCCCAGCATTTGCCTGATGTGAAAATGAGAAAAGACGGAAAACCATCTTCAGGGCTGCTGACGGTGCAACTCCTGAATGCAAGCTTGCACCGACGTTGCAACCCGCTCGGTACATCCTACATCTACTCTTCGTGCCTCATTGGCTCCATCAAGAAGCCCTCGGTGAGTCAAAATGTGCTTCATCAATTTATATTTCACCGGGCGAGTTGGCCGTGCGTGTAGAGGCGCGCGGCTGCGAGCTTGCATCCGGGAGATAGTAGGTTCGAATCCCACTATCGGCAGCCCTGAAAATGGTTTTCCGTGGTTTCCCATTTTCACACCAGGCAAATGCTGGGGCTGTACCTTAATTAAGGACACGGCCGCTTCCTTCCAACTCCTAGGCTTTTCCTATCCCATCGTCGCCATAAGACCTATCTGTGTCGGCGCGACGTAAAGCCCCTAGCAAAAAAAAAAAAAAAAAATTTATATTTCTGACCAAATTTTGCCAAATCGTCCTCCTCTCAACAGCTTCATTCAATGTGTTTCCATCTGTGATCTGATCTACCGTTCTCACTTTCAATATTCTTCTGAGACTCCACATTTTACCATAGATCGACCAAGAGAGATACAGTTTTCTCTGTCAGTTTCTCTTACACCATACTTCGAAACACTGGGATGGCTACGCATAAATGAACGAAGGAATTTTCACCTAATGACACTTGTTTACCACCTGCTCTCGACGAACACTCCTGCTTAACTATCTACTAATTTCATTTCCTTATTCCATGAAATTAGTACCCGTTCTGGTTTCTTCTTTTTCTTCTTAATCTGTTTAGCCTCCAGGGTCGGTTTTTCCCTCGGACTCAGCGAGGGATCCCACCTCTAACGCCACAAGGGCAGTGTCCTGGAGCTTCAGACTCTGGGTCGGGGGATACAACTGGGGAGAATGACCAGTACCTCGCCCAGGTCCGTTCTGGTTTCCTTCTTGAAATTCTACAATCATTCGTTTATAGTTGCTGCATAGAATCTCTGGAATAAAGTCCCAATGGACATTCGGCACATTATTTCCTCTCATAAATTCAAATCTGCCTGTCGAAAGCTTTTACTAAGAACATATAAATGAGTTGTGTGAGTCATCCTGTGTATGTTTTGTGAATGGATTTTCTTTTATCTGTTATACACTTCAGTCATTATTATAATTACTATCATTATTATTATCACTCTAACTGCCCTACCGATGTGTAACCTATTCTTAGCGTATCTGTTCATAGTATTATATTTTGTACAAATACTATGTCTTAACTTTTACTTTCATGTTTATATTTTAAAATGTTATTGTTTAAAGTGGTTAAGTGTAAGAAATGACCGTGATCCCTAACTTCGTCATAAATGTAAGTCAGGAATAAAGTAAATAAATGTTTCACTTCCACACAAAGCCACGCTTCACAGAAACGTCTTCAGAGACATGTTCCTAATATGTCGAAAGTCTAAAACTGCTGTCGTGTCTTGAAGGTGCAGTATTTTTTTATCTGTCTCTTTTCACAGACCAGAGTAAATTGTAGCTGAAGTCTCAATTTCAAGTATGGCTGTAACAATATGGAGGTATGGGTAGTGTTGAGTAATGGCATTCAGAGTCCCACTAGTGCATATGGATGTTACGGAAGGTGCTACTCAGACTGTCAGTCATGATGCTGTAGCACTGGCTGACTCAGAGAAGAAAGCAATGGGAAGCCACTTCACTCCTCATGTTTCCCTCAACACCTGATTACAGCGCTACCCTCAGTTTTTGCATTTTCCGAATAACCACATAGCCTTTGGTAGTACTGTTCGAGGATCCATGACTTAAGGGACATGTCTTCAGTCAGCAAATTCTTCTCTCCAAAAAAGACCGTCCTTGCTTGGGCTAATCTTCATGTCCTCATTACTTCTGTCATCCTTACTTACCAACATTCAACTTCACCCTTTATATCCTAATCTAATGTTTCCTGCATAACCTGGCTTTATACGACTGCATTCCACTAATTTTGTTTCCGATTTATTTATTTTACATATTGTACTCTTTCTCCAAGACTTCGCCAATACCATTTAGCAATTTTCTCATTTCTTCTCTACTCACATAAAATAATCATTCCATCACAGTTTTGATTTCCTCTCCCTGAACTGTGTTTCATTTTACAAGTTCTTATCTGGCTCGTATATTGACATTAACCTTCATGATCACCCTGCAGTGATCTACCAGAACAGTTTTACTTTCTTTTGGTCAATATACTGTATTGAAAAGAAGCCGAGGTACTTACCACGTTAATTAAAAATCGGTTACACCATGAAAGTCGGAAAGCAACAACCAAATAAACATCTTGAACTTAATTTGACGGTGGTAATTATTGTTTCAAGGTTAAAAAACAGTGTAATTATCAACCTTTTCTTTCACGGTGTATGCTATGTAATCTAATTATTGTACACAGATCACCACAAAATTATCATTCAGATGAAGGATGAGACGTGTCTCATGGACCAGTATTTCAAACATTTTTTTTGGCAGTAGTCGATCGCTGAGTTATATTACTAACCACTACTTACAGTGGCAGAATGTAAGCGACTGTTCTTTTGTTCCGAAAATAGCGGCTTCGATCCCCGTTGGGTTCGATGGTATTTGACGATATTCAAACCTGACAACTCCTCGGTGTTAGCTTCCGGCTTCATAAAGGAACTCCTATGGGACAAAAGTCGACATGGCACCTCTTCAAATCTACTGTACAGCAATTCAAGAGATTGAATGAGCAGTATAAATTAATTTTCGAGGGCTGCCTAAGCCGAAGTGGTAAAGGATGTGGGGTTCAAATCCTCAAAAGAAGTCGAAAATTTAGAAACAAGACTTCTGCTCCTGGAGAAGCACATGCTCCTAAGATTCACTCAGCTTACGCTAAAGTTGAGTAAGAGGACCATTACCGGGAGCAGAGGTCGGCCGAGCGTACAACTAACCACTCTCGTAGTGCTGAGGTTGTGGATAGAGGGACCGTACTGGGCCTTCATGACCTCTACGGGTACTCTACTGGTTTGCGTCAATTGAAAGAAACTGAAGAAAAGTAAGTGCAAGGATGAATTCAGGACATAATCCTATTAGAACACCCTATCTAGGAATGCCCGACCAAACAATCGCTTATCTCCAGATAGTTCCAAATTCCGGCACGAAAGTCAGTGTAGCTGTTGTATGACGATAACGGCCGTATCACTCAATTATCAGACAACAACACAAACGACTCAGACGAAAGCGCGAACTTGAATCACGCCGGAAATGTAGGTCTCAGATAACCTTCTAGAATGAAGTAAGTCATTAACACAGGAACACTGTTGGTGTCCAAAGTGGGGCGATGGAGTTCCAATTTCCAGTAAAGGCGGATATTTTGATAGTGCTCCATGTCAAGTTAGCCAGGTATCGAAATGAGAACCGGAGTGAAACCTTCCATGGATAGATTCCATCTATATGTAGTAGTTATGCTGCTTATTGTTTTAAGGGGAATAACAACATAACATTAATCAGAAGGAATAATGAAGGAGTTCCGATACTTCGAAGAAGGAATGTTACGGAAGAAGGAAGAGGAGGTTCATAAGAGGTGTGAGAATAAAAGACTCATATGGACTGGCAAATCTTATAACGTCGGGGTCAAAAGAGAACAACAGTTGGCCAAGGGAGGTCGGATAACAGAGTTGATACCACGAAGGCTGGCAGCAGTAATTTGCTTGATGATGCTTGTTGTTTAAAGGTAACATCTAGGTCATCGTACCCTAGTCAGTGACTTGAAACAATGTCAGACGCCTGCAGCTACCAGCGTATCCTCCCATGTTTTTTTTTTGTTTTTTTTTTTTGCTAGGGGCTTTACGTCGCGCCGACACAGATAGGTCTTATGGTGACGATGGGATAGGAAAGGCCTAGGAGTTGGAAGGAAGCGGCCGTGGCCTTAATTAAGGTACAACCCCAGCATTTGCCTGGTGTGAAAATGGGACCTCCCATGTTAACACATCCTGGAGATTACCGCTTTTAGTCGTCTCTTATTACGTATGAGGGTTATCGTGGTTGTATCCTACAGAGGGACAAGTACTCTCAGTCGGAACTACTTGTGGCGGCGTGTTCACTCCACTTTTCTTCAAGCCAACAGCATCCGGGCTACATATCCTAGGGTAAACTGATTTACCTTTTGACTTGAATATATATACACTTCGACTTGTTCTCATCTTCAGATATATTTAATATTTTTTCCTGTACGTTGTTATTGAAGCTGAAGGATAAGTTTATGCATTAACACTTTTGAATATTTTTAAATAACAAACCACTTTAAAAACTACAAATTTTTCAAAATGTGTAAATTTTTGGTTTAGTATTTACATCTATACAGCGCAATAGTAGTGCACGAATTATATTTTCACCAGATGCATTTACTTGTCCCTCACGTCGCTAACCGCTGGACGTGGATGAGATAGGCTGTTCAGTTTCACCACTCACAGCGCCTGTGGCCTCCGAAATAACCCACATAGCTCGAATCTTTAGTCGGCCATGACACAGTTATAACATCCCTCACTTGTAAGAAAGGAGCAATCAACAAAACTAATGATACGAGTTTTATAATTCTTTAGAAATACGATTAGATTGTATTCAGACATCTCACCACATCTGACGTTTTAAGATGGCAATGACGTGGTCCCATACATATTCGGTCTGGACGAGTTTCTCCGAGCACGCCCTAGCCACATTATGGAAGAAGAGAGCGTGTTGCACCCGGGTCACGAGGTTTAACTGCTCTCCCAGAAGCACTTTCCATATTTGTACCTGGGAATTCGAGCGAGTATGTGAAGGTGACCAGATTGCTGTGATCAGCTTGAAACTGCCTAATGATCAACTTCAAATACTATCGTACTTTGGAGGGACTCCTCCTTTTAGGATGTAGGCCTACAGGGGATACTTTTTGACGTGAGAAACCTGGCCAAAACAGAGGGTAAGATAAAATTTTAAAAAGTTAAGAATATATACCCTTTCTTACAAATGCCTACGTGGCTCATGCGGCTCCATGCCCACCTGTCACCACTGGGTTCCGTGGTTCAAATCCCGGTCACTCCATGTGAGATTTGTGGTAGACAAAGTGGAGACGCGAGAGGCTTTCTCCGGGCATTCCGTTTTTCCCTGTCATCTTTCATTTCAGCAACACTCTTCAATTTCATTTCATTTCATCTGTCAGTGCGACAGGCTTCGGTAGCCGGCATGATTCCTATCTTCACTCTTAGATGGGGGCTTCATTTTTTCCATTCCTGACCCGGTCGAATGACTGGAAACAGGCTATGGATTTTCATTTCATTTTCACCCTTTCTTTCACTTCCCCAGGCTTAACCTAGTTCCCTGTTAATAGAAGACAAGGTAACAATAATAAATTATACGAATTTCAAGAAGATACTGAAACATCGCCTTCAGTATGGACATGGAGAGAAGAAAGTTAAGACCCCCTGCGGGTGGGGGACGCACATGTAGAATACACCCGCGGTATCCCCTGCCTGTCGTAAGAGGCGACTACAAGGGGTGACCAAGGGATGATTGAATTAGAACCATGAAACTACTCTTGATTCGTACCATCATGCGGGGAACACCATGGGTTGCATGTACCTGCGAGTAGTATCAGTAAATTGGTACGAAATAGGTTTGTGATTAGTTGCAGTAAAAAGCCTGGCCTGGTGGATTCCAGTACCCGTGCGTTGTACCCATGTGAGCAACACCGCGGGTCTGGGCGTAGCCTGTGAGTTGTACCGCTATATGAGCGGCACCGTGGGTCAGCGTTGCCTGTGATTGGTACCCACTATGTGAGGAACACCACGGAAATACCGGCGCCCGTGACTAGTACACCTAGGTGAGGGGCCTTACAGGTTTGGGTTGGCTATGAGTGGCGCCATTGTGTGAGAAACACCCTAGGTCTGCGTTCCCTGTACGAATTGCAATACTTGTGAGTAGTACCATCTTGTGTGGACCACCGTGAGTCTTCGCTACTTTTGATCAGTACCCCAAAATGACAAATACCATGGTTCTACTTTACTCGCGACATGTACCATTCTGTGGGGCCTTAGACGTGAATTTAGCACCCCTTCAGACATCAAGCATCATTGTGCTTTATAAATGGTCCCTTGGTCAGTAATACTCTAATTAACTACCTTCTTTTTGAGTCTGATGCACTGTTTTTGTTTGTTTGTTTTTATTTTTTTGTAGTGTTCATGTCCATCCATTCATTATTCATGACATTTTTTATTTTATTTTAGTCAGTGGATGAATTTGAATTTTTTTGTTATTTCATTTCGTACCTTTAGGGGCCGATGACCTCGATGTTAGGCCCCTTTAAACAACAAGCATCATCAAGAAAGTTAAGAAAAAGTGGGAGACAAAAATGAAAAGGAGGAGTTAAGTTATAACTAGGGTATACATTCGTGTTTTCCTAGTATTCGTATACAGGCAGGTTTGAAAGCTGCCTTTTACTGGCACTGTTAGGAGATTCCATTGTCGGACTGCGGTAACGGTGAATAATTTATTAAGTTGTGGTCTATGAACGCGAAGGGATAAACCTGAGGTGCTACAAGATCCCTTACTTTTGTTATGCTTTGTGGAGACGAGTTTGGGGTGATTATGGTGACGTATTCATAAGGTTATGTTTTTGCAAGCGAGGCCACCCGAGCCGCGTGTACATCAGCGTGACGAAGCCCACAGGCTGAGTACTCTGTAATTGCCTCATCCATGTCACCCACTACAGCGTGGAGAACGGAAGCACCATTAGAGCGGTATTCACCAACGTCAGTTACTCTTGCTGTTATCTTAGATTTCCCAAACTCGGATAATGCCATTATCTTGGATAACGCTCACTTCTGTATTCAGCACAGCATTTATTATCTCGGTTTACCAAAACTAACTTTTCGTTTCAGTGTGAATTTGAGCCTTAAATTTTTCATGCTAACATGACTACGTACGGGCGCCACTATAAAAATGTAAACAGGTCTTTAATTCCATTAGGGTTTTGCAAATAATTTGTCATAAATCATGTCTGCTATTGAACAGAAACAAAGAAAGTGAATTTGGTGGCAAAACGCAGTAACATCATAGAGAATAAGAAAACAAACTATAGCTTACAGATTGTATATTTCACTGAAAAAATAGGGCAGTATTTTTAAATTCTTCATTAGAAAGTCATCCAGTCGTGAATCGTACAAAATATAAGCTATAGTTGAGAGTTCATCAGCTTAGGCCTACTCATGTGTTGTAGATTCCAGGTTATGTTCGATCATTGGCAATATCAAAGCTTTAAATAACCTAAAGTGTGTTTCAAAATCAATGTTATCGTAGTCCTCAAAGTATATAGCGCATTCGTTTTGTCCACTTAGAGTGTTTTATTGCATAATCTTGGTCATATTCTTCGTCGCTTTGATTCTCTTTCGGTTAAATATTCCAGCCGTCTACGAGCTGCCGCCTTAATTTCCTGTTTTACCGGCCAACCTTTCTTCGGTAACATTTCAAATCCGAGACAATGTCCGTTATCGAGATAATATTGTTGGTGAATACAATAATGTAATAGTTATCTCGGTTTTCTTAACTTTAAACCAAGATAAAAGCTTTTACTCGCGTTGGTGAATACGGACCTTATTAGTCGTCGCCGTTATCGTTATTAGTTATTAGTTTTCGAGAAGAAGATTGAAAGATGTCTCATATTTCAGCATTTCTATCACAGAAACTGTTCCCTCTATCGCACACTGCTTTCTGCCAATACAAGTAACTACCGGTATTTTGCCTCATTTCTTCAAATTAATTATTTAATGAAGGAAGGACTTTCAAATATTAGAGATCCCAGTGTCAAATAATAATAATAATAATAATAATAATAATAATAATAATAATAATAATAATAATAATAATAATAATAATAATAATAATAATATCTGGTCCCAGCTCGCAGTTTTCGAAGTCCTGCGATTTAATAATTATGTCCGTTTGAATGGCTGAGTGGTCTCAGTCTTGACCTTGAGTCCTCGGAAGCCGGCCGGATAGAGAGATTTTAATTTCAACGGTTAAATACCCTGGCTCAGGGACTGGGTTGTTTCAACACACAACACTATCCTGTATCGGACAAACATGCCGTTTCTCATACATGGTAGATGCCACCGACCCTCGTCGGAGTGTCTGCCTACCAGTGGCTGCAATAGGCTACGGATGACACGAAATAAAATATTGATAACAATGTTGCTGCTTTTACGGAGAAATTGAGGTACCGGGATTTTCTCCCGCTGGAGTTCTGTTACACATCAGAAAATCTACCGACACGAGGCTGATGTATTCCACCGGACTAAGCTGTGAACTGTACCCGCTAAGTTGGACCCAGAAATACAGCACTCCATCGCCTGAGGCAACTCAGCACAGATCGTGACATTCTGATTACAGTGAGACCTACTATAAAAAGTGGAACTCCTTCGGCCTGTAGGAAATCAATCAGTCACCACTGGTCTGCACATAGGGCTATTGCCCACGTGACAGATTACCTACCAGTTGTTTACATAGTCTTTACTCAAATAATTTCAAAAAACTAACTCCTCTTCCTATAAACGAATATTTTACCCAGTTTGTCTCCTTGAATTCTAGCTTTATCTTCATATTGCGGTTTTCCTACTTTTAAAACCATCAGTCAAGGTTATTCGTCTACGAACGTCATTCCACGCCATCTCTCCGAACATACTATTCACTCAAGCAGCTCGTCTCCTTACTTCCAACTTTTCCCAGCCCCAAATTTTGCAACATTTTCGTGACACTGCTTCTTTGTCGGGTATCACCCGGAACAAGTCGAGTTGCTTTCTTAGTTATTGTTGATTTTTCCAGTTCTCAAATCAAGTAATTCTGGTTAAAGTCCAATACACTGGAACCATACTCCAGTTGAGGTCTTACCAGAGACTTATACGTCCTCTCCTTTACATCCTAACTACAAACCCCAAATACTTTCAAAACCATCTGAAGTGATATGTGACCTTTATTTGTTTGTTTGTTAATTAATTAATTAATTAATTAATTTGTTTGTTAATGTGATTACCCCAATGAAGAACTTTCCTTATATTAACACCTAGATACTTAACCTTGATCCCCATAACGTACTATCACTCCATCAACGCAGCAATTAAAACTGAGAGGACTTTTCCTCTTCGTGAAACTCATAAACTGACTTTTATTCCCGTTTATCATCGTACCATTGTCTGCTGTCCATTTCACAACATTGTCGAGGAAAGAATGAACAGTTAATTCGTTTCGGTTCACACAGAGTACATCCATCGATAAACATCAAAAGTCTGCGAGTCATAAACCGTACTGCTATATCTTCTGCCCACACTATGAAGCCAAAACATACGACGTATACAGGCCTTGAACCCCTTTAGGTGTGGAAGGTAAAGGGTTCCACTATCAGTAACTTCGGGATTAAATGGGGTAGTAAGGTTAGATCTATGCCCGACTACCTTCCACCCTGAGAATCAACTTATTGCTCATTTTAGGTGCGGGATGAGCTAATCTGAAATCCACGTTCCTCTTCAGGAGTGGAAATCTCGTTTCTGAATTTTTCAACTTCCAGATGGCGAATCGAACTCACGTCCTTTCGAGTGAATCGAGTACACCTTTACGGTCTCAACTAGATATTCCTGTCCTTCCTGGGATAGTCAGATCTATTCCACAACACAAAGCAAGAAGTAAATCGATTTTATTCCTAAATGTCTACGGATATCCTAACAGTCTCAACAGGAGCACTTGCTATCACTTAAGCAATCCCTGGGCGCCGGCTGTTGGAGATCTGGGTAGGCAGTCCACGTTCTTCCAAATTCATACTCCCCTAGTTATTGGATATATTCACTGATATACGGAGCAGTGCCTGAAAAAAGAAATTACAAATATATCTTATCGGATCCTCAAGCCGCACCTGGCAACTTACGCAGTAAAATAAAACACAATAAAGCCAAAAGTACATGTTATGAGATAAATTTATTTGTCTTAATATTAATATACTGTAACTATTTATTTTTCTCGTCTCTTTAACTCTCCACATCCTCCATCTATCTTTCCATCCTGAATTTTATATTTATTTCTCTCTTCGTCTTCATCTCAGTGT
Source organism: Anabrus simplex (assembly GCF_040414725.1). Classification (NCBI taxonomy): domain Eukaryota; kingdom Metazoa; phylum Arthropoda; class Insecta; order Orthoptera; family Tettigoniidae; genus Anabrus; species Anabrus simplex. The sequence goes on from NC_090271.1 coordinate 245,769,677, forward strand.
TCTTGTATTCTATCTTCTTTATTTCTCTTTCATTGCTCTTGGTGCCCAGCTCCATGGCTAAGTGGTTAGCTTGTTGGTTTTTGGTCCAAGGGGTCCCGGGTTCGATACCGGCCAGGCTGGGGATTTTAACCTCCATTGTTTAATTCCGCTGTTTCGGGTATTGGGTGTGTGTATCGTCTTCATGATAGGTAGGGTCCCATCCTCACAGACGCGCAGGTTTCCTGCAAGACGTCAACTCGCAAGATCAGCACCAAGCTGCTCAGAAGGCCACACGCCATTGATTAATTGTTCTTTAGTTTTAATTACCATGAATATCCTGAATTTAATTTGCTAATTACCTTATTCTTTCCTATTTCCAAAGTCACGGCTCAGAAAGTATCAAATGTGCAACAATAATGGCGACATGAACTGCTTATCGGAATATGACAATGCATAGTGAGGCACCTGGTGGCGAACGAGAGCGAATTCAAACATTTCGTTACTGTCAGAACAGCCGTGGTTCCCTTCTGAGGATAGCAGAGCGAAGTCTTCGCGAAACATTAACTTTGTCTCTTTCACAGGGCTTAAATCTAAATGATATCAACTCTATTAACCCGAGCCGTGAATTTGAATATACTGTACGTCTTCATTGACGTTATTCCCGTCAGGTTTCAGGTTCTGCCGTTCTATATCTTGTCCTCCACTTCGCCCGGTCTACAGATCGGATGGGTGTACGCGTTCATATCGCATGTCCTCCAACGGACAATCCATCCACCACCTTTCCGGTCATCCTTCGGGTCACCGTCCGTTAGGGCTGTATTAAAGTTCCCATTTCGCAATTGATTCTTCATCAACTCTGGCTATATGCCCATACCAGCGCAGCCTTGCCTCTCTCAACTTTGTTAGTATTCGGGTGATTTTGAGGGAATTCCTAACGTCTTCATTCCTTAGGTGATCCAGTTGTCCAGTGGCCTTCTTAGCATCCTCATCAACACCACATGAAGGATCTGCTCATAACTCTTAGTCAAGGACAACATTCAACCCCATAGAACGTTTCTGGACGAAAGACCTGACGTTACTTTAACTATCCAGCATTAACTCTTGCTTGGGCGTCCAATAGTGTGTCACAGTCAGTTGTCATGCGAGTGCCAAGTTGCCTCAAACTAGAAGACTTAACCAAAATATTTCTAAGATTTTTGTATTTTTATCTCTTGTTTTAACTGTTTGAAAGAAATTATTTTCTCCTTCTTTTCACCAGTTAATATAACTGTGAGGAAAGTGGATTCAGTTTTGTTCTAACGCACATAATTAATGAATTTTGCAGGTCGTGGAAAGAAGAAGATCCTGAAGACACTCCTGCCCCTCATCCTTGGTATTGGAGCTAAGCTGCTTCTGCTGATCCCCGCTGGTATTGGGCTGATCGGTTTGATAGCAGTCAAGGCCTTCTTTGTCAGCAAGCTGGCCCTCTTGATCGCCGGTGCTATCGCCATCCAGAAGCTTCTGGGAGGAGGTGGACTTGGAGGTTTTGGTAAAAACAGCTTGGGCTCCGGTGGTTCGGGAGGCTGGAGTTCTGGAGGCTCCGCCGGCTACAGCGGTGCTGGTTACGGCACAGGAGGATGGAGCACCGGGTCGGGCTCTTCCGGCGGGTGGTCCAGAAGTCTTGACGATGCTGACGCTCACCAGATGGCATTTAAGGCGCAGATCCCCCAACAACAAAGCACTGTTTCCGCTGCATAGATGAAGACATTTCTCTAGTATTATTTCCTTTCAGATAACAGTTACAGTATGATTTTGTGGATCAGTGAAACATTCTTGAAGATCTCGACATTGTTGTTACCTTCATTAAGCCACCATTTTGGCTCTAAAATTTACGAATTTTTGAAATCATGTCTATAATGAGGTTAAAAACATATCTGTGTTTTAGGATTTCCCAGCATCGTCAAGGACGAATCGAAACGTAATGTGAAGGAGATAGCTTATTTCGATATTATTATCTATAGTAAAATGTGAAGGCGAGATGTTTGCATATAAAATATCCTTATCCTTTGTGACGTTCTTCAATTAACTTGCTTATTGCTTGAAAATATGCAAACCCTTTGTTTCATTTACAGCAATAATTTAAGAGTCACACTGTACGATAGGGATTACGTTGTATAGTATTTTGTTTACATGTGGGCTCATCTTTCAAGAACCCACAACACAAAACATATTAAAAATATAATTGATATTTCAAAAATAGAATTTAATATCTGAACCAAATAAAAAAAACACAAGCTACTTTAGTAAAATAAATTCCTCAGTAATTCGTATCTTGATAGATATTTCCTGTATCATACAGAAATATCACATTTGTGTACATATACATTCTCTTAATTTAATGTTAGATTTCATTCCATACATAAAAGCATTTAAGTCTTCAAGTGTTTTTTGTTAATGTATAATATTATTTTAATTTATTTTTTATAAGTTATTCAGTTAATTTATATCTATGTTATATGTTTGTTATGTTATAATGCACAACAAGATATTTGCACTTGGTACATTTTCTAGTTGACAGAAAATATTATGGATAACGAATTACGCTACATGAGATTAATGACCACTAAAATACACTCTGACAAACTCATAGCAAAACATAAATTCACACACATTAGTAAAAATTGATTTTTTTATGTAGTCGATGTGACAACGTTGGAGTTTTAGTGAGTAACTAAATATGTGTTAATACTATGTAATATATTTTATATAATTTGATTAGCTAGTCAGTTATATTTCAGTCACTTTTATACTCACACATATTAATAATAATATTATCTGAAACTTCATATTTTCTTCACCTGGTCGCATCTTGATGCAGAAAAATGGTTCCCATGCAGTCCTATGTTTTCTACCAAAATGTAAGAAAACTGTTCATTTACTTTCAGTGAATTATTAAAAAATCACATGTGATAAACGACAAAGTTGAACACGATTATATGTAACAGACGCTTGAGGCATCATGACCCACTTTATTCCAAAATTAGTAGTAACCAAGGAAGTCATGAGAAATATTTAATTTCTCCACTCGATGTATAGTAGGCTCGAGAGTGCTTAGATTTAATATCATGCTTTTGCGGCTAACATTCCTCAATACTTTTACTAAAGGAGTCGCATAAAGTTATTCCTGAATATATAACTAATGACTTTGACATGTTAATAATATTTTAATCTCACTAACAAATACAATTAGTAGAATACACAGTACGACTAGTTTAAAATCAATACTTGAATTTCAGGAAATCCCATTAAAGAGTTTGTTTCATTACAAACACTTCTTAACTCGGCAGTCATTATACATATCTAAAATGTTACTGCTTCAACCATTTAACAGAAAATAAGGTCCTTCTTCTTTTCCTTTGCTATTTTCAGACAAGTGGTTAGGACATTTTGCATGATCTTTACTGAACTAACCTCTTTAAAATCCTTACCTGACTGACAAATAGTCGCGTGAGGACATGAATGGGAACAACGGACGCTCAGTTGCTACCAATAACAAGCTCAGGACTAACAAACCACTCTTTGTGAAACGGAACGCCCATAGCAATATTTCCATGTCTAACACTTTTTAATACTATACCGTACATTAGAAGAGTTTCCAGATAACATGGATATATTTGCCGGGTGTAACAGTTACCAGAAAAAACGTGACGGACTAACTTTACTGACCAACACTGCTAGATACACTAACAGAAGACTCAACAAGACAGTAAGACTGACGACATTTTTCTCATTGTGCCAAGGAAATTTGTGTAAAGATGTTTTTGTAAATAAAGAAATAAAATTATATTCTAGCTATTTATTTTTTTACAGTATCCCTAACAGAAAAGAAGACCTGATTGAATCCTGCTAGCCCTCAGGGCGTTCACACAATTCCTGATCCCTCCAGTTCCTATGCTCATTTCAATATTTTTCTCCTAATGTTATTGGCTTTACGTACCATTAACTACTTTAAAGGTTTTCGGAGACGCTGATGTATCGTAATTTAGTCCCGCAGGAGTTCTTTTACGTACAAGTAAATCTATCGACACGAGGCTGACGTTCTTGAACACCTTCAAATACCACCGGACTGAGCCAGGAACGAACTTGCTAAGTTGGGGTCAGGAGGCCAGCGTCTGACCGGATAGTTTTCGCGCAGCAGAACCATCTGACGGAGAAGCGACAGAGCAGTTCTTAATAATAATAATAATAATAATAATAATAATAATAATAATAATAATAATAATAATAATAATAATGGCGTATGACCTCCGGAGAGGCTTGGTGCAAGTCCTATCCTAGTAGACGGCCTATAAGCGACCTGCATGCCTGTGAGGGTGAGGTCCTACGTAAGATGATTTCTAATGATGAAGACAGCATGCCCACAGCTCCCGAGCAAGACGATTTTCTTTTACAATTGGCTTTACGTCGCACCGATTCAGATAGGTCTTATGGCCACGAAGGGGTAGGAAAGGCCTAGGACTAGGAAGGAAGTGGCCGTGGCCTTGATTAAGGTACAGCCCCAGCATTTGCCTGGTGTGAAAATGGGAAACCACGAAAAACCATCTTCAGGGCTGTCGACAGGGGGGTTCGAACACACTATCTGCCGGATGCTAGCTCACAGCCGGGCGCCCCTAACCGCACGGCCAACTCGCCCGGTGAAGATGAATTAACCAATTAAGATTAAAATCCCCCACCCGGCTAGGAATCGAACCCGGGACCCCTTAGACCAGAGGCAATGACACTAACCATTTAGTCATGAAGCAGTTATTAATTAACAATATCCAATGAGAATGATATTATGGATTAGTTTTGATCATTTGACACGTATTCCATTACTGTTAGAATGAGTGAAGTAGCCGCGCGAACTAACGCTCTACGGCTAGAGAGCCGAGCTCTGCATTCGGAAAGCGAGTGGATTCGGACCCCACCGTCAGCTGTCTTGAAAATCATTTTATGTAGTTTCCCTTTTTTACTTCCAGGCAACTGCCGGTACAGTTCCTATTCGGCGGACACAGACGATTCCTTCCACCTCCTTACCCAAATTCATTCACTATCATTCATTTCATTTTCATAAGTTCATCAACTAGCTCCCTCTGTGTATCAACAGTGGAATGTCTGCGGGTTCAAACTCGGGAGAGGTAGTGGGGATTTTGAAGGGCGGAAGAAAGTTCGTGCGGCACCCCAAGTTGTACGCTGTCGGCATATTAAAGCTCTCTAATAACAAATTTGGTGTTTACCCGATAAAATTAATTAAAACTCAGCCATAGACACCCAAGAGATATTTGGTTTACTCTTCCCTCTAGTAGGCCTGTGATGAAGCTTGTTGTTCAAAGGAGCATAACATCTAGGTCATCGACCCCTAAAGGTCTAGAGTAAAACAGAACGTCGAAATTGACGATCAAGCAGCCAGATGGCGTCAAATTAAATGTTTGTACATGGTACCTAAGGCCATACGATTATTATTATTATTATTATTATTATTATTATTATTATTATTATTATTATTATTATTATTATTAGCTCCTTAACTGAGATTTGAGTCATGAAGGGCATCCCGGCGTAAAACGTGCTATAAAATATAATCTCACTTCATCCCTGACCCCGTATCAGGAAACAGGACTAAGGGGGTAAACATTCAGCCACTCCATCACTCCTGTGTTCTTGAGTGTGCCAAAACGTGCCTGATAACCTGTGTGATTGTTGTGGCTGTAGGAGTGGTGGTGATGATTATTGTTCTAAGAGGAAGTACAACTAAGCAACCATCCTCTGTTAACATTAATCAGAGCGGGAAAAAAGAAAAAGGCAGGGATCCGACGCTTCGAAAAATCAAGGCATCATCCAAAGGAAGACAAGGGCAACGAAGGGCGTAAAAATGAAAGAATCGCTAGGCCTCCATACAAAATACCGTCGGGGTTAGAAAAGAAGAAGAGTTGATCAAATGAGGTCGGATAGGTTAGATGAAAGTGAGGGGCCTGACACAAGTAAGTGGAAGCTATGCCAGGACTCAGCTAAGGGTCCCGAGGTCGCCAGCCCACACTCTCGGGAATCGAACCCGGGACCGCTATGACCAAAGGCCAGCACACTAACCATTTAGCCATGGAGACCCTGGGGTCCCTTTTAATCACGTCTTACAACAGGCATGGTGTACCGTAGGTCGTGGCTATAGTAGTGAGATTATGTTTAGATTCGGGTTGGTGTCTCGCGCGGTACAACAATTTCTTGGGAAGTGTGGAACACATCGGGAGAAAACCACACCGAGTAGAACCAAATAATTTCCGTTTATTATTATTTATTGATTTATTTATTTATTAGACGTTTACGGCCATTAGAGACCATCATAAGCAACATTTACACATTTTTAGAAGCTTTCCTTGCAGCCCAGTATCGTTGAATTCCCTCTCTCTGGCAGCCTGTCTCCTGTCTGCTGTTCACCCGCTGTTCTGCTGTCATTTTTCACGAAAGCCCTTGAAGTTATTGATCTGGTGTCGGTACTTGGTTCTGTTAGCAATATCTTCACGATTTAGTCCAATTTCTTTTAGATCCTTCCTGAACTCCCTGAACCACTGAAATAAAATGGCGTATGGCGTTTAGTACCGGGAGTGTCCGAGGACATGTTCGGCTCGCCAGATGCAGATCATTTGATTTGACGCACGTAGGCGACCTGAGCGTCGTGATGAGGATGAAATTATGATGAAGACGACAGCTACACCCAGCTCTCGTGCCAGCGAAATTAACCAATTATGGTTAAAATCCCCGACCTTGCCGGGAGTCGAACCTGGGACCCCTATGACCAAAGACCAGCTCGCTAACCATTTAGCCATGGAGCCGGACCCTGAATCACTTATCACATGTGTTAGGTCTACTGTCGAGTATGATCTAAATGTTAGTATTTATTTATTTATTTATTTATTTATTTATTTATTTATTTATTTATTTATTTATTTATTTATTTATTTATTTATTTATTTTACCGAGCGAATTGACCGTAGAGTTAGTGAGTAGGTTCGAATTCCACCGTCGGCAGCCGTGAAGATAGTTTTCCGTGGTTTCCCATTTTTTACACCAGGCAAATGCTGGGGGTGTACCTTAATTAAGACCACGGGCACTTCCCCCCCCCCACTCCTAGGCCCTTCCTGTCCCATCGTCGCCATAAGACCTATCTGTGTCGGTGCCACGTAAAGCAACTTGTAATGTTCTGTATGTATTATTTTGTTGTTGTGCATCTATATACATCTTCATTACGAACTGTTATACCTGTCAAGGGTAACGAAAAGTCCTCCTTTTCACCCTGACATGTCCTTCACTTTATCCGCCTGTCCGGGATCCTGGAGCAATTTTCAATAATTACAAAATACCCAACATTTTTAAACAGTGGGTTCAAATTACTATCAATTTGTTGTATTTCTCTCATATTCGCCTCAGGTCGTCTCAAAGTAGGCCTAATCAGGCGTTTACGAATTCTATAGTGAAATGAAAACATTCATAGGCTATTTTTGTCTAAATATTCGCAGTTATTCACAAGATTGTGGAAAAGAGTTCGGATCGAGGTATCACGTGATAAAATAATTCATGACTCATTTCTATTGCTACAAATTGGAAGTTCATTCTCCTTGGCTTTGCTTGGTTTGTCAGAAGGTCAAGCGGATGAGCGCGAATCTGGAAACTTGAAGAATGCCGAAACGTAGTAGGCAATTTGGCATTAACTTTGCCAAATAAACGGAAATCATTCAAATGTTGAAAAATACGAAACAAGTTAATTGTTTCCTTTGTCCAGCAGGAAAAAAACATATCCATAGCCAATAAAGGTAATTTATTGAAATAAAAGTGTTATATTTGTGAACACGTGGCACCGAATGTTCTATAGGAAGGCCGTATTGCTTGTAACATTGAAAAAAATTTCTAGTAAAATCCAATTTGAAATATTTTGTCTTCCTTGGACTGTATTTTAAATGTTTCACAAAACGGTACTGTTGAGTGCAAAATGCACTATTATACGCTGTAGTTTTAAATTAAAATTCTGAAATCAGAATAATAGTGCCGATCACTTAAATAGAGCAATCTATTAAAGAGTTTTCACAACATTATACTGAATCTGATACCGTCAGGTGCTTCCTTCACCTTAGGGGTGAAGACAAACTCGCACACTACCCCTGTCAGGAGATGTGATGCGTCGCAAGTTGTGAACACACTGTTTCACATTTATTTATTTATTTATTTATTTATTTATTTATTTATTTATTTATTTATTTATTTATTTATTTATTTATTTGTGTCATTGTAAAGTGGCGAAGTTGGGGCTCTTGGCTCCCTCTTACAGTTAACCACATACAATTTTTAGATTTTTACAGCATTAATTTAAAATATCATTATAATTAATTGCAGTTAATGAGATAATAAACCTATCCCCATGGGACTACAGCTCTGAAGAGCCTTAGCCTACCAAGCGACCGCTGCTCTGCCCGAAGGCCTGCAGATTACGAGGTGTCATGTGGTCAGCACGACGAATCCTCTCGGCCGTTATTCTTGGCTTTTTAGACCGGGACCGCTATCTCACCGTCAGATAGCTCCACAATTCTAATCACGTAGGCTGGGTGGACCTCGAACCAGCCCTATGATCCTGGTAAAAATCCCTAACCTGGCCGGAAATAGTACCCTGGGCCTCCAGGCAAGACGCAAACACGCTACCCTACATCAGGGGGACGGCAGTTAATGAGATACGACGAGTAAATCAGATAAGAAGTAACAATAATACAATTAATTAAGATTAGGATTTATGAAAAAGTACAGGATAAATAGGGAATAGGCAATAACAGAAAAATATCAAATTAATAACTAAAGAATGTATCTACTAACTAGATTAAAGTAAAACTTATTCTAATATGAGCAAAATGTAATGAACTGTACAATCTACTTCATAGTAGAACAAGAAAGGAGAAAACATTAAAGTGAGAAGCTAACACAAGTAAGTGAAAGCAATGCCAGGCTCAGTAGAGGGGCCCATGGTCACCAACCCTCGCCCTAAAATGTGAGCCCCAGTGGGTTCCCTTTTCAGTCACCTCTCGCGACAGGGAGAGTGCTGTCTAATGCATAGCGAGCCTCTAACATTAGCCATTATAGAGAATGTCACTTTATGTGGTATCTGTTTTTTCTCTTGCATCTTGTTATTTAAAAAGGTGTCTCTCTAACTATGCATTCAGTGTCCAGTACCGTTATGGCCCTCCCTTCCACCCACACACCGGGCGACTGTCCAACACATCGGCCTGAATATCGCTCACAACCACAAGAAGTTGAAAATAAAACATAACAATTGGAGCGTTCAGAATAACGCGTATTGCAGACTACAGTCAGTCAACTGTAATTGATAAGTTTTAGGGACTTACGACAGTGTAGGCCAAAATATGTTGCTTTATTGTACTGTAGCTCAGTGACCGTCCGACTTGATGAACGATTCCCGGCTGGGCCTGAGATTTTAATCACCTCTGATTAATGCTCCTGGCTTGGGGAGTGGGTGTTTGTGTTGTCCGAACACTCTCCTCTTCATATTCAGACAACATACTACACTACCAACCACCACAGAAACACGCAATATTGAATATATCCATTCACATAGGGTTGACGTCAGGAAGGGTATCCGGCCGTAAAACAGGGTCAATCCACATGTGTTACACAGTTCGCACCAGTGAACTCACAGGTGTGGGAAAGGTGAAAGAAGCGTAAGAAGAAGATTACTACATAAGTCTTCATCGTGGTAAGACGAATTTTTCTTCTGAAGACGTGGAGCAAAATTCTCCACAAAACGTACAGAAGTTCATGTTGTGGTAATTCTTGTTTTAAGAGGAAGTACAACTAGGCAACCATACTCTACAGGCGGCTAGGTGGGATCTAACGGCCCCTTCCATATATTGCTGAGCTTATGGTCAGTGGAATCCCTCATCTTCCATTTTTCCAAGGGTCTTTAAGCTTCACGGAGATCACGTTCCATTTTATCATTTTATTTTAGACATTCCATCGCACGTATATTTGTTCATGTTATTAGTTGCATCTTACAGTAAATTATCAAATCATTTGTATCACTTATTCATCATCATCATCATCATCTGTTTACCCTCCAGGTTCGGCTTTTCCCTCGGACTCAGCGTACAACTGGGTACAACTGGGGAGTATGACCAGTACCTCGCCCAGGCGGCCTCACCTGCTATGCTGAACAGGGGCCTTGAGGGGGGATGGGAAGTTTGAAGTGATAGACAAGGAAGAGGGAAGGAAACGGCCGTGGCCTTAAGTTAGGTACCATCCCGGCATTCGCCTGGAGGTGAAGTGGGAAACCACGGAAAACCACTTCGAGGATGGCTGAGGTGGGAATCGAACCCACCTCTACTCAGTTGACCTCCCGAGGCTGAGTGGACCCCGTTCCAGCCCTCGTACCACTTTTCAAATTTCGTGGCAGAGCCGGGAATCGAACCCGGACCTCCAGGGGTGGCAGCTAATCACGCTAACCACTACACCACAGAGGCGGCTTGTATCACTTATTCACGACCTAAAATTATTATTTCGGTGATACAGATTATTTAAAGCATAGCACTTGCTTCGTTTCTGAATTTAAAAAAAAATATTTGGGATTGTCTGGTCTATCAATGAAACTGCCCAGAGATTTGCTTTTCTTCTTCTTCTTCTTCTTCCTTATCGAAACAATTCTAGATTAATGTTAACTTTGGACAAAACCTTTAGTTTTCTGTGGCAACGAATAGATTGTACGAGCATCCAAGTTTCCAACATCTCCTCTTGGGTCCAAATCACCTTGTTTTTGCAGTTTTATGAATTTAACTAGGCCTTCTCTTCCAGTTAATCCATTTACTTAATTAAAGAACTGAGGTTTTCGTGATTCATTATCATTTATTAAATAAATATTATTTATGGATTGAAGTCACTTACTTATATTAACAAGTATTTAAGGAACAGCCGAGCTTTCAGCCAAGTTCCATTAAAACGATTCCTAAGTCTGGTCAGTAGGGGGCCGTGATTAATATGGTCGTGATTCCTTCTGCAGACTTCTACGTTCCTTGAAGTATTTATATGCTTACTGTTAGCAGCAGATCAGCATATCGTCCGTGAAGAAGCAATACCTCGTATGTCCCAATGCTCTTCCTATCCATTATTCTCCTTAAGACTCGTTTCGCCTCCCAGCTACGAATGTAGTCCATTACAACAACGTTCATTTTCATTTACACCTGCGAATAGGAAAATGAACACAACGAAAACTGTTCTGATGGACTGCTCATACATATGTGTCTAGAAGGCGTGCCCAGTCTTAAGGAGAGCAATTGATAGGAAATGGGCTGTAACATACGAGGTTTTGTTCCTTCAACGACGATATGTTTTGCCGTGATGAAGGAATTAAACTTGGCTGAAATGAAATGGCGTATGGCTTTTAGCGGCGGGAGTGTCCGAGGACATATTCGGCTCGCCAGATGCAGGTATTTTTATTTGACTACCGTTGGCGACCTGTGCGTCGTAATGAAAATGAAATGATGACGAAGACGACACGTACACCCATTCTTAAGTAATATGTATTAAAAAATCCATTAACTTCTCGATTATAGTGAATCTTCATTCCATCTTTATCCATCTTCATCGATCAGCAATATTTTCCTTTGAAAGCATTTCATGGCTTCCTTAGGTGTCAATGTTTAGGTTTTAAAAGAAGGGTAAAATCCAATTATAGATTTACGTTGCTGTCAATATCGTGATCATTTCCTCGGGACCTTCAATTCTACTAGGGATTTGATTCTTGGTTTTTTAAAAATCTGAGGTGCACTGACCGAGATTTCAAGGTTTTGTGTAATACGGTAATACTATTGGTTATACGCCCCACTATCTACTTTAATGGTGTTTGAAGACGTTAAAATGCCGGAATTTTGTCTTGCAGGAGTTCCTTTACTTGCTCATAAATCTACTGACATTGGGCTGGTGTATATCGGCACCTTCAAATATTGCCAGATTAATCTGGAATAGAACCTGCCAACGTGAGCTGAAATAGTCAGCTCTTTGCAGTGTGAGTCACTCATCTCGGCTGTCTATTCCATAATTAAGATGTATGTCGATGGCCTAGAATGAAAACCTCGTATCTCACAAAGTTCTTCCTATCAATTACTTCCCTTAAGACTGGTTACGCCTCCCAGCCACACATAAATACGCAGTCCATCAGAACAATGTTCGTTGTGTTCTTTATTCCTATGCCGACATGTGAAGGAAAATGAACCTTATCGTACCGTACTATAGGAAAGTATGTCTGCGTGACGTATTTACTAACTCCTAGAGCAGGGCCTCTCAGGGTGCATGCGCTTGGTGCATGCACTGTGCACGGTGCAAAAGACGACTTCGCTTGGTTGACCAGAGTGCAGACCCCCACTCCTCGATTTGGAGCAATAGCGCTGTCTCTCTCTCTTTCCCCACGCCTGTCTTGCTCGCTCCCCCTGTCTCCCTCTTCCACACTTGCCCCGTAGCGCTCCAAATCCGAGCTGAGTTGCGCCGAGTAGAGCCGAGCTTAGCCGAGCTTAGCCGAGTAGCCCAAGGACGAAGCGTTGGTCCGAGACAAGCCGAGCGCGACCGATGCACAGTGCACGGAGCTCTTGCGCTTCGATTTGCACGCGTGAGATTTTGGACGTTTGAGAGGCCCTGTCCTAGAGTATAATTTTTATAAGGTTCATTTTCCTTTACGGGTGAGCATAGGAAAATAAACCCAATGAACATTGTTCTGATGGACTGCATATTCATGTGTGGCTGGGAGGCGTGACCAGTCTTAAGGGAAAAAATGGATAGGAAGAACTTTTTGAGATACGAGGTATTCAATCTAGGCCGTCGATGTATGTATGTATATATGTATGTATTGTACCAGAAACTGTTCCAGCTCTGTACATTGTTTTATAATTGCCCGAATATATGAAAAAGGGACGGCAATAATATGTGTTCGTATGCCCGACATCTTGTACGACCGTGATACGAAGCTCCTCGTGGCGAGCTGGACCGTGACCACCGATCTCTATCGGTGGTCACGGCTGAACACGTCACGAGTAATGAACCTGCGGGTGACGTCACGGCCACATGTTGTACGCCTCTCTCTCGAATGTACTGGAAGGAAAAGTTCTAACTTTTTAGCCGATAAAGATACGGAAATGAAATATACATCATAGTGTAGCTCATGTTCTGAACGTAAACATATGTCAATTTCAATAAAATCCATCACGGCATTCAAGAGATATAAGGGAGAAAGGAATCACACCTCCCCCAGTGACGTGGCAAGCAACCTTGGGTCGTACGAACATAAGCAGCGGACCAGACCGTAGCAATTCAGTTCGCATTCTTCACAGCTGGCTCGCATGTCACGCTGCACGCGACGAGTCGAACTCACTATTCATGCTGCCGGACATCGTATTACTTATATAATTTCGACGGCAAGTTGACTTTTATTTTCTGTGAATACCAGTGATTAACTTATAAATTGTTGGAGTTGCAATTTGTCAGACATTCAAACTTTGGAAATTAACGTGTGTACAATATCGGAGTCATAAGTCTTATAATATTTGAGCTTGACAAATACCTTAATTTTCGTGTGAATAACCATAACAAACTTGAAGTTAGCACGGCTACTTTAAATTGTAATGATTTTGAACTATTTCTACTTAGAATATCGTGAGTGTAGGTCGCAACACATTGACTATTTTGAGTATTATAAGAGCCTAGAACACTTTAATTTGGGCCGAAAGACTGTTCGCGTTTCGTCATAACAGACTGTACCATTTAAAACAACCCGTGTGGATAGACTGTATAATGACCTTCTTAATTCAGTGATATTGTGAAGTATAGAATTCATCCACGAATACTTGTAGAACTGTGGTAGTGAGAAGGAACATTACGTGATATTACGAGAGAGAGCCATTTATTTATTTATTTGCTGTGAAAGGGAGACATGATAAACAGTGCTTCGAAGGAAAGTTTTTTTTTTTTTTTTCAATACGAACTGTGTGCTGTAAGTGTCAAGATGAAATGTGTAGGGAAGTGTATTTTCTCATTATCATGATTTGCGATAACAGACAGTGCTCCGACGTATTTCTCATCCAGTGAATGGTGATTATTTATGAGACAGTGATAATCAGTTCTAACAGTGCAAAATCAAATGGTGCACATTTTCAACCTATTTAGTTGGACTTTCTCGTCTTAAAGCCATTCTTTTAGTAACATGAGAAATCCTGATTCGAGACTACGAAGAACGACGGAGATTTGATGCAGATCAACGTGGACTTGGTACTACGAGGGACAGTTCCAGGGACGTGGTACTATGGAACTATGAGTTCCAGATTGCTGCTTGCAGAGCAGTATTCAACTGTTCGAGTTCAACAAGAAGGCGTATGTCAGGTGATATCAGTGCTTTTTCCATTCAGAAATATAATTCTGACTATGAACAGAACTTTTATAAACAGTGTCATTACTGACAAAGAACATTAAAAGTTCACATACTTAATATTTTACTTGGAAAATTAACGTTTTACAACACTTAAAATTAGAGACAGACTTTCAAATAACAGTGTGCTCTCGTAATGCCATATATTCTCATTTATTGGAACTTTAAAATATCAATCGAATGCTTCATTCATAGTGAAGGTGTATCATAAACTCTTAATTTACAATATTTACGTAAAGCGTACAATAAGCTACAAAAAATAGGACAATACTCAGAACTTTATGCTAGAAGATCAGATTTAATTTCAAGTGTTTCATATTTGAGTTTGATGTGTTTACAAAAAAGGAATTACCAAATTTACTTTATTTAATTTATGTAGAAAGCGTAATATGAAACCGCAAGTGCCAACAGAAAAGACATTAGGATTTCTTACTTACTTACAACATGCTTTATTATTAATTTATGCCATGAAATTATGATGGACATAACTGATTGAGAAAGACATTATTCAGTTGAATGTTACTTGATCAACTTGATTTTTCGATATTCTGTTGTTGAAAATGGGATTTATTTTCTAGTAGATACACTGACTGACAGAGCAAATGCAACACCAAGAAGGAGTGGTTCGAAAGGGATGAAAGTTGGAGAAAAAACAGAGACGGCACGGACGAATAATTGATGTTTATTTCAAACCGATATGCAGGTTACACAATGCGCACGGCATCGACTCAGTAGGATGTAGGACCACCGCGAGCGGCGATGCACGCAGAAACACGTCGAGGTACAGAGTCAATAAGAGTGCGGATGGTGTCCTGAGGGATGGTTCTCCATTCTCTGTCAACCATTTGCCACAGTTGGTCGTCCGTACGAGGCTGGGGCAGAGTTTGCAAACGGCGTCCAATGAGATCCCACACGTGTTCGATTGGTGAGAGATCCGGAGAGTATGCTGGCCACGGAAGCATCTGTACACCTCGTAGAGCCTGTTGGGAGATGCGCGCAGTGTGTGGGCAGGGATTATCCTGCTGAAACAGAGCATTGGGCAGCCCCTGAAGGTACGGGAGTGCCACCGGCCGCAGCACATGCTGCACGTAGCGGTGGGCATTTAACGTGCCTTGAATACGCACTAGAGGTGACGTGGAATCATACGCAATAGCGCCCCAAACCATGATGCCGCGTTGTCTAGCGGTAGGGCGCTCCACAGTTACTGCCGGATTTGACCTTTCTCCACGCCGACGCCACACTCGTCTGCGGTGACTATCACTGACAGAACAAAAGCGTGACTCATCGGAGAACACGACGTTCCGCCATTCCCTCATCCAAGTCGCTCTAGCCCGGCACCATGCCAGGCGTGCACGTCTATGCTGTGGAGTCAATGGTAATCTTCTGAGCGGACGCCGGGAGTGCAGGCCTCCTTCAACCAATCGACGGGAAATTGTTCTGGTCGATATTGGAACAGCCAGGGTGTCTTGCACATGCTGAAGAATGGCGGTTGACGTGGCGTGCGGGGCTGCCAACGCTTGGCGGCGGATGCGCCGATCCTCGCGTGCTGACGTCACTCGGGCTGCGCCTGGACCCCTCGCACGTGCCACATGTCCCTGCGCCAACTATCTTCGCCACAGGCGCTGCACCGTGGACACATCCCTATGGGTATCGGCTGCGATTTGACGAAGCGACCAACCTGCCCTTCTCAGCCCGATCACCATACCCCTCGTAAAGTCGTCTGTCTGCTGGAAATGCCTCCGTTGACAGCGACCTGGCATTCTTAGCTATACACGTGTCCTGTGGCACACGACAACACGTTCTGCAATGACTGTCGGCTGAGAAATCACGGTACGAAGTGGGCCATTCGCCAACGCCGTGTCCCATTTATCGTTCGCTACGTGCGTAGCACAGCGGCACATTTCACATCATGAGCATACCTCAGTGACGTCAGTCTACCCTGCAATTGGCATAAAGTTCTGACCACTCCTTCTTGGTGTTGCATTTGCTCTGTCAGTCAGTGTATTTATGATTCGGCGGCCTAATAGGGTGACCTTCCAGAGATTGAATAAAGGAAAGAAAGATATAATATCTATTATTTCGCCTTGCGATCCTCCCTCTCTGTACCATCTCCTAAGGACTAGGCACCCCTCAGAAAGACCTCATGCTCTTTAAAATAAACTTTTCCTGGTACAGTATGTATGTATGCGGTGGTGAGGTGACGTGACATTCTGATTAAAGGAAGGTTACTTTAGACCTAGCTGCCCGATTTGTTTGCTGAGTAGTTAGCGTGGTGGACTCCGGTTTAGAAGGCCCTGACTTCGATTCCCGGCCGGACCAGAAATTTAAACAGCTCAAAGTTAATTTCTCAAGCTCGGAATTTGTTTTCGTCATAATACGCACCTCTTCTTCCAAAGAAAAGACCGCAATGCCATCCACAGCAGGAACAAACAATAGTGAATACCTCCCTCTATTTAGGTTTGGTGCCAGGAAGGGTATCCAACTCTAAAACTCGACTAAATCTTCACAAAGTGCCCGTCCCAAGAAATGAGGGAAAAGGATCAGGAAAAATATAAGATAGAGTAGAATTATTATTATTATTATTATTATTATTATTATTATTATTATTATTATTATTATTATTATTTAATCCGTTTACCCTCCAGGGATGATTCTCCCACGGACTCGGTGAGAGATGTCATCTCTACCACCTCAAGGACAGTGTCCTGGAGCGTGAGACATTTGGTCGGGGATAGAACTGGGGAAGTGGACCAGTACTTCACCTAGGCGGCCTCACCTGCTGTGCTGAACAGGGGCCTTGTGGCGGGGGATGGGAAGATTGGAGGGGATAGGCAAGGAAGAGGGAAGGAAGCGGCCGCGGCCTTGAGTTAGGTACCATCCCGGCGTTTGCCTGGAGGAGAAGTGGGAAATCATGCAAAACCACTTCAAGGATGGCTGAGTTGGGAATCGAATCCTCCTCTACTCAGTTGATCTCCTCCGGCTGAGTGGACCCTGTTCCAGCCCTCGTACCACTTTTCAAATTTCGTGGCAGAACCGGGAATCGAACCCGGGCATTAAGGGTTGGCAACTAACCACATTAACAACTACACCACTGAGTCGAAACCAAACCTCAAAGCGCAATAGCCCCGAAGGGCCATGGCATACCAAGCGACCGCTGCTCAGCCAGAAGGCCAGCAGAGAAGTGTCGTGTGGTCAGCACGACGAATCCTCTCGGCCGTTATTCTTGGATACCGGACCACTGAGGCGGACTTAAGCAAATATTTAAGGTGCGCTGAAGTTGGCCAAGTCAGCTTGATAAAAAAGATAATGGTTGGCTTCGATTATATTGATCGCTTTAAATTGTAGAAATTGGACCATGTGTGACATCATCAGTGCGCTGGGCTGTTTGCCAGTAAATTGGCAATGCAGTCTTAGTCACGATCCTATAACCCACTACTGGAGGAGTTCCTGGTTGGCATTCGTAATAGTGACGAGCTGGAATGTGCAGTATGAGCGTAATTAACTTGTTGGCTAAAGGACAGCACTGTCTGACACTACCTAAACTGCTTACCTTAACCCTTCCTAGGGCAAAAATCTGACACTGTGATTAATTATAACATGGATATGTTTTTGGAACGGGGGTCTCTCTAGAATTAGCGTCGACATTATCCGACACCATGGTAACCATGGCAATGAGCGTACGTCATTTGTGTACACGACAGAAAAATAAGTTGGTGGTGGTGTAGCTGGTGGCATTTTTGTTTTAAGAGGAAGTACAAGTAGATAACCATCCTCTGTACCGTATAACACTAATCAGAGAGAAAAAATGGAAGGTATCCGACACTTCGAAAAATGAACGTATCGGCCAAAGAAAGACAAGGTCCACGAAGGGCGTGAAAATGAAAGACTCCCTAGGATTCACAAACCTAATACCGCCGGGATCGGAAAAGAACAAGAGTTGACCAAAGGAGGTCGGATAGAATAAATGAAAGTGAGGAGTCTGGCACAATCAGGGGGAACCAATGTCAGGAATCAGGGCAGGTGCTACCATTGGTGTTATTCTACCGCCCCTACTCACAGGGGGAGACAGGAAAATAACATATCCATTCTTCTATGCTAGGATTTTCTGAAATATTTGAAAATATATTTATTGTTTCCGAGCTCCATATTATCCTTTGGTGCAGAGGATCAATAGTTCGATTGGCGGCCGCTTAATTCCAATGGGCCGACCTGTCTAGCTCAGACGGTAGAGCGCTGGGCTTCTGGTGGGATCGATCCCGGTTTACTCCAGTTATATTTGAAGATACTCAGATAAGTGATCCTCTTATCGGTCGATTTACTGGCAAGTAAAGGAAGTCCTGTAGGACCAAATTCCGCCACCTTGACGTCACCGAAGACTGAAAAAGTATAGTGGGACATGAAACCAATAACTTTATTATTACTTGTTGTCTATAAATGATAAGTGCAATAATTCTTATTTATTATTTTACATAGCTGACTGGTGACATCATGTGACGTAAGCGTGGTCGGCGAGTAGTTCCTGTATGATCACCATTAGAGGTGTGACAAACGGTTATTTTTACTTAACTGCTACATCTGTCACTGCTACAATAAAGTAACTGTGAAAAGTAACAGTTAAAAATAACGTACAACGTTACACGGCTTCAAGCTTGTCTCCTTGCAGCTGTGTTGCAAAGTCCCATTCATTCACTTGCACATGCGCGCACGCATCACTATACTGTTGAAAGGTGCAGCAAAACACGCATTCCTATTTGCTTTAAAGTTACCGAGAGACACGCAACGGATGAAATGAGAAAACAACATAGCGTCTTTTCTGAAATCTAGAGGAGTGAGTTTGACAATGTCCCGATCAAGGATAGAAGACAAGAAAACATGATGATCTGTCTGCCATACCTCGACATAAACCGGTACAGTGGCGGCTCGTGATGATAGACATGGGTGGGGCACATTCAACATATTAGGAACACTAGGAATCAATTAAATCAATTAAATTAATCTTAAATTAATCCGCCATTGAATATATTATTCATTGTATAATTCCTCTGTATGAGCCTTTGGCTCGTTGGAATTAATTATTGAAATAAATATCTATCTATCATCTATCTTCTTATTTATTGTATATGAAACTGCGATTGTAGGTTCTATTTTTATCTTTGAACGATTTATGCTAAGCTCTGGTCTTGGTCGGCCCATTTCTTTAGCTAATAATCTGTTTTCGTAATTAAGAGATTTTGTTTGTAAGTAGCTCACTTGATTCATTTTAAAAACACTTATGCTCGCAGAGGAATACACTCAGATATATCACACTAATCTTCACACACTTTTCAGACTTACAATGAACATCGACGCCGATGGACACGATTAATCTAACAGACGTACAAGGTAAGCACAGGTTTGCTACAAACACTAATTTGCGCGCGTTAATAATACATATGCCGACAAGAAAGTGTAGCTGGGTGCTATCTAGTAGGCCGTAGGAGAAGTAAGTTCAAAATACGAAATAGCGCTGAAGTGTCACGTCATAGAAATACTGTGACCGGATCAACGAAATTTGCCATTACCCCCTTCACCCCTCAGAGCTCGCAGAATGAGGGGATGATGTTCAGGTATAAGAACGAGTCGGTCCCATCCGGGATTAGACCTTTGCTATGTTGCCTAGTTTAGTCCACAGCTGCTAGAACAAGAACAACCATGGTGAATCATAGCCTCTTGAACTCACTGAAGGTGGTCGTGACAGTAATCGTGCATAATGTTGTTCTGATTTTTATAATAGTTTTAATCGGTGGAGGGGCACGTGACCATGTGACCTAAAGGCAGAACCGCGCCTGGGATCGATTAAAATGAAGTAATATTATGTTACATATAATATCAATATGGAGAGTTAGTATAATAATTTATTTATGGCACAAGAAAAATGATACGGGTGAAACTTACAATATTATAATGTAGGTAGCCCTGCACGATGTCTCAGTCAACGATTACCCCTGAGCAGCTGAACATGTCACAACAGTTTACACTTGAGCTACCAGATGACAACAGTAACTTAAACAAATACACTATAGAATATATTATACACTATAGTGTATTTGACTTCAAGCAATCTCCTACGAAAGCGCTCTCACTTGGAAGAAATGCGTACTATCTGAACTCTGGAGGTCACATTCTGTGTCTGTAAGCTGCTACTCGTGACAGTTCCCACTTCCCAGTTACTGTTTTCACTAGTACGTTATTCTTTTGTCGTTACTCGGTAAACTGTTATTTTTTTGTCTTCGTTACATTTGTAACAGTGACAGGCATGTAACCGTGACAAAGTAACTGCTACGTTCTTTTTCAGCCATCTCTAATCGGATCACTACCAAAGGATTTATTAACAATCAAGAAAGTTCTAATTCATGAGGGTATTATTGGGAGCCGACTGAACAAATTTTTACATATAACACTCATCAACTGACGCATTTTCACAGTTCTTTATATTATTTACCTTAAAATATAATACACAGTATCTATGCATCGTAGGGAATTAGGGAATGAATTCCAGATAAATATTTAGAAATGTTTCAGATCATATTCCAACAATATGGTACATTTTAAATACCCACTTCTTCACTTTTCATAAAAGAAGAAAATGATAATCCTCAGTCTGTTCTAGTCATTCGACTGGGTCAGGATTATAATGAATGAAGCTCCCATCTAGCGGCGAGGATAGGAATAGTGCCGGCTGCCGAAGCCTGTCGCACTCCTCTGGGGCAATGATTTAATGACTGACAGATGAAAGGAAATGATACTGGAGAATGATGCTGGAATGGCAGACGACAGGGAAAACCGGAGTACCCGGAGAAAAACCTGTCCCGCCACCACTTTGTCCAGTGCAAATCTCACGCGGAGTGCCCGGGATTTAAATTACAGAGCCCAGTGGTAAGAGGCTCGAGCCACGCAGGATCTCATAAAAGAAGAATCGTACCTTAATGATCAACATTAGTGGCACTGAATTATATGGCTTTGTGAAGGAAGCTCTCTGTAATATATAATTCATCTGAGTGACGATAATGTTTACTTGCAAAAGTGGTGAATTATCCTACAAGCTGCCTATAAAAGGCCTATAAAGGCTTAAAACAGCACAGTAAAATAATCTAGACTTCACTCCCACAAAAATAATTTTAATACTGGAGCGTATGAACGCTTCTTACGAGAGGGAGTTACGAAGTTGTCGACGAAATACACCATCAAATAAAAGCCCCTCTGCACGGAAAGGATGAGTCATGTATATATATTTTCTGCTTAGAAGATGAAGGAGCGAGTTTATATCGACAGTTCTAGGCAGTGCGATTGTCCTTACCAGATGGTCTTTGTGGATTAGTGGTAGAGTTTCGGCTCCCTGATCCCAAGACAACGGATTCAAACACGGCAGGGGTAGTCGAATTTTGGAAGGGCGGAAAGAAGTCCATTCGATACTCCATCTCGTACGATGTCGGCATGTAAAAGGTCCCTGGTAACTCATTTGGTGTTTACCCGGACAAAATTCATTAAAACTCAGCTATATTCGCCCAAGAGAGATTCGGTGTACGCTGCTATCTAGTAGGCCTTGAGTAAAACGGAACGTCGAATTTGACGAGCAGGCAGCCAGATGGCGTCAAATTGAAAAGTCTGTACAAGATAGCTGAGGCCATATGATTATTGTATTATAACCGAAGCTGGTTCATGCGAACAGGCTCATTGATCGATTTCATAACTTACTTAGACTTTATCTCCTCTTTCGGCGTACTCTTCAGCCACTGTTCCCACTTGTTTGTAACATCGAACATCCTCGCTCCTTACAGGAGTGTAGAGGTTCAATTAAGTATTCTTCGCGAATAAATGTGCTTATGGTCTTATGACAATAATATCATGCTACTGAACTACACACATCAAAAAAGTGTTGCATCACCTCCGTTCCAAGATCGCCGGAACATTGACACTGAGTTTTTATATTGCATCAAGAACACAGTCCCTTTGACTCTTCCTATATGTCACTAAACCTGCCCAGTGGTGTAAACAACCACGCATGACCAGGGCCTATTTCACGGAGTGCGTACACAGCCGATCAGTTCCAGTCATTGCACCAGGAAGGAGGTGCACTTCTCGTGTTGTCTGTAATTCTGCCATGCTTAGAAGGTCAACACCGCAGTTTGATCGTATCCGCATTGTTACGTTGTCAGGAGGGGCTCTCATCAGGGGATATTTCCAGACGTCTCCGAGTGAACCAAAGCTATGTTGTTCGGACATGGAGGAGGTACAGAGATACAGGAACTGTCGATGACATGCCTCACTCAGGCCGCCCTAGGGAGACAACTCCAGTGGATGACCGCTACTTAGGGATTTCAGCTCGGAGGAACCCTGAACACAACTCCACCATGCTGAATATTGCGTTTCGTGCAGCCACAGGACGTCGTGTTTCGACTCAAACTGTACGCACTAGGCTGCATGGTGTGCACCTTCACTTCCGACGTCCATGGCGAGGTCCATCTTTGCTACCTAGGCACCATGCAGGGCAGTACAGATGGGCCCAACAACATGCTGAATGGACCTGCCCTTAACTTCTTAACTGACACCACTTCCCGAATTCCTGATCTCTGAGTACAGTCCTATATTGATGGTATTGTACGTACCATCCCTACTTCTAATTCTGGTGTTACCAGTGCCCACATTAAGCTTACTCGTGTGGTTGCTAATTTCTTGACTGAAGTTGCTCGTGTCTTCAACATGCTCAACTCTCTTATGAACGTTTATGAAGCATAGGCTCGATAAAAATAGCATCTCTTCGTGCGACCATGTTGATATAGAAGTAGAAAAATACACACTAACAAATTACTGTGTCAGTCCTTATGCCACAGCCTATGCAACTGAATGTTTCAACCATTACTTGTAGATCAAAACAGGTAACTGGAGCTTATCACGGGTAGGCGTGCACAGCCCTAAGTCAGCTACGTGGGGGAGTACAAGCCGACTGAGGGAAAGTGACTTGCACCCTCATGAATAGGTATCTCTAGCACGGGCAGAGCGCTTTCGATGGGCGAGGTTTGACATCCCTGTTTTAAGATGACGTATTACTCGGCAACCATCGACTCTTAACACTAATCATAGGGAAAATGGAAGACGTAGCGTAGTAAATAAGATACAAGATTGTAAGAGACTGCAAAAGCTTCCTTTGTTGATCAATTATGTACCCTTATTTCCACAACATCTCGAAAACTCCCCTCAATTATTATTTCTTAGGGTTTGACGTTAATAACTTTCGAGCCCACGAAAGCTATTTGTCATCGCTTTAGAAAAAAATATGTTTCTACTGGGCAAAACAAAATAGCTTGAACTTGCGGACTTATGTTGTTTTGCTTCTGAATCCTTATTCTCATCCTCGGTTACGTGAACTGATTGGATCCACGATATATCACTGTAATATTTGTTCCAAATGGAAGATAATAATTGCTGTTACTCAAATAAAGTGTAAAATCTGCGGTAAATTAAGAAATAGTACGAAATGTTTTACTTGAAGAGAATAATATGGATATCTACGGTACTTTACAATCAATCAATCAATACTGATCTGCATTTAGGGCAGTCGCCCAGGTGGCAGATTCCCTATCTGTTGCTTTCCTAGCCTTTTCCGAAAACATTTCAAAGAAATTGGAAATTTATTGAACATCTCCCTTGGTAAGTTATTCCAATCCCTAACTCCCCTTCCTATAAATGAATATTTGCCCCAGTTTGTCCTCTTGAATTCCAACTTTATCTTCATATCGTGATCTTTCCTACTTTTATAAACGCCATTCAAACCTATTCGTCTACTAATGTCATTCCACGCCATCTCTCCGCTGACAGCTCGGAACATACCACTTAGTCGAGCAGCTCTTCTTCTTTCTCTCAATTCTTCCCAACAGAAACATTGCAACATTTTTGTAACGCTACTCTTTTGTCGGAAATCACCCAGAACAAATCGAGCTGCTTTTCTTTGGATTTTTTCCAGTTCTTGAATCAGGTAATCCTGGTGAGGGTCCCATACACTGGAACCATACTCTAGTTGGGGTCTTACCAGAGACTTATATGCACTCTCCTTTACATCCTTACTACAACCCCTAAACACCCTCATAACCATGTGTAGAGATCGGTACCCTTTATTTACAATCCCATTTATGTGATTACCCCAGTGAAGATCTTTCCTTATATTAACACCTAGATACTTACAATGATCCCCAAAAGGAACTTTCACCCCATCAACGCAGTAATTAAAACTGAGAGGACTTTTCCTATTTGTGAAACTCACAACCTGACTTTTAGCCCCGTTTATCAACATACCATTGCCTGCTGTCCATCTCACAACATTTTCGAGGTCACGTTGCAGTTGCTCACAATCTTGTAACTTATTTATCACTCTAGAGAATAACATCATCCGCAAAAAGCCTTACCTCCGATTCCACTCCTTTACTCCTTTACTACCTTACAACTATTTTTTCTGTTACGTCGCAGCGCTTCCGTATGTGTTTTGTTTGTCTATCACTTTCGTGTGTGATGTCTTTGCTCACTGAAGTTGTTTGCATTAATTAGGTTCATGTTGCTCATTCGTTTTGTGCCCTAACTCAGTCATTAAGTGATATATTTATTGGTCCAAGGATCCTGCTATTTTCCTTTCAACAAAAAAGTCATATATTTATTGGTTCAGGGATCATGCTATTTTGCTGTTTCAACTGCCCGCGCTAGTCATATGGGCAAAGATAATGAGAATTCACAGACATGGCACTCCCATTCGTCGGTGCTTGCCCTGGACCTCAAGAAAGAAACAAAAGACGGCACGAGCAGCGGAATGCAACATAAGAGGAGTACTGTCTACAGTCCGTTAAGTACGTATACATATTTCTCTAGTAAAGATGGTATTTCTTAATTTACCGCAGATTTACACTGTATTTGAGTAAAAGTAACTATTATCTTCCATTTGGCACAAATATTACAGTGACATTTCGTGGATCGGATTCGTTCACATATCTCTCATCCTCCACCCCTGAAAGGTCCCCTCGGGAGGAGTTTCAGGTTCTCCGGGATCTAGTTTTAAGTTTCTGGGGTGGCAGGAAGTACTTCGACATTTTTACGCCTATTTACTTTTAATGATCGCTGTTCATCGGCTTACATTTACAGTACTAGGAGAGACGTAGGACCGTTCAGAAAATTTGATCGTTAGATGTTGATACTAACTAAACAAATAATTCAATTTTCGTTACCAGTAGCGTGGGAATGAGACAAACCCAATTAAGATCAGAAGTTGAGGAATGATGTATAGAAGGAATTGGGCTAACAATGCTCACCTTTGTGAGAAAGATGCTATCTCCGTTTCCTCCTGCATTAGGGATGTAACGACTCGTAACTCGCCGGCCTAGTTAGTGTAACTGTTGTTACATATAGCAATTAATACTCTATGTCACATAACTGTTGACAACGAGATAAGCGTGGGAGATGCACAGGCATGCTGCAGATTCTACAACAATACAGTTCATGTTTCCACATGGAATGTTAATGAGACGAGCATGTTTATTCCACACACGAAGTGTGATCTGTGTGGGTGGCTTTGACATCAAGCCTAGGTCAAGAACAATAGGAATTTTCCAGATATTACGGAGAAGAGGTTGTTGTACCTATTCCCAAGAAGGCAGGTGTTGTCAAATGTGAAAATTAGTGCACCATTGATTTAGCATCCCACGCCTGCAAAATGTTAACACGTATTATTTACAGAATAATTGATAGACAAGTTCAAACTGAGCTGGGAGAAGATCAGTTTGGCTTCAGAGGAACACGTGAAGCAACCCTGACTTTAAGTCTGATCTCCGAGTATCGACTTAAGAGAGACAAGTCCACGTACAGGACATTCGCAGATCTAGAAAAGGCATTCAGAAATGTTGAATGAACCAAGCTACTTAAGATTCAGAAGGCGATCGGGATCAGATAACGCGAAGGAAGGATTATCTATAGTCTGTACAAAATTCAGTCTGCAGTGATAAGAAACGAGGGGTATGAAAAAGAAGCAGAAATCCAGAAAGGAGTGATACGAAGGTGCAGTTTGTCCCCTTCTCCTTTTCAATATTTATTTAGAAACCATGTGCTCATTTTCTGGCTTATTGCTCTGGAATTAATACATACAGTACATACATATATACATCATTATGGACTGTTATCAATGATCGTAACGGTTCAAGAAAACAGTAATTAGAGTTATGTGAGAAATATTTTGCTCAATTACAATTACAAATTACTTTTTCTTCAAGTCTATATAAATTAAGTTGTAGGGGTCCGCTGTCTGTAATTTCTTTTGTTTTTCCAATTTTTCATATATTTACCCGTTTTAGGTCAACTCAAGACCGAATCGGTGGTTTTTACTTTTCGTGTCTGTTTGTCTGTTTGTCTGCTTGTCTGTTTGTCTGTTCCCCCATCACGTCGAAACGGCTGGATAGATCTCAACCAAACTTCATATTTAGAGTATACTCATCCAGAAGAAGGTTTCGATATGCATATTTTTAAAATCTTTGAATAGACGTAGGGTTTATAGGAAAACCATTCTGGTTTTCCTCCATTTTCTCTCATACTATTGATTTTCTGTAAACTCCGTGTACCGAACGTGAAACGCCTCTTCATTATAAATAACTTTCGTTATGTTCATAATTTACCTTAATGTTCATAATTTACCTTACTCTTCACATGACGGAGAAATTTACTATTTTCTGCGGGTATCATGCTCTGCATTGAGTGACCGACAGGTTACCTACAGGTTACCATGGCAACGTCTCTGACTGCTTGCCAGCAGGGAAATAACGTATTGCCATTTTCCTCATCATGCTCTTAAATTCGTGGTTGTTCCTAGGGAGTATTTCATTTTCATCTCCTTCGTGGCCGTGGCCATTCTCTGGCCGACAGCTTCATTTTTCGAAGTGTTGTTTTCACTCTAGCGGAATAGAGGATGGTTGCCCAGTTGTACTTACTCTTAAAACGATAATCAACACGAAAACTACTTTGTTTTTTTCTTCTGAACTTTGTATATTGATTACCTAACGATTACTATAATGTAACGATTACAATTTTATTTCAAGAAGTGAATTGCGAGTAAAAAAACATTATGTAAAATAAGGATTACAAGTAAAAATTACTATAATAGTAGGTATACGTTCCAATTATTCGATTACTTTTCCTCAATTACTTCCTAACTCTGACTGTTATGCCTTTCAGCGTCCATTCTGCAACACTCTTAATTAACTGAGCGCCACCACAAGCCTCTATTTGTAACCAGCCCTTTAGTTCCATACCTCTTACCTTTATATCGTTAGAAACTGAGTCTAACCATTGTCTTGCTCGCCCACTACTTGCCTAACCCTCCACAACAGAGCCCATTATTCTCCGAGGTGAACTATCCTCCTCCATTCGCCTCATATGACGCTACCAATGGTGACGGTTTATGCGTACAGCTTCATCCCTCGAGTTCATTCTTAGCTTAGACTTTATCACCTCATTCCGAATATCCTCCATCCATTGTTCCCACCATTTTGTATCAGCAACCATTCTCACTGCTTTAATTACGGTTACTTCTAACTTATGAACGAGATAACTGGAGTCCATCAAACTTTCACTCCCGTACAGAAAAATTGGTCTGAAAACAGACCGATGTAAAAAGTTTCGTCCGGGAGCTGACTTCCTTCTTACAAAATACTGTTGATCGCATTTCCGAGCTCACTTAATGAGCTTTTTTGCACCTTGATTCAATCTCTCTCACTATACTGCCATCCTGGCAAGATGCATATCCTAAATACTTGTAATCTTCTACCTGTTCCAGCTTTATATTCTCAACCTGACAGTTCGTTAGTTCGTTAGTTCTTAGGTTCGTTACCGGTACCTACTAGCATTACTTCGGTCTTGGACATTTTTAATTACTTGGCACATATCGAAAATCTTGTCCTGACAGCCCCTCTGTGGTTTAATTGTGAGGTTTGTATCTTTTGAATGTTAATTTCTATAAGAATTAACGCCCTACGTTCGATCTTTACTTGGTCAACATTCCACGCATTTTTATATTTCATGAATAATTTTTACAAAATTCAATCACGTTACTTTTTTTAAGTCAGTTGCAAAAATTAAGTTTCGATTTCTTATTTCTTTATTAGTACAGACATGTTAAGATATTCTTAGATAGTCTTGGTCTCTGAGGTCCTCCTCCTTAGGGCACTCTGGTGCAGATACTGTAGCTAAGTGTAGTAATGTGCCTAATCTTCCATACAGCTTCTTGTTACCATTACTCTCTTAACTACAGTATACCCAGAGCCGTATATAGGCATACGCCTTATGGGCCTGGGTCCATGACGGCAAAACTTAAAAGCTGTGATAGTTTGAAAACTACTTTTTAGACGACGCGCACTTTTGTGGTATTCAAAAGCGAAAGCTCCCGACATGAACAACGGAAGTTCCCTTCCGCTTATGTCAAAGCTGTCGTTAATAATATCATAAATACGAACACAGTTGAATACATACATATACCATTATAAACCGTTATGCCTTTCAGCGTTCAGTCTGCAAGCCTCTGTGAATTAACTAAACATCGCCAAAATTCTCTATTTGCAACTAGTGCTGTGGCCTCATTTAGTTCTATAGGTATCTCTCATCTTTAAATCGTCAGAAACTGAAACTAAGCATCGTCGTCTTGGTCTACCTCTACTTCTCTTACCCTCCAAAAGAGAGTCCATTATTCTTCTAAGTAACATATCCTCCTCCATTCGCCTCACATGACCCCCACCACCGAAGCCGGTTTATGCGTACAGCTTCATCCATCGAATTAATTCCTAAATTAGCCTTTACCTCATCATTCCGAGTACCCTCCTGCCATTGTCCCCACCTGTTTGTACCAGCAATCATTCTCGCTACTTCCATGTCTGTTACTTTTAACTTATGAATAAGATATGCTGAGTCCACCCGGCTTTCACTCCCGTAAAGTAAAGATTTTCTGAAAACAGACCGATGTAAAGATAGTTTCGTCCGGGAACTGACTTCCTTCTTACAGAATACTGTTGGTCGCAACTGCTAGCTCACTGCATTAACTTTACTGCACCTTGATTCAATACCACCTTGGGAGAACCCACACCCTAAATACTTGAAATTATCTAACTGTTCCAGCTTTGTATCACCAATCTGACATTCAGTACTGTTGAATTTCTTACCTACTGAAATCAATTTAGTCTTCGAAAGGCTAGTTTTTATACCATACTCACTGCAGGCTTTCGGCACAATCTGCCATTAAGACCAAGTCGTCACCATAGGCCAGACTGCTTACTACATTTCCACCTAACTGAATCCCTCCTTGCCATTTTATACCTTTCAGCAGATGATCCATGCAAACTACGAACAACAAGGGTGAAAGATCACAGCCTTGTCTAACCCCTGTAAGTACTCTGAACCAAGAACTCATTCTACCATCAATTCTCACTGTAGCCCAATTGTCAACATAAATGCCTGTGATTGATTTTAATAACCTACCTTTAATCCCATAGTCCCCCAGTATGGGGAGCACCTTTTCCCTCGGTACCCTATAATATGCTTTCTCTAGATCTACGAAACATAAACACAACTGTCTATTTCCCTCGTAGAATTTTTCAATTACTTGGCGCATACTGAAAATCTGATCCTGACACCCATTCTGTGGTCTGAAACCACATTGGTTTTCATCCCACAGTTGAATTGTTATTATTATTAAATTGTATTAATGTTCGATATTTAACCTTGGAGCCATTCTACTGTATTACTTCATTCATTACATTAAAATAATAGTAATTGCAGGTTTGTCATATTATGTTTAAGGAAGTGGGGTGCAAAATGATTTCGGCCGAGAGGCGTTGCGCTAATTAAATTTCGCTTTGCCTATACCTACCTGCTGCTATAGCGAGCTCTGGCACGAGCGTGGTTGTGTACCACTACAGTAAGCATTTACTGTCAGTTATCTATAGTAAATAATGCCTTGAACGGGCAAGTCAGAAAGCTGCACACACATCATAAATTCGAAGTTGTTTCTGACTTGTCATATGTAAATAATTTCTTAATTTTTCATTAAATTTTCGGCTTCTTCGCCGGTCATTTTTTTTTTGGTCTATGAAAATGTTAAAATTAAAATTGGCGTTTATTTATTCAAGAGATCGTTTGTGTAGTACGTTTGGTCTATGTTGCTAGCGTTTTGAGTTAGATCCACTGTCTGCTCGATATGCACCCGGGGGCTGCTTAGCCATCGGGTGCATATCGAGCAGGCAGTGGTTAGACCATAGAGGGATGTGTAGTGGGATGCACGATAGGTCGTGGTAGGTGTCAGAAACCGAGTCTACTGGGGTGCACATTCCGGTCTAGTAACTGAGTAACTTGATTCGGCTCATTTGTTCTCACCACATGAAATCCCATGTAATATTGATTGGCTATGACCTCCAGTAGATGGTATGTTCATTGACTGTCATATCACATGCTTTGGCATTTTGAAGTAATGGCTGATCTTGACGATTTTATACGAGTTTGTTTTGTTGGTTAAGGTTGTATCTGTAGTATGGGACGTCGTTGTATTTCTTTGAGTGTGGTTGGACTCATTGGTAGTGAAGCCGATTATTTAGTAGACATCCACATGTCAGAATATATTTTTCATAATCTTTTGCTTTGACGGAACGTTGAAACGAAAAAGCTCTCAATATGCATCTTTTATTTTCGGACCAAGGAGTTTGCAAATTTTTGTGAACAGCAAGTGAAACATTTACTTGAGACCACGTTAATTTTGTCCAACTAAATTCTAATGTTTATTTTAAGCCTATCTCTTCAGTCACTCTTAAGATTTATTATTAATACTTAATTTAAACGTACAGATTTTAGAGTAGTTTGCAGTTTCTATGTGGTTGCCATGTTCATTTCGAACATTGTTTTCCTTCTACTTAGTTTAAGGATTTTTATTTCACATTGTCATGAAGTCAGTTTTATTTCAGGTGATGCAATATTTTTTGTTTTCATCTCCAGTTACAGTATTTGTAACTGAGCTTTAGATCATTATGCTTCAATGAGAAGCACATTTCACTTAATCAAATATTGGCTAATAGTCAACGAATGGTCCAGGTTAAATTGCAGGTTGTAAAGCATGAATTAATTGTCTATTCGGTAACTGTCTAGTACCACGTTTGGGTATTCAATCGGTGGACATTATATTGGATGAAAATTTGGAGATCGATATCCGACCAACTAAACTTTCACATGCAAACTACTTATTCTATAGTCTAACTTGAAATCCATACTTAGTTTTTAGGTGTATTTATTTCAGTTAACGGTTGTGTTAATGTAACGAAACCTCAGAAAGCCACTGAGTTAATTAGTAAGAAAAAATGGATTATTTATGATCATTTCTCAGAGAATTTACTCTGACTGTTTTTATTTGTGGACACGTAACTTAATTTCACTTAATTTGTTTCTCCTTCTTTTATCCTTTTTCAATTTTCGATAAATAATGAGTCAATAAAATAATATTTCTTCTTATTTCAAGTAGTTAATATTTTCTTTCTTACCCTGGCGATCACACGACGAAGTGAGTGACTACAAAGGACAGCAACTACCCCTGAGATAAAGAACAGTCCGTGAGTTTGTACTCACGATACCGAGACCCTGAGATTGTTGACGGCAAGTGTGCAAAGTATGCCTAATTTAATACAACACTAACTCTTAGGTTGGGTATTCTATACATAAGCGTTAAATTTGGTAGGTTTCTCGGATAAGTATTGTATTATATGTAAGTTAAAGTAATTTTAAACCTGCAACTGATTTTCAAGTTCTGGTTATTAGAAGTAGTCAATATATAAACACAAAACAAATTTCTTCTAGCTCATTCTTCTGCTGGCAGATCTATCACAATTAAAGGGGGCAAAGTAAAGGCAAATTTTATCATTTTCTTGCTTGCAATCTGGTCCAATTGTGGTACCTGTAGCTGGTTTGTCTTTCGCGATTTTGTATTCTTGGCCATCAATCTAGCTTGTTTTATCACATTTCTTGTATAGCAATAATTATTCCTAATTCCACTTCACGTTTTTTCTTAACGGACTCAATTGTTTTCTGTGGTATCTCCTTCAGCCAAGAATTCATCCATGATAGTCAAAAACCACTTCAAAAGTGTGCTTAATAGTCGATTTTTGTCAAAAACTATCTGAAAGTAGCGGAGATATTTTCTAGTAGCTGTCAAGCCTACTGCAATCGCCAGCTAGTCAACAGCTACTTTGTTGTAAGAATAACATTATGTTTTGCCACTTGTGTTGATTTTGCAATAAAACCTAATTTCGCCACTACATTCAGACCACATTTGACTACCACATGTATGCTGTTTTCACACCAAAACATGAGTTTATATCCTAACTTCAAAATTCGCTTTTAAAATGGGTTTTGTAAAATATATCATTGATGTTGTTTTTACAGTTCACGATTCAAGTATACTACCAACAAAATTAGAGATATTTAGCCTAAACAAAAACTTCAAGTGAGATATTATTTCCTGTTTCACCCAACACGAATACAGAATAAAATAAACCTACGTAACGTACTACACACGTCTTTTTCTTCTACTGCCTCGACTTGCTTCAACGGTAGGCATTAAGAAAGTTACCTCGCGGGCGTTAGGTTGCAGACTGGTTGGCGGGTATGTACATCCTTATATAGTTTTACTTATCCGATGAGATACCGAAATATCGGATGTGGGATACGGTAAGGGGTAGTAGTAGCTACAAATGATAACGCAGGTTAACTTTCGTGGGAAGATACCCAAAATTTACTTAAAAATTGAAAATATCAATGAATAATGCAACGTGGGTGGACAATCGAGATACATCTTTTAAGAACAAAGGGATTCATATCAGATATTCGTATTAATGATTACTGGTGAGGGCACTGCCATTTGATAAACGGGGTTAAAAGTCAGGTTGTGAGTTTTACAAGTAGGAAAAGTCCTCTCAGTTTTAATTACTGCGTTGATGGGGTGAAAGTTCCTTTTGGGGATCATTGTAAGTATCTAGGTGTTAATATAAGGAAAGATCTTCATTGGGGAAATCACATAAATGGGATTGTAAATAAAGGGTACAGATCTCTGCACATGGTTATGAGGGTGTTTAGGTGTTGTAGTAAGGATGTAAAGGAGAGGGCATATAAGTCTCTGGTAAGACCCCAACTAGAGTATGGTTCCAGTGTATGGGACCCTCACCAGGATTACCTGATTCAAGAACTGGAAAAAATCCAAAGAAAAGCAGCTCGATTTGTTCTGGGCGATTTCCGACAAAAGAGTAGCGTTACAAAAATTTTGCAATGTTTGGGTTGGGAAGAATTGAGAGAAAGAAGAAGAGCTGCTCGACTAAGTGGTATGTTCCGGGCTGTCAGCGGAGAGATGGCGTGGAATGACATTAGTAGACGAATAAGTTTGAATGGCGTTTATAAAAGTAGGAAAGATCACAATATGAAGATAAAGTTGGAATTCAAGAGGACAAACTGGGGCAAATATTCATTTATAGGAAGGGGAGTTAGGGATTGGAATAACTTACCAAGAGAGATGTTCAATAAATTTCCAATTTCTTTGAAATCATTTAGGAAAAGGCTAGGAAAACAACAAATAGGGAATCTGCCACCTGGGCGACTGCCCTAAATGCAGATAAGTATTGATTGATTGATTGATTGATTGATTGATTGATTGATTGATTGATTGATTGATTGATTGATTGATTTCAACAATAGACAGGAAGTTTCGCGGCATAGTCTAACAATACATTCTACGTTAACAATAATGGGGATTGCCTTCATTCCTCAAAATATTTGTTCACAGGCATTCCAACTGACTTTTAAAATATAAATAATGAATTATTAAAAATTTAGTGGTCTCAACATCAATCACACAAAAATGTACGTTATTCCAAACACAAAGCTAGAAAGTTCTGGAGTGGTAGATACCTGACGTTTTCAAATACATTCAGTATATCTTTATTTTGCTAGTTTCTTTTCATCTATTTCATTCGTGGCAATCCTTACAATCCGGTCGCATCATTCCTCTTTAAAACATATGGCAAACTTCTTAAATAGCAGTCGAATAACATAAAATGTTATAACTGGTAATTTGAGAGTACAGTATAACGAGACAAATCCAGGATCTCTCATATAAATTCAGACCGAACGCAATGTGTTTGTACTCTGCCCTACGGCAGCTGCCTCAGCCGAACTTGCGTGGCATGAGGCCGCCCTGCTTTATGCGTGTATACATCTTATATGAAGATGCTGCCAGTGTCGTCCGTTATGGGTTATACAGGCATTGTGTGTTCCATACTGATTTCATATAACGAAGTCTCAAGACCGTACTCAGGGGGAAAGTTAAGGGGGTTCAAACCCCCTCCGAAATAAAAGTGAACTTGACAAATTTTAACAGCATTTACGGGTTTTTGAAACTGCTTATAATAAATAAGGAATATTATAAGAATAAGCATTTGAAGAAACCAAATGAGCCATCTTTACATGTTTCTCTATGAATATAGTTAACACATTTACTGAAAAAAAAATTGAAATTTTAAATTTGTTTGTTTTTTTATGTTCTTCATATATTTTGTACCATAAAAATTAATTTTAGTAAACATATAAAAATATGTTCATGTTATCGAAGCGCTAGAATTTTTTTAATGAATCAAGCCTCTAAATATTTTTAATACAGTGAAACATAGGCCTACTGTTACCTCTATTTTTAAATAAATGAAAAATATTTGTGTCGCACTGCACGCATGTATGAATTTACCCTTCTACTTCACCCGTTGAGTTGCAAAAGGTACTGCTCTAAAAAAGTTCAGAATTTTCTTTCTGTGAAACCTATTTGAGTCCGCCTCTGTGATGTAGTGGTTAGTGTGATTAGCTGCCACCGCAAGAGGCCCGGGTTCGATTCCCGGCTCTGCCATGAAATTTTGAAAAGTGGTACGAGGGCTGGAACAGGGTCCACTCAGCCTCGGGAGGTCAACTGAGTAGAGGGGGGTTCGATTCCCACCTCAGCCATCCTGTAAGTGGTTTCCCGTGGTTTCCCACTTCTCCTCCAGGCAAATGCCGGAATGGTACCTTACTTAAAGCCACGGCCGTTTCCTTCCCTCTTCCTTGTCTATTCCTTCAAACTTCCCATCCCCCCTCAAGGCCCCTGTTCAGCATAGCAGGTGAGGCCGCCTGGGCGAGGTACTGGTCATCCTCCTCAGTTGTACCCCCCGGCCCAGAGTCAGAAGTTCCAGGACACTGTCCTTGAGGCGGTAGTGGTGGGATCCCTCGCTGAATCCGAGGGAAAAACCGACCCTGGAGGGTAAACAGATTACGAACGAACGAACGAAAATCTATTTGAAAATAAAAAATATTTGTTACTATAGTTTTTGTTTTCGGACCCGCCCCCAAATCCTAACCCCCTCCAAAAGAATTCCTGAGTGCGGCCTTGCGAAGTCTTATTATTATCCGACACATAACATGTTCCACATATTCGTATACAAATATAGTACTAACACTAAATGTATTATTATAGAATCCTTTACATTCTTATTCGAAGATTGGCGTCCCAAATTCAACATTCGCACACAACTCTTATGTACATTTGACCTGCCGTATCCCAGTTTTAAATAGTGATTCCAAAACGAAACTACTAGTCGCCAATAATCTCCATCTGATTATTTCGAAGATCCCTTAGAATACCTGTCTCTACTAAAGTAAAACGTAGAAACACGCGTGAACGGTGGTGATGGTGGTGGTGATTATTGTTTTAAGAGGAAGTACAACTAGGCAACCATCCTCTATATAACACTATTCCGAGAGAAAAATGGAAGGGATCCGACACTTCGAAAAATGAAGATATCGGCCAAAGAAAGACAAGGGCCACGAAGGGCGTGAAAATGAAAGACTCCCTAGCCCTCGCAAACCTAATAGCGTCGGGGTCGGAAAAGAACAAGAGTTGACCAAGCGAGGTCAGATAGGATAGATGAAAGTGAGGAGCCTGGCACAAGTAAGTGGAAGCAATGCCAGGACTCAGCTAAGGACCCCGTGGTCGCCAACCCACGCTCCAAAGTTCAGAGCCCTTGGGGCACCTTTTAGTCGCCTCTTACGACAGGCAGGGGGATATCGTGGGTGTTATTCTACTGCCCCCACCCACAGGGGGAACACGCGTGAAAGCCTGATCTTAGTAATTTTCGATGAAACTTCCAGTTACCAACACATCCTAATAGTTTAACACACCATTTATTCATCAGCATCACTCTATTAAGTGTCCGGCTACATGGCTAAATGGTTAGCGTGCTGGCCTTTGGTCTAGAGGGTCACGGGTTCGATTCCCGGCCGGGTCGTGGATTTTAACCATCATTGGTTAATTCCAATAGCTCGGGGGTTGTGTGTGTGTGGCGTATTAAGCATTAGAAATCATCCTAGGTAGGGCCCTCATCTTCACAGACATGCAGGTCGCCTAATAGGCCGTCTGCGAGGAAAAGACCCGCACCGGGCCTCCCCGGAGGCCATATGCCATTATTATACTGTATTAAGTTACTGATTTCTGAAGACTTAACTTCACCATCAATCAACCCAATAATCTCAAACTTCATAATA
Source organism: Anabrus simplex (assembly GCF_040414725.1). Classification (NCBI taxonomy): domain Eukaryota; kingdom Metazoa; phylum Arthropoda; class Insecta; order Orthoptera; family Tettigoniidae; genus Anabrus; species Anabrus simplex. The sequence continues at coordinate 245,806,770 of NC_090271.1, forward strand.
TTTTAATTTTAAGGCAATAAGCAAAGCAAAGCAAAGTCACCTCCGTACAGGCAATGAAGGCCCTTGGAGGAGTGGAAGGCAAAGGCTTCCACCATTGTTAACTTCGGCACGTGATGGGGTAGAGTGGTAATTTTAAGACAATGTCATTATTAATTACCCATTGAACGTGCCAAGAAGATTTTTTTCGTAATATATGGCCATCTATTTTCAGTTTCGACTCATTAATTTATTACTGTTAGGTTCTTCAGTCTGCCGAAACTAATTTTGAAGAAATGCATCTATAAAGAAAGAACTGCAGCAGCTGCAAGAGCAATCCCAGGCGTAAAGAATCATTCAGATCTGTCGGCCTCGGGGTGTAGGGGTAGGGTGCCTGCTTCTTACACGGAGGCCCCGGGTTCGATTTCCGGTCAGGTCAGGAACTTTTACCTGCATCTGAGGGCTGGTTCGAGGTCCACTCAGCCTACTTGATAACAATTGAGGAGCTATCTGACGGTCATATAGTGGCCCCGGTCTAGAAAGTCAAGAATAACAGCCGAGAGGATCTGTCGTACTGACCACAGGACACCTCGTAATCTGCAGGCCTTCGGGCTGAGCAGCGGTTGCTTGGTAGGCCATTACACTTCGGGGCTGTTACACCATGGGGTTTGGGTTTTTTTTATGTCTCCAATACTAACTTACGTATTAGAACTGATCTGGGATCGTAAAAACCAGATACTTTGAAAAACTAGAAATGGTAATAGCCCACTTTATCAAAAATACACTAAGAGTGGGAAAATCAGCACCAATAAGAATGGTTTATATACTAGCCAAGGAGGCATTTGACGCAGAGGACCTGAGGACCAAACTGTTAGTGCCAGCTACAGAACAATATACCTAGAACTCTACGCTTCAAGCGCAATGATGGCGAGAAACTGGATGAAAGAAAATCGGGAACTATACGACTAGATACAGTTTTTATCACATAATATGCGCGACCAAATCGCCCCACAATCCCAGCGAAAATTGTGTATCTAAGCTGTGTAACACAGATTGTGACAAATACCACCTTACAAAGTGCACTAAATGAACAATGTCATTAAATTAATACAGTAAGATGTAATTGTTTTGTTTGGCCTTTCGGCTGCAATAAATTCTTAATTAAAGAGAAAACATATGGTAACACCTCCAAAAGAAACAATTAAAATGGCACGTTTCGTTCTTAAAAGAACATCATCAAATTCTATCAAATCACACTCGTGTTTATTTCTGTTTAATACTTAGGAACTTGAAATCTGGAACTTATTTTAATGATATCCTCCTTTATCTCTACTCCAGCATAAAGTGATGCACTAAATACAGGAACTCTTGCTATATAATTATTCATGTTAAATATATAAGAATAAACGTTGAGAATGGGTGGAAAGAGGTCATTCTTGTGAAGTATGCTGACTAAAGGAATAGAAAATTGGACAGGATAAGTCTTCAGATGTGAAAATCTCCTGTACGCCATTCTAGAGGGCTTTCCGTTGTCTCTAAAATTGTTGTTGTTGTTGGAGAGGTTATGGGCTCTATTATTTCACCCAGCCACTACACTTATTATCGTGATATTACACTTAAAATGCGAAATCACACGCAATTATTCACATTACGAAGATCACACGCAATGAGTCTCACTACAAAGGTCACAAGAACAAAGTTGAGCATTATGTCTATGTACACATCTTAAATAGCGCGTAACATAACAAAGGAAGTGCATAGAAGTAAAAAACAGTGGAAGCAGGTGTATGTAACCGAGCGAACAATAAAAAGACAGAAATTTACAAATGAATATGAGAGTCATCCAAATATTGATTGATAGCATGTCTTATAGCAGGAGACATATCGTTAAGCAAACAGGAGACATTGGTGGGGAGAGCTTTCTGAAGACTGATAAGACGAGAAATAAAAGCCGGACGAAAAGAATCATACACAGGGCATTGGAATAATAAATGATTTACATCAGCATTCGGAGTACCACATAGACAGGAGGAGTGGGGGGAGAGGTTAAAACGATGTTTATACAGAGGAGTAAGGGCATGATTAAAGCGAAGACGAATAATGTTGGTAATGTGACGGCGAGAATAGTTACCCTTCAAATACCAAGGATAGGGAGGAATACAAGACTGAATATTGTAATAATAGCGACCTTTATAAGAAGCTGATCGAGTCCAATCTTCTTGCCACTGACCATGAGCGGAATGTTTAATAACAGGGTAAAAATCGGGCAGAGGAACTGCAAGTTTAAGTAGGGATTTTCCATCACGAGCAGCTCGCTTAGCAAATAAATCCGCCTGTTCATTCCCATAGATACCTATATGACTAGGGATCCAGACAAAAGTGAGAACCACCCCAGATTGATGCAAGGAATAAATTAGACTTTTAACATGATACAAATACCAGTTAAAAGAAAGGTGAGAGGACATGATCGATTGAACGGCACTGAGAGAATCCGTAAAAATAGCTGCTTTAGGTATAGAATTATGCTTAATGTACATGAGAGCTTGACAAATAGCAAAAATTTCCGCAGTGTAGATAGAAAAGTCACTGGGTAAACGACAGAGTTCAGCAACATTGGTATTGACAATATAGAACGCTGCTCCAACACCAAAAGAGTTTTTTGAGCCGTCTGTATATATGTTGACACCAGAATCACTTAGAGCAACACGTAGTTTTTTTAAAGGAGGGCCAGTCAACGAAGAACCAGGAATAGAAGAGGAAAAAGAAGATGTAGGGGAGATAATGATAGAAGGGACAAAAAAATAAACAGTCAAAATGTACTGAATAAAAGGGAGAAGAAGCAGTGCGTAAGATAGTATTTTTATAGGAGAGAAGAAATTGATATGCATACAACAAAGCAGGCATCTTACGACGGCGAGCCTGTGAAAGAAGAGAGTATTCATCTAATAACTGCAATTTAGGAAGCAATGGGTGTTGAGCCAGGGCAAATCTTTTAAGTAAATATTTAGATGTTATCATTTTACGGCAAATTGGAAGAGGGAGCTCACCGGTCTCGACAAGGAGAGCATTAGTAGGGGTAGACAACAATGCTCCAACACAAGTTCTCAGGGCTTTAAATTGTAAAGTATTTAAGTGGTTAAGAAAAGAATCCGGCGCAGTATCTATAACATGCGCACAGTAGTCGAGTTTAGAGCGAATAGTAGCGGAATATAACAACTGAGCTGTGCCAGGGTCAGCACCCCATGATCGTCTAGTAACCGCTTGGAGAATTTTAATATGCGTATCAGAAGAATTACGTAACTGAGTAATATGATGTTTCCAAGATAACGAGCAGTCTAGCATGACACCAAGGTATTTATGGGAGGAACAAAAAGGAATGACATGAGAATCGAAAACAAGTGGCTCAGAGTTAAACCTACGCTTAGAGGTAAAAAACATTGCACAGCATCTGGAGGTGGAAAGTTGAAGACCATGGAAAGTAAGCCATGTAATGACTTGCTCCATTAGCTGATATATATGGTGACGACACACATCGACATTACTATGAGAATAATAAAGAACTATATCATCAGCATAAAAGAGAATGCGAGCTTTTTGTGTAACCAATTGTTCAAGATTACTCATGTACAGGGCGAAAAGCAGACCACTTAAAATGTCCCCCTGAGGAACACCGACAGATGACAGACGACAAGGAAGAGAAGAATAAGTGGATTTAAGTGAAAGTTTCCGATACGTAAACAAATTACGCAAGATGTGGAGAAAATGAGCAGGAAAACCTTTCTGTGCGAGATTAGTCCAGAGAAGATGAAGTGGTATGGAGTCAAAAGCTCTTCGTATGTCCAAAAAATAGCAATAATACAATCCTTACGAATTTGCGCTAATAAGATATCTATAATTAAAAGGTTAATAGCATCTTGAGCACAATGACCTTTAAAGTAGGCGAATTGATATTTGGGAACCAAATTAATATATGTTATAGAAGAAGCCTTAAAGAGGCCCAGGGCTATACTGCATGCTCTCTTTGTCGATTGTTCGAGTGCTTTAGATACCATTGGTAGAATCATACTTTTATGAAAACTAGAGAACATCATTGGACCTATGAATTACCTTACTAACACTGCTAAATAACTGAACGGAATTACGTACATGTTGACATTACTAAATCGATCATTTGGGTGCACGTCAGGGGTACCACACATTCATTTATTCACTTGTAATTTGCAATGAACTTACATCTCATCTTGCTCTTGCTTCTCTTATCCTCCGCTGGAGAGTTGACAACGCTAGTGCAGTAACAGTTAATCTAAATTTGTTGTCCATTGTTACCGGGTGGAAGAAACTCTGACGTCGACAGAAGTTGCGGTCTTTTCCACCGCGAGGCCTTGCGTTTGGCGTTGTTCTTTTGTTTGTGTTTCGTACTGCGAGTCTTGATAGTTCTTTCTGCGTGTAGTGTTATGTTTCGTGTTAGAAAACATGGATCCGAAGGAAATAGAGAGGATTGATCAACTTATGGGAAGCGTAGAAAAAAAAAAGAATCAGTGAACCGAGCTCTTCAACGGCAACACCGTAGACTACTGCAAGGCGCTATTTGTTCGAAGATGACGATCGTGATTGTGAACCGTTTGATGACACTACAGCATCTAATGACGAGAATCATTCAGTGAATGAAAGTGAACATGATACGGAAAGTGAGGAGTCTGGCGAATCTGAAGATGATATAGAGAATCCTTGCGTGGAGCCTGATCAAGTACCACATCTGGTTGGTAAGGATAATAAAACAAAGTGGAATGCTCATGTAATGTGTAAAACAGGCCGTAAAAGAAAACGGAATATAGTGAAACCTTCTCATTTACCAGGTGCAATAAGGGAAGCAAGACAGGTCCAATCTTCATTAGAAGCCTGGCAGTTGTATTTGCCTGACGGTGTACTGGAGGAAATTGTAGCATATACTAATGTATGGACTGACAAAAATCGGACTAACTATAGCCGGCCACGTGATGCTGCCAATACAAATATTGTAGAACTCAAGGCTGTGAATGGCCTTCTTTATTTGGCAGGTGTAGTCAAATCAAGACATTTGAACTTGAAGGACTTATGGGCTACAGATGGGACGGGTGTTGAAGCTTTTCGCCTAACAATGTCCAGAATACGATTCCAGTTTATCTTACGTGCACTCAGGTTTGATGATATAAATGATCGAGGTAATAGGGTGATAGTTGATAAATTAACTCACAACAGGAAGACCTTTGAGGACTTTGTGACCAGTTGCATGAAATATTATTCACTTCGTGAATATCTCACAATTGATGGGATCTTACAGGTGTTTCGTGTTCGTTGCCCATTCACGCAATATAATCCAAATAAGCCGCATAAATACGGCATCAAAGTATTTTCCATGGTAGATTGGTGGTGGTGGTGATTAATGTTTTAAGAGGAAGTACAACTAGGCAACCATCCTCTATATAACACTAATTAGAGGGGGGGAAAATGGAAGGGATCCGACACTTCGAAAAATGAAGATATCGGTCAAAGAAGGACAAGGGCCTCGAAGGGCGTGAAAATGAAAGACTCCCTAGCCCTCGCAAACCTAATAGCGTCGGGGTCGGAAAAGAACAAGAGTTGACCAAGGGAGGTCGGATAGGATAGATGAAAGTGAGGAGCCTGGCACAAGTAAGTGGAAGCAATGCCAGGACTCAGCTGAGTGCCCCGTGGTCGCTAACCCACGCTCCAAAGTTCAGAGCCCCTGGGGCCCCTTTAAGTCGCCTCTTACGACAGGCAGGGGATACCGTGGGTGTTATTCTACCGCCCCCACCCACAGGGGGGCTCCATGGTAGATGCCAGAACATTTTATACGTATAAAATGGAAGTTTACGTAGGAAAATAACCGGAAGGGCCTTATCAAGTTGATAACAGTGGCAAAAATGTAGTCGAGCGGATAGTTCAACCAATTTCCGGGTCTGGACGCAATATTACCATGGACAATTGGTACACCTCAGTACCATTAGCCGAGCCATTGCTCAACGATCACAATCTTACAATCGTGGGAACAATGAAGAAAAATAAACCACAAATTCCTCCAGTTTTTGTTCAAACCAAGCCTCGTAAAGCGAATACTAGCCTGTTTGAGTATAGAGGACAGCAAACACTTCTCTCATATGTACCAAGAAGAAAACAAAAATGTACTTCTTCTTTCTACGATGCATGAAGGAGATAACATAGACCCAGATTCAGGAGAAGCGAACAAAGCCGAGATGCTTACTTTTTATAACCTCACGAAAGGGGGCGTTGAAGTCGTAGACAGGATGAAGTCTGAATACTCTGTCTCTAGAATCAGCAATCGCTGGCCCCTAACATTATTCTACATGCTTTTGAACATTGCTGCCATCAACAGTTTCATTATTTTTAGAGACAGGCCTAACGGAAGTGGCATAAATCGCCGGAAATATTTGAAGGAGCTCTCAATGATGCTACGAAATGGTTACATGATTCATCATGCATCGAATGACTGTATTGCTCCTGATGTAAAGATGCGTTAGCGTAACATTTTGGGTATTGAAAAAGAGGACCAACGTCACCAAATAGTAAATCAGACAGACGATGGTCGCTGTGCTTATTGTGACAGAAAGAAGAATCGGAAAACCAAAACTAAATGCGTTTCACGTTCACGTTTCATATGTAAAGAGCACACATGGCCATCATGTGTCCAGTGCGCGGAGAAAAGTGTTGAAATCGTACAGGAGGATGGGGATGACGACTAAATTCTTCATCATTTGTGAGATCTGGCAAGTTCTGAACGGTTTTCCTGTATTGCACTCAGTGTTAAGTTCCAAGATTTGTTTTGAAGCAGCCATAGGTGATGAAAATTACTAATGACTGGTGCATTGGGACTTGAGTGGGTTTTCATTCTTTAATGTTTATTATTGTTTGCATTTTACATTTCCAGAGTTCAATTTTTAAACATCGGTAGCCATAAGTTCTGACGGACAGATGTTCAAAGTAGTCGATTGAAATGAATATATCTTTATTTTGTGTCTTGTAGAATATTTCTCAGCTGATTAGACATACATTTGTGTAATAAAGCTATGATATGACATTTCGATGTATTGTGTTCGAAAAAATAATTTGTGCATTAAATAATGGCCCATGGATTCTGTGCGGTCGAAAAGACCGCGCGCGAGTTCTGGCGAAAAATTTTCTGTGCGAGATCTCCTGGGATAATAAAAGTAAATATCTGCACTCATCTGATCTGTGAGATTCACTGGGATTAACCCCCTGCCTGCGCGCCGGTGAGCTAAAACTTGTAGGCGTTTTAGTGCCGGGTTCAAACTAGGTGAATCCCCTACTCGAGGGCCACACACACAGAACAGGCCAGTTTATTAAACGGTCTTCCTTCATAGCATAAATATAAATGCTACTCTCTTACAGTTTCATTATCTGTCGTCATTCGTCAACTAAGGGATGAATAACCTTTCCCCACGTATTACAAATTTATGATAACATGATCTCATAACATCAAATCCAAATAACATGTTTTCCTCATGTGACTGCTAGCTCCTGACAAGAAATACGGAATAGCTCGGAGACAGACTGGAGTACACATTTTAAAAAAACGTAAAATGGATAAAACACTAAATCCGCTATAATAAATCTAGAATTTCGCCAAAAAATCCGCTGTCCGCTAAATGATATATTTCTCCGCCGACAGTATTCTAATTCCGCCAAATTTAGCGGAAAATCCGCTAAGTTGGCAACACTGCTCTGTGTATACGTTGTGCGCAGTGAAACTATTAAAACTGTTGTTAATACTAGAGGGTTGTTAGGAGGGGAAGCCCGCTGGTGGGGGGCAGTACATGAAGAAAATAATAATAATAATAATAATAATAATAATAATAATAATAATAATAAAAATCGTATGGCCTCAGCTATCGTGTGCAACGATTTTAACTTGATGCCACCTTGTTACTTGCTCGTCACTTTCGATATTCCGTTTTACTCTTACTAGATGGCAGAGTAAATCGAATCGCTCTTGGGCGTCAATGGCTGAGTTTTAATTAATTTTGTCGGGTAAACACCAAGTGTGTTACCAGAGTTCTATTACATGCCGACATCGCTCGACTTGGAGTATCGAATGGACTTTACTCCGCCCTTCAAAAGTCCGACTACCTCTGCCGGGTTTGACCCCGCTATTTTGGGATACGGAGGCCGTAACTCTACCATTGATCCACGGAGGGCAACCAAGACAGTTAGAGAAGTTAAGACAAATAAAAAATACGTAGCCATGGTTGATAGTAGGAACGCGATGCCAGGGAGTAAATAATACAGAGAACTGCCCGCTACTACTCTCTGTGGCTATCACTTGAAGCCCCCCATGTGTAGAGAAAAACATGGCAGTTCTTACGTTGTGGATATATACAAACTAAGGCATTTTCTCGAATCGCACAATGATGTATAATCCTTTTCGAAATGACACGGCGATTAACTGAAACAAAGTTCTCCGGCCAACATACCTATTAATGGTTTATTACTAAGCTCTAGAGATGCGTTTCTCACGACTCGCAAGCTTAAATCTTCTCTCTTGTTACTTGACTATCGGTATTATAGTATCTTGAAAATAGGAGATGTAAATCTTCACCAGATATCGGCAAAGTCAAGGAGTAGGCTATTAAAAATGGCATACCTCAATCTGAATTTTTGAGGCGAATGTGGAATAAATCACCGGACTAGGCTCAGCAATATTGTTTACTACATACTTTAGGAGTGTTGGTGGTGGTGATTATTCTTTTAATAGGAAGTACAACTATCAAGTAAACCATCCTCTGTTAACACTAATCAGAGGGGGGAAAATGGATGGGGTCCAACACCTCGAAACATGAAGATATTTGCTCAATATGGTGGTGGTGATTATTGTTTTAAGAGGAAGTACAACTAGGCAACCATCCTCAAAGAAAGACGAAGGGCGTGAAAATGAGACTCTCTAGGCCTTCACACGCAATATTGTCAGGGATGGGATGGATGATAGTGAGTAGCCTGACACAAGTGGAAGCAATGCAGGACTGAGCTGACGGCCCGTGGTCACCTACCCCACATTCCCAAGTTGAGACAAATAAAAAATACATAGCCATGGTTGATGGTAGGAGCGCGATGCCAGGGAGTAAATAATACAGGAAACTGTCCGCTACTACTCTCCGTGGCTATCACTTGAAGCCCCCCCATGTATAGAGAAAAACATGGCAGTTCTTACGTTGTGGGCCACTTTTAGTCGCGACACCCACAACGGGATACCTATTTCAGAGGTGGTAAATAAGTTTAACCTACAAATTCTTATGAATTGTGGACGGTGCTTATGGGACTCCGAAATACTAGAAAAATAACAATGGAGGTGATATAATATACCGTATTATAAGCCGTACTTAGAATCTTAGCTTTGAAATGCTATTCCAAGAATATTTTTGGTTTTACGATTCGTACAACCATACGCACAACACTATATTATAATAGCTTCAACACCAACTTAATATTAGTACGTATCTCTTTTACGTCTTAGTGTGTCGTACAGAGTTCACGTCTGAAAATTCCCGCTATTACAATTTGCGTTCACCGCATGCACTTCTTCTTCTTCTTCTTCTTCTTCTTCTTCTTCTTCTTCTTCTTCTTCTTCTTCTTCTTCTTCATGAAATGTTGTGTTGGGCTCCTTGTGATTTTCGCCCAGTCAGTATTCTTATGAGAGTTATAAAACACCGTATAGATATCTGTATAAATATAAATAAATAAACAAATAGGAGCACTGCATTATACACATGACAGAAAATACAGGGGGTTTGGAAAAATAGGCGCGCACGATAGACTTGATTAATTCATAGAGCGGTAAAATGAGCTGTGATGGGTTTGACTATCAGAAAACAAACAACATGTGTTCTCGCGCCTACATACGACCACGACCCTTATGTAGATCACTGCCATTGGGCTTCACTTCTTCAGAGCTCCAAGACATCTCCCTATATTCTTTACTCCCTGCGTGATGTCTTCACTTTCAACATATCGAACATAATTATCATTCTTACCTCCAAGATGGCGGACTCTCAACTGTCGTTCGAAGTTACGACTCAGATTGACCTATACATATATTTGCGCCGACCAATACTTCTCCATTTCTAGATAGCAATACCATGCAGTCATTACCTACACTCAAATGCAGATGAGCTCTTTCCCTTAAAGTGGCGACCAAGCTCGTTGGTGGCGACTAACTTCTGCCTCAGTCTGAGGACAGTACACCAGCGCCACGTGTGAATCTGCAACGACATTAAAAATATAGACTGCTAATCCGATGGCCATCTTTGAATCTACTTGAACCACTGGCAGCCATGGCACTTGAAGGCAAAACATATGCTTATTTCTTCTGGATCTGCCATAGAAAGGATCTGGAGAAGTTGTTGTGTGATGGAGTACGGTCTTTGAGAAGGTGTGCAAGGTTAAATTAAATGAATAAATAAATAAATAAATAAATAAATAAATAAATAAATACATGTAGGCTATGAATTCAGCAGAATGAAGTCAGGTGAGGTTTGACCAAGAGAGGTCCGGTAGAAATATTAAAGTGGTAAAGCTGGTAGGATACCGTATGTGGAAGGAATGCTACACTCAACCAAGGGTCCGGTGGTCTCAACTTTAGAATCTGGGGTTACCCCATTCGGTGGCCCCTTACGACAGGCAGAGGATGCCGTATAAATATTCTATACCGCAACCAACGGACGTATGTTCTGCTTTTTGCACAGCAGTTCCTAGAAAGTAGCCATAAGTAGCAAAAAGCATAAAACATAACAAACCAGACCAAGAAGCAAAATTAAAAAATTATATCAGAATGACACTGCAGGTATGTCGTGAAAAGGCAGTGGTATCTTTCTCTACGTGTGTGAAATCTTCAATGAACTGCTGTACGTATAACATGTCTTTCTGTAGAGAATGACTTTATTGTTAGTGCATGACGCCGAATTATCCATCCTTCTACATACGTAATTCCTGTTTTAACCAAGCAAATGCTCACCATATTCACTGCGCTTATTTCATAATAACATCAATGCAACATTAAGCATGTTTGAAATGTCGTGTTTATTTTTAAATAAATCTATAATTTGCAATAACATATGATCTCATCAATTCATTGAACTGGTAAGGGCTAACTGTCAAGACCGAGAAGTGGCAGCCGCCATGACAGTTAGGCCCTCTGCACACGGAGCTACTCATTAGAAACGTGACTGGTTTGTAACCGGGGTCACAAACTGGTTAGTAACTGAATAGTGACTCGGCTCCACACACGAAGCTACTGTACGGTGACGGATTCTTCCTGATTAGCCATTTGTAAAGTTTATTGCGGACTCGCTAGGTCGCTTCTTAACTTTGCTAGAATGTCAACCACTGACTCAAGTGACGAAGAAGACATGATTGTGTTTCATTATTTCAGGGGGAAAACAATAGAAGAAGGGATTGGGTTCACCCATATCTTGAAAAGAACATCCACTGCAGATTATTCATAGCAGTAAAGGAGTTCGAACAAACGGATGCTAAATTTATTTCTTTTTATCGTACGACCAAACACAGTATGTGGACTTGGTGCAGCTTATTGCGCCTGCCATTCGACAGCGAAATACAAATATGAGGAAATGTGTGAGTTCTGAGGAAAGGTAAGAAAGGTAAGAAAAGTTAACTTTTTTTTTTTTTTTGCTTTACGTCGCATCGACACAGATAGGTCTTATGGTGACGATGGGACAGGGAAGGGCTAGGAGTGGGAGGGAAGCATCCGTGGACTTAATTAAGGTACAGCCCCAGCATTTGCGTGGTGTGAAAATGGGAAACCGGAAAACCATTTTCAGGGCTGCCGACAGTGGGGTTCGAACCTACTGTCTCCCGAATACTGGATACCGCCCGCACTTAAGCGACTGCAGCTATCGAGCTCGAAAAGCGATCTTTATTTTTACAAAATAATTAAAAAGCTTAGAAAATAGTTCCATTCTTTCTCCGTAATGTCCTTTCTTGCGTAATCCTTCAGCGTACAATTGTACGGGGTGTTTTTAAATTTATCCTACTAACTTTATGTTGAAAACTTGTTCGCTCGCCATCGTAAAAAAGGCACTTGATCACTGGGAACTGAGAAACTAAACTCGCTGGTGACTGGCTCCGCGAGTCACCTGGAACTGATTACAAACTAGTTACTAACAGATTACTAACTGGTAGCGCCGTGTGTGGCTCTCCTTTGAAATACACAGGAAGTGACACTCAAGTAATCGGCCGGAAACTTCAGTTAGCAATCAATTACTAATGAGTAGCTCCGTGTGTAGATGGCCTTACAGACAAAATTTAGTTCGCTATGCTTCAACCAGGGGCGCTGTAACGAGTATGTTTAGCAGTCTGTATCTATCATGTCGTTGTCTATATGATTATAAATGTGTTTTCTGTGGCGGAAGTTGCAACTACATTAGTATTATTTTCATCGAGTTTAAGATATCAGTGGATTTCTTGTGCTTATCTGATCAGTTTCTCCCTTTTACCCTTTTTAATTGCATATATTTTACGCAAAATGAGTCTCTCAAAAGTTGATATTATAGCTGAAGAAGACGAGGAAAGAGAGGAGGAGGAAGAGTACGTTCATATTTTTAATACTGAATCAGAAAAGGAAATTGATATAAATAACCATATGTGTAAGGCTATAATGATGACACATGGTCAAGATGAAATGGAAGACAAGTTCTGTGGCTGGTTTAATTCTAATTTAACTCCTAAAGGAGAAAAAGAATCTGTTGCTGCTGGGGAGGTGTTGAGAAATCAAGACGTAGTAGTCAGTGCTGCTTACTGCTCGGTTCTAACGAGAGCACGAAAAACACTGGATATTGTCTTGAAAACTCTTCACCAAGAGAATGTCTCCATTACGAGATCGTGGGAACTAAATGCCAGACATTATGGTTCGCTTACTGGGCTAAATAGGGAATCTGCAGCTGTAAGATATGGAGAAGATCAGGTCGAGTACTGGGTGTGTAGTGAAAGCATGCCACCTCCACAAATGACCGCAAATCACAAGTATTTCAACCTTATTTCCCACGATAAAATTTATCGCTCAGGGATAAGTAAGGATGAAATTCCAGTGACCGAAACAGCTAAGACAGCGATGGACCGAGGAAAATTATTTTGGAGAAGAGAAATCGAACCACATTTAAGAAAGCTCAAAACTATACTAGTTGTGGGACATGAGAGTAACCTAAAAGGAATCATTCAGTACCTCGAGGATATGCCTGATATGGATGCATTAAAATTGAGACTTCCTCGCGCCGTGCCATTCTTCTATGAACTGAATGAAGAATCCAAAGCTACTGCACCGATGAAATACATGGTCGGAGTGTCGGCGGTCAAATGCGCAATGAAACCTTCTTACAGTGCAAGAACTCTCAGATATCCTGATTACTCCTTGTAGTTGTAGACTATGAATTCGTGTTACTCCTTACTTCAGTATGTTAAGTTTAATTAAATTATGACTTGATTAGCTTGTACCAACGAGTGACTCACGAGTTTGAATGCTGTTCAGTTTTTCTGAAGGACCGCTAATTATTGCAATGTTTGTTTGTTTGTTTGTTTGTTTGTTTGTCTGTTTATCCAACCTTTGTCTCGTTTCTCTACGGGGTCGGGTATGAGGTGAGATGAATCTGTTTTTATGACTTCATGCCCTTCCTGACGTCTACCTCATCAGAGATGAAATGAATGACATGATGTATGGTAGAAGGAAGAGAGAGGGTGAAACCCGGTGCCTGCACATAGCCTACTCTTGTCGAATAGCACCAAGGGGTGAGCTCAAGGTTTAACGTCTCCATCCGACCGACGAATCACTATCAACAGCGTCATATGCCTTCACTCCATATGAGCACTGCGGAGAGGTTTGGAATTTAATTCAGGCTTTTGGCACGCAATCTAATGATTAGAAATTGTATACCACCGCCTCCCCTACCCTTACAGCCAACATTCTGATGGTGAAATGTTTTTTGACCAACGGCACTCGAAGCGGCTAACCACTGTTTAGACTTCAATGCCTTAACATTCACGACCACCAGGCGGGCGGATCACTAATTATTGAAATGCATTTCCAAAAATATAAAATGAAATAAGCCTTCTCAGCACAGGCCATGAAGGCCTCTGGAAGAGTGGAATCTATCGGTAACATTGGTACTAAGTAGGAAGGAATGGTCAGCTCGACGCCCGACCGGTTTCTCTCCGAAATTAAACTGGTGCAGGCGTAGTGAAACTCACATCCGTCCCCCTGTGTATGGGGTGGTAGAATAATATCCACGGTATCCCCTGCCTGTCGTAATACCTAGGCGCTCAGCTTGGATCTCCCTCTCTATGGGGGCGGTAGAATAACATCCACGGTATCCCCTACCTGTCGTAAAAGGCGACTAAAAGGGGCCCCAGGGACTCTTAACTTTGATGCGTGGTTTGGCGACCACGCGGTCCTTAGCTGAGTCCTGGTATTGTTTCTACTTTCTTGTGTCAAGGTCTTCACTTTCATCTATCCTGTCCGACGTCCCTTGGTCAACGCTTGTTCTTTTCCGACCCCGATGGTATAACGTTTGGAGGCTTAGGGAGTTTTTCATTTTCACGATCTTGATTCATTTTTCAAAGTGTTGGACCCGTTCCATTTTTCCCTCTGATTAGTGTTATGTAGACGAAAGTTGCCCATTTGTACTTCCTCTTAAAACAATAATCACCACCACCACATCACCACCTCCATCTGTTGCTGTGAATGGGACTGACATGCCGCAGCATGCAATAAATTAAATTATTAAATAAGTAAATTATTTAACGTTAAGAACCTACGAAGAAGATAATTAGCGGAAGTATGGAAGCACAGCGTATTCTTCCTGTCGTGCCGCCTGAAGCATTCAGCTGTATCGTTCTGCCTTCCTAAAATGATTGCCTCTACGAATCGTGTCACACTGATGTTTGATCTTGGCTCATCATTTCTCCATGGTGGGTGAATATGCCGTGTTTTGTTACTGACCTCAGCTCCTCTCAAGTTCACGCTCCAGATCTGCAGCGTGTGACACTGTGTCAAGGAGACACTATAAATATAAGTACTTACATGAAACACGCTCAGTGTGTGGCTGAACGTCTCTGCGTATAGTTTAGTGCCTGTCATTCAATTCCAAAACTCCACTTCATTCATTTGTTGCTAAAACAATTATGAAGCATTATCCACTTCAAAACATTATTTGACTATTGATGTATTTTATAGTTCAAAATTTGCAGAATGCGGAGCAGCTGTAAAGAGAGATGTGATTCAAACGGAAAAGCATCGTGAGGTACTGCATTTCATGATTGGTTTGAGACGAATAAATTAAGATGAACATGAAGATTGAATTAAGTACCACTGCTGTTCTGGTAATTTTGTATTTTCTGATTATTTCTGTGACGAAAGGCTCAAGCCTCAGGAAGACTGACCAACAAATAATTTCTGCAAATGCATTAAAAAAGGAAGTGACTAATTGTTCCGAACTGAATGAAGTGCTACCACCTGGATCATCTTCGTATAGGAAACAACGCTTCTTAAAGAGACTACTAGCACACTGCAGGAAACAGACGACATCGACCGGCTTGTGCAGTAATCTGCAGTTAATTGCAGTGACAGTCATAGGAACACCTCTATGTTCAGAGCAAGCAACCGCTCTACAGTTACCTTCAAGTAATGTCACGAATGCTAAGAATGTTGCTCATGAGTATAGCAAATTAATAAATCTCACTCTATCGGCAGCCCATAAAAATAGAGCAAATTCGTCTTTAAACAAGAATGATTTGGGAGGAGTTTTTCAATCCAAAACCGTGCTTTTACTCGAGGCAGGAAATGAGCAACATAAATGGGATAAAGAGGATGAAGACGAAGAAGAAGGGGGAGGAGATGGAGCCTGGGAAGAGTACGAAGAAAGAAGACGCAAGCGTAAAGCAGACAGCTCTATGATGGCAGATGCCTCAAAATCTGAACCAATAGTGCATACGACCACGTCAATAGCGGTTGCAGAAGTAAGGAACTTCCGGCATGAAGATAAGCCCGATTATTTAAACAATGAAGTAGAAACGATCATAAATGAAGATAGTGAAATGAAAAAGTACATGCTTTACAATCTCAAAAATGTTCTCAGCAAAGTCCTCGGACCAATGAACTGTACCGTTAATGCAAACACCAGTTCTCCCGGCAACTGCTCAATTGTCCTCATTAAGGGAGAAACTATTTTGAATGTAGAGAAAGTGATTCACAAATATTCACAACTCTTCAAGCAAGCTAGTTCTCATTATTTATCACAGTTTACAGAGAAAGATGTGGGGAGTACAATGAGACATTACTCCCGTGCCTGGCGCCACAACATTGACCGGGCATTGAAATGGGTTGCAGATTCAGCTAACCAGTATGTGGACGAGCACAGTACATTCAGATTTCAGGATATTGGTCACTCAATGGGAAGGGCACTAGAGGAGTGGAAACACACAGTACCACATACTGTGAGAATGGTGCTCAACAACACACGGGATTATTTCAAGGAGAATAAGGAGATATCCGAACTGTTGGCATTTGATGAGGAGCGCTGGTCTCGTAAACTGAGCGTCTTCGTGAACTGGGCGATTGAGAGTGGAAAAACATTGTTCAAGAACGGCATCTCTGAACAGCTACGTTCAGACAATACAGACACAATCATTGAAAATCTCTTCGATGGTATCAGGAAATTCATTAGGACTTACATTCCAGACAATTTGTCCACCAGGTCAATGTTGGCGGTCGCGAGAAGTATGGCAGGATTTTCATCTGAAGAAACAGGACGAGGTAAGTCTATAATTGATAATACATAATAATCTTTCAGTCATTGCAAAAAGAATCCCTTTCTAACTGAATTTCAATAAGATATGTGTTGTGTACTCGATATAAAAGGAATGAGTGAAGTATTATTCTCATTCTTACGAGTATAGGTGTCCAGTCATGTTAGATCTCCAGCAGATCCAATACCAACTGTCATAGACAGCCTAGGCAAATGCCGAGTAAAGCAGCTTTCTACTTACAAACATGCTGGTTAAATTTAAATAAACAAAGGCAGATGAAGGGTAGAAAGAAAGTGGGAGATGGAAAAAGAAAAGATTTAGCAATGCTTAACAATCATATATTTATTGCCAATAAATTATAGGCTTATCTGAGACCAAGAAATATTTACAGAATTAAAATATCTTAATATCTTAATAAAATGCTCGGCAGTATAAGTGTTGCGGACGGAAGTAACCGAAAAAAAGGTTACACAAAGTAAAGAATACTTCTTGGTAGTTAAGCTGTTGAACAGAGCATGGATCACGCGAGGAAAACTAAAAACACGAACTTCCTTAATTGCATGGATGATACACTATCTTAACTGACACCATCCTTGCAAGTAGTAGAGTATTTGTTAGCCTTAGACCAAGAATAAGCGTTGCTCCCAATTAGAGAGAATGCTTAGAAGTACTATAACAATATCCACATAAACATTTCGCCTGTAGAGATCAAAATGAAATTTAAATTGTTCGTCCTAGTACTTTGCATTCTTTGTACCTAGGTGTGCCTCTTGTCACGAATCCGTAAGGAAATGTTGTGGCCTATTCTAGATACATGACGAAAGATTTACGATATTTCTATGAGAGTTCCCATCAAGAAATCCTCAAAATAACGTCTACTCAACGTTTCATCCTTTAAAATCACTTTATATTTCGCTCTTGATAGCCCTGAAAATAGCTTCCGTAGTTTCCCATTTTCACACCAGTAGAATTGCAGTCGTAACATAGCTCTCAACCTGCAACATAGCTGTGCGAAGGCATTTTAACACGCTTATTTTAACCGCGTATTCCACACTACTTAGTCTCTGTACGGACTATAAGTTAGTATACTTAAAAATAACCTACCGAGCGAGTTGGCCGTGCGGCTAGATTGCAACAGCCGTGAGCTTGCATTCGGGAGATAGTGGGTTCTAACCCCACTGTCGACAGCCCTCAAGATGGTTTTCCATGGTTTCCCATTTTCATACCAGGCTGTGCCTTAATTTTAAGGCCAGGGCCGCTACCTTCCCACTCCTAGCTCTTTCCTATCACATTATCGCGATAAGACCTATCTGTGTCCGTACTACGTAAAGCAAATTGTAAAAAAAGAACAACTTTCTATTGCGTCACTAGAAATACCTGTCCACACTGCTAGAAACAAGTAGTCATTCCGTACAGGCCTTATAAGGCCTTGGAGGAGTGGAAGGTGAACCTCGCTGATTAGTGAGATAGAGTGGTTAACTCTACGTCCTGCATACTCGTTTATGCTGTAGGCTATGTGATCCTCAGAACGATGTGCCTCTCCGAAATTGAATATCTCATTTCTATATATTTGACCTCCTGATGGGGAATCGAACACAGGTACTTTGCGGGGGTATAGCACGTTATCACCGTCCGCAGTGCTAGTATATAATTTATCCTCAAAATTAAATTATCAGCATGTATAAGTACTGGAATCCTCGCTTTTAAAATGCATCCAATTGACGTAGAGTGTTGCCGTCTACACACAGGCCGGAATATATGACAATCCCGCACTGAGGACCAACTGTACAGTAGATTGTGGAACTCACTGTTTACGAAGACGTGTTAATCTATGCCTTACATTCACTATACATTTCCGCTGCAGAGATACTTGAGTCTTGTCGTGAACGATATGAAGATATTAATGTAATTATATGCGTTACAATGTAAGTATCGGTACTATTTGTTTATTTATTTATTTATTTAGCGTATGACGTACATAATACACAAAAACAATGTAGGATAAACCAATAAAATTGATTGGTAACTATGGGTTGGACACAATTTTTTTATATTCTCGGATTAAGTTGTTCTGTCTCCTAATATGCGGAGGAACAATACCACAGAGAGTTGGTATCGGTACTTAATGTGTATCACCATCTGCACGGATTAAAATCAGCTGAGGTCATTGTCCAATTATAAAATAACTTTTTTCTTGGTTTAATACCACACAGGCCGCACTGTAAGGAAGCGCGGAGCCCATCAGTTGATCGACTACGGTGGTCTAAATGAATGTTGTGAGTTGTATTTGTGAAAGTAATGTATAGTAATTGAGAGCTTTCCTTAGATAATTGTGACTGTTGAAAGACAGACCTTTATTTTGAAGTATATTGCATGCTTGATCTTAAATTTATCACATCAGGATTTACATAAACAGCTCTTAATGAGATATTGAGACCACACAGTTTAGGTTGGGTATGTTATTCGCATGTGGTGATTAAGTTAATGTAAATTCAAGGAACGTAACGCTTTTTCGTAGTATTAATTAATTGAATCGTTACCGTATAGCGCATATTTGTGGAAATATATCTTTTTTCTCGTTTAGGACCATTAGAGACCACCTCAAGTAAATATAAGGCATTTCAGCAGACAAAAAGCGTTGCATTCTGTCTCTGGCCACTGTTCTGCTTCTGTTCATCGTGGAACCCCTTAAAGTTGTTGATTGCTGATCTGTATTTTGATCGGTTTGTGGAAATATAATGTTAATGATTGAAATAAATTACCACAATGCCAAAAACTTGTGCACATCACGACGAATATACAACTATACAAGTGACTGCACACATTATACACCAATATTCTCACTTTTTTCGAATAAGGACAGGAGAAAATTACGGAAGACGAAAGTCCTAACCGAAAATATAACTATTACGAAGAATATATGAGTATGTTTCACTCATTCTCACGAGCTGCGGGTCAGTTCTGCTTTTGACTTCCTTCTCGTTACTTTACAATGGTTATGTAGTTTTATGGAAGTGCGTTTTATTGTTGATAAAGAATAGTCTATGCTTGTTATTTAAAGGGGTATAACATCTAACGTCATCGGCTCGAATAAAGGATCATAGTACAAACTATGGTAAGCATACATTTAACACACCTTTGAATAATTAATAAAGAACAGAAATTGTGAAATGTCTGAAAAATAAGTGTTTAAGAAATGGAAACTTGGGATAATAACGCAAACATAAATATAGTATTAGTTACATATTGAGATAATAATGTTAACGTTTCCGGCATGAGAAATCTGTTGAAGACTTCTATATCTATTTCCAGTAATTAAATCACAGTCCTTATGTATTATCGTTTAGTTACCATGCTTCTGCTCCTTCTATCAGGTAAAACTCGTATTACAGCCAAAGGTGTTTTGTTGTCATATTTGGGCAAAGGCGGCAAGCTACAGTGTTGTTCGCCGAACGAGTTGGGAGTGCAGTTAGAGATGCGCAGCTGTGAGCTTGCAATCGGGAGATAGTTGGTTCGAACCCCACTGTCGGCAGCTCTGAAGATGATTTTCCGTTGTTTCCCGCTTTCACACCAGACAAATGGTGGGGCTGTGCCTTAGTTAAGGCCACAGCCGCTTCCTTCCCACCCCTAGCCATTTTCTGTCCCATCATCGCCATAAGACCTATCTGTGTCGGTGCAGTGTAAAGCCAATTATTAAAAAATTCTAGCCCTTCAGGCAAGCAACTCAATGTTGAAAACATCCTAGGGATGATGACACGCAGTAGACTGATGATTGTTCACTGGAAACTAAACCGTATCCGGTCGATTAGATCGAGCGCAGCGAGGGATCCAGTCGGCCGTGATTAGATTCGCAGTTTGCCTTTTTCTACCCCTACGAGCGCTAATGTGAGTCAATGCAGAGTTTCACTTAAGCACCACTACGAGCACTAATGTGAGTCAATGCAGAGTTTCACTTCAGTACCACTACGAGCGCTAATGTGAGTCAATGCAGAGTTTCACTTAAGCACCACTACGAGCGTTAATGCGAGTCCATGCGTTGTTTCACTTAAGCACCACTACGAGCACTAATGTGAGTCAATGCATTGTTTCACTTAAGTACCACTACGAGCACTAATGTGAGTCAATGCGTTGTTTCACTTAAGCACCACTACGAGCACTAATGTGAGTCAATGCATTGTTTCACTTAATCACCACTATGAGAGCTAATGTGAGTCAATGCAGAGTTTCACTTAAGCACCACTGCGAGCGCTAATGTGAGTCAATGCATTGTTTCACTTAAACACCACTACGAGCGCTAATGTGATCAATCCATTGTTTCACTTAAACACCACTACGAGTGCTAATGGGAGTCAATGCAGAGTTTCACTTAAGCCTTACAACTACATTAGGTCAAAAAGACAAAAAGAACACCTAAGGGTACTGAACCAAGGAACACATTACAGAAAGAATTATCTAAATAAGTTAATTTGGCTAGGATTTGAAAAAAAAACGAGTAAATAAACAAGTGATTTTACGCTGTTTTTCTGGATATGTATTTAGGCCGAAAATATTTTCGACATTTTTTTTCGTGTGATAGAGCTATCCGAAACTCACAATTTGAAACCGTTCCGGACCCTTTATCCCTTCAACGTTCGGTATAATAGAAGGAATTGCTTAATTTTTTGTTTTTCATCGTTTTTCAACATTTAAAAACCCGGCCTGTTATGTAGACGGTCATGCGTGGAATGGCAACCATAAAAACACATCCGAGTCGGTCTTCGCTTCCAATTACTTGTGTAAAGCTTCTCTCTTTCAATTTTCCTGTGTGACTTTCTTTGGTTATCTCTTTGGTCCTCTTGAAACTCCAGTGCGGCGCCAATAATTCTGTAGCAACAACCACTACCACCTTGTTGAATGTTGAGCGTGGCTGATAATTTCGTTGCTTCTCCTATGGGCGGAGGCCGTAGAATAATATCCACGCTATTCCCTGCCTAACGTAAGAAAACAATAAAAGGGGTCCCAGGGGCTCTTAGCTTGGGAGCGTAGGTTGGCATCCATGGGAACCTTATCTAAGTCCTGGCATTGCTTCCACTTTTGCCAGGCTCCTTACTTTCATCCCCTGTGTGTGGGGATGGTAGAATAACACCCACGGTATCCACTGCCTGTTGTAAGAGGCGACTAAAAGGGCAACCAAGGTCTCTGAGCTTGGGGGCGTGTGCTGTTGATCACGGGTCCCTTAGCCGAGCTCTGGCATTGCTTCCACTTACTCATGCCAGGCTCTTCACTTTCATTTATCCTATCCGACATCCTTTGGTCTACTCTTGTTCTTTTCCGATCCCGACGGTATCAGGTATCGAGGCCTAGGGAGACTTTCATGTTCACGCATTTCGTTGCCCTTGTGTTTCTTTGGCCGAAATCTTCATTTTTCGAAGTATCGGATCCTTTCCAAGTTTCCCCTCTGATTAGTGTTATATAGAGGATGTTTGCCTAGTTGTTCTTACTTTTAAAACAATACCAACCACCACTTCTCATTTTCATCTATCCTATCCGACCTCCCTTGATCAACTCTTGTTCTTTTCCGACCTCGGCGATGTTAGGTATCGAGGCCTAGGGAGTTTTTCATTTTCATGCCTTTCGTGGCCCTTTCGGCCGATACTTTCATTTTTCGAAGTCCCCTTCTACATTTTCGTTCTGATCATTGTAAATAGAGGATGGTTGCCCAGTTGTACTCCCTCTTAAAACAATAATAATCACCTCGAGTTAAGAGGACAAGTCAGCTGGATTGTTGCATATTTCCTGATTGAATATACCTAAAGAGTTTAACTCTTTAATATTCGCAATTGTGAAAATCAATTACGGTTACCTTCAAGAAACATAATATTTGATTTAAAAGCCAAAGGCAGACATCTGTCACTCTTAGTGCGCTGTCACTGCATTCCCTACAAGGAGGATTGCAGTTGTATCTGAACTGTACACCAGTCGCAAGTGCTCGGAAAGGACGGGCAATCCATCCGCTGTCACCCTGGGGTGAAATACTGGTAGTTTCACGATTAGAAAGTCTTAAATGCTTTGATACGTAGTTTTTTTTTTGCTAGGGGCTTTACGTCGCACCGACACAGATAGGTCTTATGGCGACGATGGGATAGGAAAGGCCTAGGAGTTGGAAGGAAGCGGCCGTGGCCTTAATTAAGGTACAACCCCAGCAATTGCCTGGTGTGAAAATGGCAAACCACGGAAAACCATCTTCAGGGCTGCCGATAGTGGGATTCGAACCTACTATCTCCCGGATGCAAGCTCACAGCCGCGCGCCTCTACGCGCACGGCCAACTCGCCCGGTGATACGTAGTTTAATATTGTCACACTACTTATGTATACAGAATGTAACAATAATGTAGGACAGATTTTCAGAATATATTCCTCACACGTAGGAGAAGAAAATACGTTATATGGACATGGGTCCGGCAACACTATATTAGAACTCATTTTCTACAACTTTACACAGTGCATGAATAGTGGGAAACACAGAGCAACATAACATACCAGCATACCACATGAAACTCATTCTTACATGAAGTGTTCAAAATGCCCTCTCTTAGCGTTGTTACATGCATCAACCTGCCATCAACGCATCCGAGCGTCAATGCGACGTACATTATTGTTACACACTGTATAAAGAAAAACCAATACTCCTAATAGTTAAAGAAGTTTTATTAAGCTAGGCCTAATTAGTTACTATTATGTTATTATATCTTCGAAATGAAGTAACAATTGATTGTTGTGTCTGTTTCAGGAAAGGGGAAGGTGAAAAAATTGTTGGGTGCCGTGAAGCTTGGACTTCTGATGAAAGGCGGAATGATGCTCGCTGCCTCCATGATGGGTGCCACTGTGCTGGCCTTCAAGGCTCTTATGGTCAGCACTGTCTCCCTGGCCATGGCGTCTATCCTCGTGGGCAAGAATCTGGCCAGCGACAAAGGCGGAGGAGGTGGAGGAAAGGCTGTGTACGTGGATGCAGGTGGTCACAAAGGACCGTGGGACAGTGGTGGAGGTGGAGGGCACGGCGGCAACTCTTGGGGAGGCTTTAGTGGTCTCAAGGGAGCTTGGGAAAGTTTTACTGGGGGTGGGTCTAAGGGGCCATGGCAGAGCAGTTACAAGGGTGGAGGTAGTTCCTTGCACAGTGGTGGTGGAGGTTGGGATGGTACAAGTGGGGGAGGATGGGATGGTGGTGGAGGAAAAGGGAGCAGTGGCTGGCACAGTGGTGGTGGAGGGTGGGATGGTGGCGGAGGAAAAGGGAGCAGTGGCTGGCATAGTGGGGGTGGAGGTGGAGGGTGGGAAAGTGGAGGAGGGGGTGACGGAGGGTGGGATGGTGGAGGAGGTGGGAAAGGAGGAGGATGGAGCAGTGGAGGGGGTGGATGGCCTAGTGTGGGTGGTAAGGGTGGGGGAGGTTGGTGGGATAGCGGAGGAGGTGGTAAGGGTAGCGGAGGTTGGAGTAGCGGAGATGGAGGAGGGTGGGATCGTAGTGGAGAAGACTGGAAAAAGGATAACACGCTCCATTCGCTCTCAGATGTATTGCAAGGTAGTCGCCGACGGAAGGAAGACAAACCATTATTCACAGATTCTACAGAAGGCCTTAGCCCATCTTGAAAAACAATACTTTTTATTAAATACAAGTTTCGGTCCATACTTCGCTTCTAATTTCTGTGTGAAGTTGGAGTGGTCATTTTAGCAGGTGATAACGAATTAAATTAAGCCGGAAACACACTCTCTAGTTATATACAAGTTCCACATGGTATATCTAACATCCGGGTATTCTTAGAATATCTGGTGACATTGACATCCATTATATCAAGAATGAGAAAATAATCGAATACATTACTTTGAAATTGATTGTTTAACTGGTTGATAAATCAAAGTGCCCTTTATAGTTCCTTAGAGGCTAGAAGTGTTCCAAGCTACCATCGTAATGCTTAGTTGGTTCAGACGGTTTCAGTATGTAGCCGTCATAAAAGCAGAGTATTTCTGAAATTCGCTGAAGAACTGAGTGAAACTATTTCAACCTTGCATGTCACAGTGATTCAGGTAGTGATGGTGGAGGTAGGAAAGTAGCTGGATTGAACAGCGATGATGGAAGTGGATTAGATTCTGAGAAGAAATAGATTCCATATGATACACAGTCCATAGGCCTACATAATTACACAGGGCATGCGTGTTTATGTATATATACAGCTGGTATATGGTAGTGAGTACAGAAAAGAATGTCTAACAGTGAAAAAAGTTGTACTTTTTTCCTAGCAGTTTAACGACCCGTAAGTCACTGAAGGTGTTAGGCGTTGCAAGGGTAGGAAGGAAACAGCCGCGTCCTCAAACGATGTATAGCCCTAGCATTAATAATGTCTAACGAACCATAATCAATCAACAATGATCATTTAGGGCTGTCTCTCACGTAGCAGATTCCCTACCAGTTGCTTACCTAGTCTTTCCTCAAATGATGTCAAAGAAGTTGGACATGTATAAAGTTCACATTACGCATGTCTATGAAATTTCGACAATGTAGGCCTAAATTTGATATTCAAATAAGGTCTAATAAAACTGTTGCATGGATAAAATAGTGTCTGCAGAAAAGAAATGTGTAATGTTGATGGAAGACTACCAAGTTTATTAAAATGTAGTAGTTTTACCTACTGCACAGCTACATTGCTGAGGCATAACAGATCTTTTTATATATTTTCCTCAATTTACTGCATGAGGTTTCAACCTGTAACAAAGCGCTCTTAATAAGCTGTTAATTTCTCTGCGTTCTTTGTGTGATTAATCATTTGATACCACAGCCTCTAACTGTCGTTGATGTATTTCACACTTCTTTCCTAACAGGATGAGTCGCTCTTTGATGTCCTTCCACTATAAAATATTAAATTCTTAGACTTCCCTGCTCTTTAGACCTAACACCGTCAGATTTATGATCTGCGATTAAACATTTTGTACGTTAGACGTTTTATGGATTAGTCATTGTGTTGATTAGACTTAACGGTACTGAACCTATGCACCTGGGAGAGTTCCAAATAATGCTGACACACTTTGGGTAACGTGCCAGTGTTTAGAACATTATTATTATTATTATTATTATTATTATTATTATTATTATTATTATTATTATTATTATTATTATTATTATTATTATTATTATTATTATTATTATTATTATTGAATACATTGCAGTTGGGAGATGTCCCGGTGACACTGCCTACTTTCTGTTGTACCGCAGCGAAATCAAATTCAAACATAAATTACATATCAGTGAAAGAGATACTGCAAACTACAGCATACGAGTTGTTTGGAACTTCATGCCATTGCTTATAGACCTCCATTGATGGTAGTTGTGGAGATCCTTTTCTTAATACGAGGTAAATCTTAGCAACTATCATCTTAAAGACAACTCAGCATCACCCGGCAAAACTTAACTACTTCGTGCTTCTGCTTTCATTTGTAGACAGCAGCACGTTTGGAACGTCCAGATTAGTAAGAGGCCACCTAGATGGCACCAGTTCCACAGGTCTGTTACCCGACAGATGAGGCAGTACCTCTAGGAGGTACTGAATGAGGCTACTAGATATTAGTATATTCTATATTTACCCCATTAAGAGATGGCTTTGAAAGTTCATAAAAGTGCTTAAGAAATATCCTCTATTAGTGGCAACACAGTATCATGGCGGTCAGAAGTTACCCTTTAAATGTTAGCCTCTCCGTAAAAATACCACCATTTCGCTGTGAAAGTGTATTTTAAATATGATACATTGTGCAAGAATGAGAAAAGAAATTGCAGTCCAAGGTGCAATTCTGATAAATAAGCTGAAATTCAGTATTTAAGGACATTGCATATTGGCACATTTATTATCATATTCATTTAATCATGTATTTAATTAATTAATTAATTTATTTATTTATTTATTTATTTATTTATTTATTTATTTATTTATTTATTTATTTATTTATTTATTTATTTATTTATTTATTTATTTTGTAATGAAGAAACAATCATACGAACTAGATCATGTTACAATGTATATCTCAGGATTTGAAACTTCCAGTTCCAAATGTGGCGAGGAGAGAATGTCTTTCATGTATAACTAGTTGTAATATAAAACATACAATTGAATGAAGCTGATCAGCAAGCCATGACTAACACTAGACGCTTATTGCTGATCAGTTTCATTTACCTGTGAGGTACACAGTTTAACCTCAGGTTGGTCAGTCTGTTGAGAAAACAGGTTGACGCCATGTTTGATCAGGTGGGATGGATTAACAATGACAGGGCTTCATTGAACGTCCTTCTGTGCGCTTTTGTAGGTCTCACACTGAAGAAGACAAAATATAAGTTAACCAGAAAGTTGCAAATCCACCTGATTTAACTGACTGACCAGGCAAAAGGAGAATGGAGGAGGTAAAACAATAAGAAGCAAGAAAATAAGGAACTGGACAAAACTAGCGGTGTATTTATAATTTACGTAATTTATAATTTTGTATTTTGTACGAGATTGCAATTTTTTAATAAAATGTTTACCATAGCATGTTCTTTTTACTTGTATTTTTGCACCAACAAAGCCCCATTACTTTAGTATTTTGCAATAATTTGGCTCTCCATTCTTCAACTTTACCTTGAACTCTTCGAAGTACGATTTTCGAATAGATTTCCTGAATGATACACAGACTACAACTCGTTTGTTGGGAGTAACTTAATCTCTGACTTATTAGAAATATGAACTTTTGAATTGAATACAACAGGTATCAGAATTGAGTTCAATATAAACATGTACTTACGTCTCAGGTAGTGGGTATAAAAAACTTGGCTACTTACTGAAAATTTCAATAATAATAATAATAATAATAATAATAATAATAATAATAATAATAATAATAATAATAATAATAATTTCAATTAACGATTGTCTGATTTGAATGTCAAGTTATATTCTTTCTGTTCACTTACTAAAGCTGCGGCCACTGATTTAGGCGGGTTGTCAGATATGGGAACGGAGAAGCGACAGATGATCGAGAGCCGCTTACCTCCGAGCAAGAACTGGCAACGCTGACCGTGCAGTGCTGGCTAGTCGAAGCCGGTCCGCTCCAGGTCCACGTATTTTATTAAGTCTTTCTCTTTTCTAGAATTATTACGCAGTCCACTATATAGTATTAAAGTATTCAAAGTTCCATTTTAAACCATGAACAAGTATAAATATTTTAATAAAACTGGTGCAGATTAATACGTAATCCGAGAGTACTTACAGTGCCCTGTGTCCTGTGCTGGCGCGTGCGATCTGAACGACCTCAGCTGTATGATTTTTCACGAGAGTTTAATCCTGATGTAAACAAATAGGCGGAGCACCTTGGCTTTGCACGTGGACATAGACGTAGTTGATTGGAGAAGCAACCGTCGCACTAACTCGACTGTATGCGAACTCGAAGGAAAAAGTACGTCGCATTAATTTAATCTTAGTTTATTACATTTAGATAGTCTGAAAGAGTACGTAATCAAATTAAAATATGGTTGTCATATATACCGGTGTGTATCTATATTTTTTTTATAAAACAGTGATTAAATAACGAGATATGAAGGCAGAAGGCGTGGTGTAATGCAGGAAGTCTTCTCATAGTGAGGGAAGTCCCAAGCTGTACAGCGTGGAGATAAGGTGTTGCATCTTGCAGCAGCTGTCAGTGTCAGTATTCACAGTGCGAGAAATGGAGCAAGAGGTAGGAGCATCCCGTGTAGTGAAGTACAAAAGAGGAAAACCGCTCAGAAGTGACCATAAGTAGTACGTTATGCATGTTTTAATAAAATAAGGGAACAGAATCTAGGTTTAGCCATAAAAGAGGTAGAGAAACTAAGTGCAGAGTTGTGTGGTGTGTCGGCTAGTTCGGTTCATAACATGCGGACAGAGTTTAGAAAGGCAAGGAAATTTTGTGCTCTAGCCTACGATAGCTTTCTTTAATATTCAAAAATGAATAAATAAATAAATAAATAACGTAGGCCCTAATCTTCAGCAGTAGATGTCCCTTCAAACCCCTCCGTTTAGTTTCACACAGCTCAAAAACTGTTCCTCGTCTATTTTAGGTCATATGCGCAGCACTGTATGTCCGAACACGAGACGTTGACGGGGCGGAGGTCGATACTACACGCTCAGCGAATCACAACTCTTTCTTTGGCTGAGGCGTGTGGACATGCCTTGTTTACATCAGGATTAAACTCTCGTGAAAAATCATTTAGCGACATTTATATGGCCACTTCCCGAGCCATTTTCCAGGAAAACCAAAAGACCCATGAAAAGAAGTTTCATAATAAGTTAAATAAGTTTAATAATAATAAATTTAAGTTAGCCGATTGTCTACATTTTTCCCGCAGACAATATTTTATTGGCTGAAGAAACAAAAACTTGGCCACTTACTGAAAATTTCAATACATAATTTTACGGATTTAAATTTACTTATTAATTTTTTTATTAATTATGTTCATTGGTTTATGTAGAAAATAGTTATACCGCTAGAATCAGCAGTCTTTCCTGAAGCTTGCAGTATAATTTGTTTTGCAACATTGTCGGACGTAAAATCAGGAGCATGTGAGAGAACAAACTGCCTTGCACCCCGACATGATGTTTTCAATTAGACATTTCATCGCCAGTTGCTACATAATCTTGCCAACAACGTAACTTACCTGACCCGCCTAATTTGGTGGCCGCGACTATAGGTGACCGTGGTTCAAATCTCTGACAATGGAATGTCACGTTATAGTGGTTTGGATTCCACATAAAACTTAGATACCGTGGCTTGTAACTTACAGAAGCAGTCTGGTGTAAAATTATGCAAGACTGAATAAGAGACCTTGAATAAAGAAACACAACTGTTTTTCGCAGAAGATTCCAATCATGCATTCCGGAGTGAAAAAGGCTGTGTCGAACATCGTGACGTCACTTCTACTATTCCCTAACTCAACATCAAGCTGCAGCTTGTGCGCTACGAGATTGTTTTAAAGTTTCCATGCCTTATCTTGAAGGGGTAAGACCGGCCACTAAGAGGGTTAAACCCTCTCTCTGGCCAGGAAATGTGTAGTGTTGATTTGCGGTCAGGTGAAGGGATACGCTGAGGCCTATGAATAGGAACTGTCTAGGCATTTACCTGGAAGTGAGAATGGGGAAAGATTCTTCTGTCGTGCGCCATTCTCTGAACCTCACCCAGGGTCTTCCCTCGCTTACTGATCAGTCCCAAGATGTACTCCTCCCATTCAATCCGTGGCCTCCCTCGTGTTATTCTTCCTGTTGGTCTTGCACGCCACACCTACTTCGCTTTCCTTTCATTTTCCATTATTTCTAGGTGACCAATCCAGCCCAATCCTCTCCTCCCAATGACATCCATTATTGGCTCTAGAGGTCTGCATTATCTCTGATTTTTACCGGCAAGTACCGCTCGCCTCTCTGGCTCTCGGGAGTTTGCGGCCGAGCGTCCTGTGCAGCCGGTTGCGGGCTACCGATCATCAGCGACTGGCCGAGCGCGCCAAACGCTCGGTCGGTCGCCAGTAACCGGCGGACTCAGTGCTAGCCAGCCAGCGAGCTGCGCTTCGCCGGGCTCGAGATCATAGGCCACTACTTTACATTAATCCTCACCTATTTCTTTTACAAATGTCTTTCGTTTTCTACTATCAGTTCTATAACCTAAATAATACAATTGTATATGTTACATTTGAAGTGTGTTAATATGTTGCAGACTATTGGATTTTCGTCTTTGAGGTGTTCATGTATTCCAATAATTGTAACGTTATGAACTGCAAAGTCTTCATATAGTATTTTGTTCTGTTCGCTAGATAAACGGGGACACAGTAATAGTGGGCTATGTGTAGCCTATCTCCAGACTCGGCCACATATACACTGTACTAATATCAAATGTAGGATCAAGAAGGAATGCAGGATTGTTTTTAAACAAATACTCATCGATTTTCTTTTTACAAGCGTTAATTTATAAACAAATTATGACCTGTAAATAAAGTTATATGTGAACCATAACTATATAATTCGTTTTTCGTCATTGGTGCTGCCTGATGCACAGGATTCATTTGTGTTCCTGGAGCTACTACTAGAGCTGACGGTTTGCACTTCTCCCTGTGAAGTAAATGAAAGTAGAATCATACATTTATAGCGTTTGAGGCATGTTTCCTTTCTTGTGATTACGTGGTATGTTCAGAATACTTACAAAATTGTGATGGATCAATAAGAGATCATACACCTTGTCTGATTCCAAGCACGATCTTTTGCTGGACAGCAGGTGACCGGCCTGGCTAAAATTTCTCTCGCTGACAGCACTAGTGGCAGGAATGCAGAGTACTCTTCTGGCTACTACCGACAGAATTGAAATAACTCCGCATGCGTTTTCCACCACTTCAAAATGTGTCCTTCGGCACAGCAACAGTCGGATTTGGAGAGCGAAAGGTACCTGTCGAGATCATTAGTAGTATTTGTGTGTCCATCTTCGTCGTCCTCATCTGAACTCCAGTCCACCTTGGACTTTTTCATGGGAAGAACTTCGTCACTGTTTGCTTGAATGGACTCTAAAAATGAACAAAACATCCGTAATGCATTCCTGTCAACTTTAAATATGTATAAAACTTAGGATTACTGGTTACTATAAAGCTAAATTTCCAGTGAATTCCTATATATATCGCAAAAATTACATTAAAACGCATTGTGGAATTTTTAGGCTGCGAAACCCTTCCCAAATATTGTACATTTTAGACGCCATAATTGCTGATCTAACGAAAGGTGGAAAATTAGACAAACAAACATTCGTTTTGTTGTCATTAATGCTTTCCCAGCCCGCACTTAAAGACATGATACTGTATAGGCTTTTGGACTTATGCCTTATTCTCTTGACACGGCATAAGGCCAAAGTGATTCGACCTTACCATTTACAGGCAGTTCCGAGAACAATCGTCGAACTTCAGCACAAGCGACCCGCTTTTCTTCTGCAGTGACTTTCTTCAAATGACGTCGTGATGGCTACAGAACCGTGGCAACGTAATGGATAGCCTCCAATTTGCACTTCTCTCTGATGAAGTATGCTGCTCTCGTTTTTATTATCGTCATGCACTGAAAAGTATAAACAATATATACATAATTTAATTCCGATAATTCAGCAGGTTTATAAACGATCGTAACTTATAAAAGTATTTCTTACTTCGTTGTCACTCTCTTCTGATTCACAATAATGTAACAGACGCGTGTACCAAGGCAGCACACGTTCCAGCCTTGTTACACTTTCCAAATCCAAACTCGCTTCTTTAAAAGGGGTTAGAAAAGCGATAACTGCTCGTACGCACTCTTCATGGAAAGTTTCTAAGAGTTTCGATTGCCCGCGGGATTCTAGTAGATCTCGAATATCGTCGATTTGACTTATGATGGAATTGAGCATTAACAGTATACTGTTTCACCGCGTTACAGCTTCTTGCGTCACAGAGTGCTGCAGACGCCCCGAGTGACCCGATCTCTTCAAATAGCCTACTATAGCTCTTGCTGATAGCAAACACGACAGGATTTCAGGAGCTTCGTTTTCTAAAAACGTCTCTTGAAATGTGTGACGAAGCGCAGTCATCAGGCAGTGATCAAAGCAAGGCAAACGGTCGTAAGATGCAAGTGCCTTCTTCATATTAGCTCCTTGGTCGGTGACAAAGTAAATTTTGTAAGATCATTCTTGTTAATTGCTAACTCAAGCAACCGCTCTTCGATTTCGTGCCGAATGTTCTCTCCTGTCTTAGGTATGTCCGGAAACTCAGTTGTTAGCAAAACAAGCGTTTCTAGCTGCCACTCATCGTTAACATAATGCGATGTCACAGTCAAAACATTTCTCTTCTTGTAGTTATCAGACCACAGATCAGCGTCTAAAGCGCACATATTGTTCTTTATTGCACATATTAGCTTGGGCATCATTGTCGCCCGTATTTTGTCGGCCTTTTCTTTCACATGCCGTTTTTTTTTAAATTTCGTGTGGCTATTTCTAGCCGAGTGCAGCCCTTGTAAGGCAGACCCTCTGATGAGGGTGGGCGGCATCTGCCATGTGTAATTATAACTGCGTGTTATTGTGGTGGAGGACAGTGTTATGTGTTGTGTGTGAGTTGCAGGGATGTTGGGGACAGCACAAACACCCAGCCCCCGAGCCAATGGAATTAACCAATTAAGGTTAAAATCCCCGACCCGGCCGGGAATCGAACCCGGGACCCTCTGAACCGAAGGCCAGTACGCTGACCATTCAGCCAACGAGTCGGACTTTAACATGCCGTGATACAGTGGTAGGGGCGGAAGAACATCTTCTATATTGACTTTGCCATAAGTGGCGCCAACATTGATGACCTCCTGCGAATAAATCTTGAAGCCAATCTTACTACAAGTGTTTAACGGTAGCAAACCTATTCCACTCATATCGACCAACTTATCAACACCAACTTTCTTTATGCTGCTTGGTACTGCACATGTTCGGTGGAATTCTGATACTCAGTTACTTTTGCAGCGCCAAATCATACCTGCTGTGCTTGGCTGCTAAGAAAGTACAGTATCACTGCACGAACCCAAAAGAAGCCTGCGTGACAGGATCCACTACAAGTGCAAGCGATTTCCAAGCTTCACTCTTCGCCTCCTCTTCCGACATATCTTTCTTCTTCAGGACTAACGAGCCGCTCCTAATTCTCTCCAGAATACTTCTCTTCGTTTCTTAAATGCAGCTTTTACAACCTATACTTGGTTGATCCATAACGCTGTCTGCACTGCTCAAAGCCCAGTCACCAACTGATTTTACACACGATTTCTAATGCATTCCGCACTGTAGAGCGCGCGGCGATTTTACTGTCACCGACCGGGATTACGATTACGCTCGAGCGCCCGGCAGTGCTCGACAGTTCCACTGATCACCGAGAGGTGAAGGAAGGCCGGCCACATGGTCCGTTAGACGGCCACAGCCTTATCGCAGCGTGGGCTTATCCCAGCCGTCGAGCGGCGGCACGTAGTGGGCAATGCTCGAGCGGTTCTTTTCTTCAAAATGCAGAGCTCTAATTGGCTCCTGCTGAAGCTCATCAACGGATACAAAAGAGATGCATGTTACCAAGGTTTACTGTTCTTCAAAGTAGTCACCAGCATTGTATACAACCCGTTGCCAGCGATGTGGAAGTGGTAGGATACCTTTAGAAGCGCCTGTTGTGTTGATAGTTCGAATGGAGCTGTCTACTGCCTACCAAATTTCTGGAACATTTCTGAAGCGAATGAAATTATGTACCAGAGGTCGTTCGTACAGCACGAGAGCGTCATCAAGATCTTCAAGAGACTTGCCTTACAGAACAGTGGTGCGGTGGGTAAAAGCCTGCAACGATTTTTATCATGCCCAAGCATTCTTTCAGAATGTGAAGCACAGTCGTATGCGCTAATCCGTTGTCTCGAGCCAGCTCACGAATCATGTGGCGTCAGTCAGTGTCCAGTAACGCGGCATTAGGACGACCCGGCCGACGCATGTCTGCCAAAGTTTGTCTTCTTACAAACTATACTCGGAAATAAACGCTATTCGAAACACGAATCTTCAATCGGTGTAGTTTCTCGGTCCTGACCTGTAATACGAAAGGAATATCAATATGGATATGAGAGAACTGAAGCCATAATGTAATTTCGAACCCAACAAGAACTCTACTGAGTAGTGGTGGTGGTGATTATTGTTTTAAGAGAAAGTACAACTGGGCAACCATCCTCTATATAACACTAATCAGAGAGAAAAGATGGAAGGGATCCGACACTTCGAAAAATGAAGGTATCGGCCAAAGAAAGACAAGGGCCACGAAGGGCGTGAAAATGAAAGACTCCCTAGCCCTCGCAAACCTAATAGCGTCGGGGTCGGAAAAGAACAAGAGTTGACCAAGAAAGGTCGGTTAGGATAGATGAAAGTGAGGAGCCTGGCACAAGTAAGTGGAAGCAATGCCAGGGCTCAGCTAAGGGCCCCGTGGTCGCCAACCCACGCTCCACAGTTCAGAGCCCCTGGGGCCCTTTTAGTCACCTGTTACCACAGGCAGGGGATACGGTGGGTGCTATTCTACCGCCCCCACTCACAGGAGGTGAACTCTACTGAGGCAGATGACGACAAGGGATTGCCTCTCCGTAAATAAAAAAAAAAAAAAAGGATTGGGCAGGAGTAATAGTATCTCATAATATTAATCTGAAAATGCATCACTATAAAAATTCCAAAATATATACGAAGTAAAGGGGTGTGTAACTGTTGTTCGTTAATTCCATAATCTAATTATTTACGCAGATGCCCTTAATATAATACGACACAATTTAGCCATAAAAAACGAACTGTTCTAAAAATAATCTTCACATAACCCGGGATATCCCAGTTTCTAAAACGTGGAGATTGATAGCATATACACAGCTTGTTAGAAGGGATAATTCGTGAACTATAGTTGGTCATAAAAATCGTATTGCTTCACCATCGAGTGTAGTAAATCGGATAAAAACCAAGTCATCTGACCCTGACAGAAGTTGTCAAGGATTTAGGGCTGCTGAGGATCTTCTTCCAGCTTACGTTGCTGGTTATTTATAAAGGTTGGTAAATGATATCAAAATTACGCATGTATTAGTAGAATTTCCTCCGCCAATTGTGTTTTACCGGTACGTTTTAACACTCGAAGGTACTAATAAATGCTTCTACTGCGGCTATGGCTGATAGTGAGTGGAGTAACTGATATGAAATGAAATGGCGTATGGCTTTTAGTGCCGAGAGGATCCAAGGACAAGTTCGGCTCGCCAGATGCAGGTCTTTTGATTTGACTCCCGTAGGTGACCTGCGCGTCGTGATGAGGATGAAATGATGATGAAGACAACACATACACCCAGCCCCCGTGCCAGCGAAATTAACCAATTCAGGTTAAAATTCCCGACCCTGCCGGGAATCGAACCCGGGACCCCTGCGACCAAAGGCTAGCACGCTAACCATTTAGCCATGGAGCCGGACAGTGGAGTAACTGACGTACGCTTACTCCATCAATCTTTATGTTACCACTTTTCATAACCTGTGCGAGTCCGCACAAGAAAAAGCAGCGTTTTTTAAAAAAATCACATTTTTAGACAATCATGCAAAAAAGTGGTATTTGTCTTGACTGTTCCTTTAATCAGGGGTTAGTTACCCGTTATCCTAAAATCACCAACACCACCACCAAAGTTCTGACTCCTCACGCAATAATAAATTCATGGGACTACGATGAACTACGATACCTCAAAGAAACCTGTAGCACATACTGCCATTAAGGATCTCAAGTTAACAAGACGAGTGCTAGCCACCCAGATAACCTCCAGTTGCCCAGCAACGAGGAGATAAAGGCTAAGTGAGGAATGAACTCAGCGCATGGACCGGCTTCGGTATTGGGGTCATGTGAGGCAAATAGAGGAAGATAGGTTACCTAGGAGAATGATGCTCTCAGCTTCGAAGGATATGAGAGGCTGAGCGAGGCCACGGCGACTATGATGAGACTCTATTTGTACTGATTTGAAGATCAGAAGGATATACCTAAAGGAGGTTACACACCTAGTTTCAAGTGGAGGATTATGGATATGCTTGACATCACATCGCAACTTACCCAAAATATCATTGACAGCATGGATGTCATGCAAGAACATCCTGCACCAAAAATAAGCTGTGAATTTTTACTGGAAGGTCCCGAAACCGAGACTGGAAATATCGGATGACATTGCAGCTTACCAGCAGCAATGGGCATCCTTATCAGCGGTGCGGTGCTAAGGACTGCTGTCTGCTGTCCGTTGTTTCTTCGGGGGTGAAAAACCAAAGAGCTGACGAATACGGCGATACACGCAGCATGTCTGTCGTGTGTGCATGATCTATTGCACATCATCCCACTCTTACAGTGGCTGGCCAAGCTGATTGATACACTTAATACTTCTTACCCTGCATCTTTCCACAGGTGGTGGTGATTATTGCTTTACGAGGAAGTACAACTAGGTAACCATCCTGTATTAACACTAATCGGAGAGAAAAATGGAAGGGGTTCCACACTTCGAAAAATGAAGATATCGGCCAAAGGTCCGGCTCCATTGGTTAGCGTGTTGGCCTTTGGTCACAGGGGTCCCGAGTTCAATTCCCGGCAGGGTCGGGAATTTTAAGTGTCATTGGTTAATTTCACTGACACGGGGGCTGGGTGTATGTGTCGTCTTCATCATCATTTCATCCTCATCACGACCCGCAGGTTAACTACGGGCGTCAAATAAAAATACCTGCACCTGGAGAGCCGAACATGTCCTCGGACACTCCTGGCACTAAAAGCCATACGCCATTTCATTTCATCGGCCAAAGGAAGACGAGAGTCACGAAGAGCGTGAAAATTAAAGACTCCCAAGGATTCGCAACCTAATACAGTCGGGGTCGAAAAAAACAAGAGTTGACTGAGTGAGGTGGGATAGGACAGATAAAAGCGAAGAGCCCGCCACAAGCAAGTGGAAACAATTGACTCCACTAAGGGCCCCGTGGTCGCCAATCCACACTCCCATGTTAAGAGTCCATGGGGCACCTTTTAGTCGCCTCTTACGACAAGCAGGGAATACCGTGGGTATTATTCTATCGTCTCCATACATAGAGGGACATTTTTCTACATATTCCGATGCCAATTTCAGTAACTCCCAATTAAAACTCGAAGCTTAAGTTTCGTGCATGATCATTTCATGGTACGTATATTATATTAGGGAATTTTCAAATAAGTTGCTATGTCATCTCACTAAAATTTCGCCTCTTAGTTCATTCACAGACAGAACTCCGGAAGGGGTAAGATTCTATAATGAAGATGGTGGTGGTGGTGATTATTGTTTTAAGAGGAAGTACAACTACGCAATTTTCATTTACAATGAAGATGAATGTATTTATGTATGTATGTAGACCTGTGTATATACGGACTTAATGTACACTCAGTTGATGAAAACTTATTTTCACCGAGAATAATTTGATAGTTAACTTCCCTTTTATCACGAATGAAACAATCTATTCCCCTCTTATTTTATTTGGTTCCTGCCAGACAATTCTAGGTTAGCAGGCTGGATGCAGTAACGATTGATTCCTTAGTATACTTTCCATATAACCACTTCCAGCTACGTTTGGTAACGTGCTCAGCCTGATTAGTATGGGCCAAACGAACTCAGTGGCACAGTTGGAAAGCGAAAATCTGTTGTTACGTGGAATGCGGTTAGCGGAATCAAGGGCCGATTATTTTGGTTTCAGTGCCTTAAGTACGTTATCGGAGTACTGTAATCCAATTTCCGGAGGCTAACTCTTTCCAATTCAGTGATGCCTAAAAACATGATTTTTCGTGAATTCTTCCTGGCACAGGAGGCCCTCGACGATCTCGTGTAACATAGACCTAATTTATCTGTTAGACCAATGCTTTGTAATATATTGTCTTGCGTTATAGTCCTTGAAGCTTGTTAGGACGAAAAAAGAATGAATTAGCATAATAGGTGCACATATACAAAATGTTCATAATCTTTTATTTTATTTGAATCAGAAAACCCACCCGGTAGACCGATTCGCTTTAATACAGTCACTCAGCAATTATAGACACAAAAAATGCAAAAGATGTCATACAAGTTAAGACTGTTTTCCTCGAAACAACACATCACAGTTTCATAAGCACTGACTGTCTTCCCCCTGTGGGTGGGGTGGTAGAATAACACCCACGGTATCCCCTGCCTGTCGTAAGAGGCGACTAAAAGGGGCCCCAGGGGCTCTGAACTTTGGAGCGTGGGTTGGCGACCACGGGGCCTTAGCTGAGTGCTGGCATTGCTTCCACTTACTTGTGCCAGGCTCCTCACTTTCATCTATCCTATCCAATCTCCCTTGGTCAACTCTTGTTCTTTTCCGACTCCGACGCTATTAGGTTTGCGAGGCATAGGGAGTCTTTCAGTTTCACGCCCTTCGTGACCCTTGTCTTCCTTTGGCCGATGTCTTCATTTTTCGAAGTGTCGGATCCCTTCCATTTCTCTCTCTGATTAGTGTTATATAGAGGAAGGTTGTCTAGTTGTACTTCCTCTTAAAACAATAATCACCACCACCACCACTGACTGTCTACTGTCCGTAACAAAAGATCGCGGATTCTCTTATACCAAAGCACATCAGCGTAAAGTTACCTCATTATCTCACTCGAACAGATCCCTCAATAGGGCAGAACGTTAAGCAAGTCAAACATCGTGTGAAGATCATAATATGGAACGCAATTTCTTCTTTCTTATTACGCTGTTTCTTCCTCATACTAGCTGCATAACTCATCTTTGGGAGATTATATACCATTTTGCATGGAAATACGACTTAAAAAATGTTAACAATTTTCAACGTAACATCTGTTGTCTGTCTGTTAGGTCATCAGCCCAGAGGCTGGTTGAATCCTCAAATAGCACCACCAAAGGATATGCGGTTATAAGGAAACCCCAAAACCAATGGCAGCACCAAAATGAGGCGTACTAGGCAAGATGAGGAGTGAGGTAGTTTGCCATTGCTTTCCTCACTATTGCAGCACGACTGACCCTATGAGCAGTATCTTTCATAACACTCAGATGCACTAGTCGTGCTCTGAATGTCATTACTCAGCACCACCCATACCCCACCAGCTTCCATATTGTCACAGCCATGCATGTTGACTGGGACTTCCGTGGAAGCTACACTTTACTCTGGCCTGTGCCAAGAGATGGATGCAAAAGTACTGCATCCATCAAGAAAGGACAGCAGGCAGCATCGTTACATAATGCATAGAATACTGTTTTTTCTATAATGAAACAATGCAAATATGAAGATAAAAAATTGTAATTATAACACTTTGTCCCAAGTGTCATCTACCAAGACATTAAGTCTGGACGTTATTGTTTCATTAATTCAACGCAACTATTTGCAATGTGCTTATAATTATTACTGCTATTATTGTATTATTATTAGTAGTAGTAGAAGTATTCTGCCCTAACAATATTTAAAATGCATAAATAGATGAACGAAACGCACGCGCTCCTTAATTTTCCACACACTGAAGTGATACTTAAGAATGGTTAGTGGTAGAGCATGCGCATTCGTTGTACGACTGTTGATAATGATAACGCTCTCCTTGTGTACGTACTCCGAGTAAACGTGAGCTGGGTTTAAAAGAGAACGGACTAACGTAGAACACCGAAGTTCTCGTAAGGAAGCAAGTTATCTGCCTCGAAATGACAATAATCCTCCAAGACAAGCAAGATTTACGTAAGACATGTTGAATGACGGTTTAACAGGATGATTTCATGTGATAAATTATTTTCATTTAGAGTACTAACTACTAATTTAACCAGTAATCCGGACTGGAGGTAATGAGCCTGCTACTGGAGTCTCCGGGTTCGATTGCAAGCCAGGTCAGGGATTTTCACCTTGATCTGAAGGCAGGTTTGGGATATATTCAGTGTACTGTGAACAATTGAGGAGCTATGTGAGATAGCAGCCCTGGTCCACAAAGCCAAGAATAGCAACCGAGAGGATCCGTCACGTTGGCGACACTTCATTTCGTAATCTGCAGGTCTTCGGGCTAATTAGCGATCATTTGGTAGCCCAATAGCTAATTCAGCTTTAAGGCCACGTGGTGTGTTACGGTACATTTTCTTAAGTTCGTAACATAAAAACATGTCCTCTTGTCCTTCCCTTAGCTAAGCACAAAGCAAGAAGTGCTGGAAACAAATATAACTAAAGCAAAGCAAAGCAAAGTCACCTCCGTACAGGCCATGAAGGCCCTTGGAGGAGTGGAAGGTAAAAGCTTCCTCCATTGTTAACCTCGGCACGTAATGGGGTAGAGTGGTTAGTTCTACGCCCGGCCGCCTTTGCCCCCAGGAATTAACCTGGTACTCATTTTTGGTGTAGGTTGAGTGAACCTCAGGGCCATATGTACCTCCGGAAGTAGAAATCTCGTTTCATAATTTTAGGATTTCCTGACGGAGATTCGAACCCACGTCCTTCCGGGCGAACCGATCACGCCTTTACCGCCTCGGCCAAGCAGCCCCTCAAACATATATAACCATCGAAGTAAAAGCATAGTATCAGTAATAACTAAAAAAGTACCATTTGTACATCAGGATATTAAATGATGTACAACTGAGAATAACGCTGATGCTTGATTTGAGAACAGAAAAATAAAAAAGTCATGCATTGATACGTAACTGACCAAACTCCTTTTTTTTACCTTGTTGCTCAAGTCTGAGCAATAAAAAGACAACTATTGGAAACGGCTCAATCTTTAAAGTCGCTTGAGTGACATTTATGCACAGAATCAACAAAAACTAAGAAAACTTACAATAACGTCTAAGGTATTCCCAGAAACCCTTCCCTCTTGCAGAGTTTAAAAAAAAAAATTGTTACCGAGTGAATTGGCAGTGCGGTTAGGGTCGCGCAGCTGTGAGCTTCATTTGGGAGATAGTGGGTTCGAACCGCACTGTCGGCAGCGTTGGAGATGGTTTTCTGTGGTTTCCTATTTTCACACCAGGCTAATATTGACTGTGAACCTTCATGAAGGCCAAGGTCGCTTCCTTCCCACTCCTACCCCTTTCCTACCCCATCGTTGCCATGAAAATTATCTGTTTCGGTGCGACGTGATGCAAATTGTTAAAAATACGCGCACTAATATCTTGGCTTAGGTGATTCCAAATACAGTACTAATTTTATTGAAGTATGTTCAGTAATTTAGAAACGAAATCTACACATCTTCATTATCCTCACAAACTCACTACTGACCAGACGTTTGATCGAGTGATATTTCGTCCAATTCAAAATTCGTCCAAACTTTTACACGTCCAGATATTTTTAGAATATATTACTGTGTCCAGAAATTTTCGTCCAAATTGAAGCACATCATAACAATTTACAAAGAAAAAGAAAATGAAACCCATAGCATATATAATATCTTGATATTTTCTTTACTTCACGGCTTTTTAAATATCTGAAACATTCTCATGAGAGTGATTACCCGTTTTTAAACCAAATATTTTGATCGACATCAAAATTTGTAATGCACGTTTATGACCTTTACTCTCACTGCTCACACCTCCATTATTTTCCTATTAATTTAATATTAATTGTTGAATGAGAACTACTGCATACATAAAATTCTCATTTTTCAGCAACCGTCCCCCATTCTTAGCTCAATTAATCTAGGCATCTTTAACGTAGACTTGCTAAAACAACTCAT
The DNA here is from genome assembly GCF_040414725.1 of Anabrus simplex. Taxonomy (NCBI): domain Eukaryota; kingdom Metazoa; phylum Arthropoda; class Insecta; order Orthoptera; family Tettigoniidae; genus Anabrus; species Anabrus simplex. The sequence continues at coordinate 245,848,819 of NC_090271.1, forward strand.
TTCATTGAAGGAAACTGAAAAAATACAGTATATAGCAACGTAAATAATAATGTTATCGGTTTAACGTCCTACCAACTACTTTTACCGTTTTCCGAGACGCCGAGGTGCCGGAATTTTGTTCCGCAGGAGTTCTTTTACGTGCCAGTAAAAATACCGTCACGAGGCTGATGTATTTGAGCACCTTCAAATACCACTGGGCCGAGCCAGGATCAAACCTGAAAAGTTAGGGTTAGAAGGCCAGCGCCTCAACCGTCTGAGCCACTCAACCCGGGCACAACGTAAATCAGTACGAGACGTAATTACTTAGGATAAGAAGTCATTGAACTAAATACCAATAGGCAAAATAATATTGAGCAAAAAGTAATTGGACGGAAAGATAATTTGACAAAAAAAGTGGGAGGTTAAATGGCATCCGACACGTCTACCGCTCGGGTAAAGAAATGTTGGATGAAACACACTTGGACAGAAAAGATGCTCCACCCCCACTCTATTCAACCGAAGAATCAAACATCTTCCACCTCTGTGGTGTAGTGGTTAGTGTGATTAGCTGCCACCCCGGAGGCCCGGGATCGATTCCAGGCTCTGCCACGAAATTTGAAAAGTGGTACGAGGGCTGAGGCGGCGTACACTCCGCCTCGGGAGATTAACTGAGTAGAGGTGGGTTCAATTCCCACCTCAGCGATCCTGGAAGTCGTTTTCCGTGGTTTCCCACTTCTCCTCCAGGTAAATGCTGGTATGGTACCTAACTTAAGTCAACGGCCGCTTCCTTCCTTCTTCCTTGTCGATCCCTTCCAATCTTCCCATACCCCCCCCCCCCCACAAGGCCTCTCTCAGCAAAGCAGGTGAGGCCGCCAGGGTGAGATACTGGTCATGCTCCCCAGTTGTATCCCCGACCCAATGTCCCGCACTCCAGAACACTGCCCTTGAGGTGGTAGAGGTGGGATCCCTCGCTGAGCCCGAGGGGAAACCAACCCTGGAGGGTAAACAGATTAAGAAAGAAAAAAAAGAAAGAATCAAACATCCATTATCATGTTTCAGAACGGCAATTTCGTATTTTTAGTGCTCCTCAGGAAGAGGAAAACGAGTTTTCTCCTAAAACAGAGGTATTCAGGAAATCTTATGTTGGTGATTACACTGACGAAATGGCAGATTCACCAAGAAAAACCAACGAACGCCCTCATGCAGGTTGCCAGGGAAATTATTCATAAATCCCACAAGAATCTAAAATTTTTAAAAAAGCAACAGAAGTATCGGTGAGCTGTTAAATAATTAGAGAATAAGAAAGCTTAATAAACCATCCGAAGGAGAAATGAAATGAAATGTCGTATGGCTTTTAGTGCCGGGATATCCCAGAACAGGTTCGGCTCGCCAGGTGCAGGTCTTTCTAGTTGACGTCGTAGGCGACCTGCGCGTCGTGATGAGGATGAAATGATGATGAAGACAACACATACACCCAGCCCCGTGCCATCGGAATTAACCAATTAAGGTTAAAATCCCCGACCCGGCCAGGAATCGAACCCGGGACCCTCCGAACCGAAGGCCAGTACGCTGACTGTTCAGCCAACGAGTCGGACATCCGAAGGAGAAAATGATGATAAATGAAGATGCTGGTTACACTCTTGAAGTACGAAAACCACAGCTTAAATAAACCATTTCGGTGCGTAATGTTATTTATTTCACTTTAGTGGCAATGATCCAGGTCCAATTTGAGCAAACTTTTAGTTGCTTATAATATTAAAGCATACATAAGTCTGTCATTTATTCTTAATATTGAGCCGTATCCTACCGGCCCATAATAATAATTAGAATATTATTTGACCAAATATGTGATATATTATTTATAAAAGTTACAGTCTAACATGTGAAAGCATCGTATCCTAAGATAGTTGATACCGGATGTTGAGCAAGACAGTGAATCGCTGGATATTGCTTCATATTTCCGTATGACCGTGAGAAAGATAGCGTACCCAAGCGTTGGCAAGGATCGACACGTGTATTAGATGCTGACCAAGCAAGATATTTCAGCCAATGGGAACTTAAGGATTTGGCAAACCTGGAGACTACACCGCGCCAAATATTAATTCCAGGATGACCAACGTGCTCTGTGGATAAAGTCAGTTTCTGTAAGAGATCGGTTTTTCCACAGTTTCTGAAGTCAGATATATTTGGAAATGTATTATAGAAATTGGTGGAAGAGATTTGCTAGTGTTTGAGCTGTGTTTTGTAAATATATCACAATAAGTATTATGTCATCATACATGACGAACTCTCTGATTGGTGGTTGGTTCAGACACCCGGGAACCCCAACATTATTGGCGTCACCGAAGCCTCCTCAGTAACCCTTAGCTCTGGAGAGCGTCACTCTGTAGTAAAAGTTTGAACAGTGCGGATGCACTTATTCTCAGTCCGTAGCAAAGATTTGAGCAGTACGGATGCACCAACTTTGTATTCGGTAGTAAAAATTTGAGCAGTGCGGATGCACCAACTTTGTATCTCCGTGGTAAAGATTTGCACAGTGCGGATGTATTAACTCTGTGGCTGGTGATCGTGATTAACGTGGTATCATTCCTGTAACAGTAACTGAGTTTCATTGATACTTCAAATTGTGCAGTCGCAATATTCACTGTGCTTGAGCAAATGAAATAGTATAATTTTGGCAGAGTTTACTTTCAATTGATAAAGACGGTGTTTAGTGACCGTTGAGTAACAAGTGTAGTGGAAACGTGCTATTGTTTCACTATTTCGCGACGGGCGCGTATTCGCGTGGAACTTCCGTACCGAACCGTGGGCTGCTTTTTAAACTGTGTTTTTACCCTTTAAGTGAAGTGTGTTATATATATGTGAATCAGTGTGTTAGCTGATCTGGTAAAAGAAAGGGTATCTCGGCTCGCAGCATTAAGCAGTGAAGAGGTTATCAATAATAGTCTTCTGTGTTCCAGTGAATTATTTTCCAGCAAGATGATGGATACGCCTGTAGAGAAAGGAAGTGCATTCCCACATGTTAATGCTGTGATTAACACGGAGTAAACCCATAAGTAGTGGGGATGTAAGCTGTTATCCTGGTTTCCCGAGAGTCATATAGAATGTAAAGTAAGACGCATGTATTATTTACGGCATGATATGTAAGTTATGTTAAGGTACTAGGGCAGTGTAGATAGAACTTTAATTTTCATATAAAGTAAGCCTGACGGCATGTGTTTGTTTAACTTTGTTACTATGATAGATTCGGATACGAGATTAATGCATGTTTTATTTTATTTTCATTTTGCTTTATGAGTAGATGTTTGGGAAAATGAGGGATTGATAGGATCAGTTATTGTTGTAAATATAGTACTTAGCGTAGGATATTCCGAGTTTTCCTTAAATATATGCTAGAAGGGCTAGATCGACAAGTTCATTTTTATATTACGTCAAACACGTATCAATTCATTTTATTTCGGTTATTCAGAGAGACAGGTATAGCTATTTTGCATGATGCATGGTTTTACAGAAGCTGCCAGAAGGAGCTGCAGAACGTCGTTGTTAAATTAAGATCATTGAAGTTAAGTTGGATTCGGTTTGCCTGATGGTCTGCCAAGGACTCGAACTGCGTCTCATTATGTGGAAAGGCCAGTGGGATTCATGAGGAATAATGAGATAATAATTGCATGCTGAATTATAATGTATTGGTGCAGGCTGATGGTAAGCCTGGCAAGATAGAGTATTATGCAGATGTATGTGCCTGCTTAGTGTCTTCTGAGTATATTGTGATCAGAATGGACAGTGTTAATTCCAGACTATTGAGTCTGATGTTGTTAAATGGCCCAAGCATGCTAAGAAGCAATGAATATACGTGAGTTTCCGTGTAGCCGATGATGGGCGTTATCTCATGGCAAGCTGATTCCTGGCCTGTGTTATCGGCATGTGTGAAAGAGACAGTATTTCCTTGTGGCGGCCTCGGGAGACAAAATCCAATCTTTAGCATAGTGGAGTTCAATATTTCTTTACAGCTTGTAATCTACCCGAAAGTACATGACGGATGACCGCGCTGTTGAGCGCTTAAACGCAGCAGAAGGAGAAAATGTTGCCCATTGCTTTCTTCATGATATCAAGGATTATTTATATGTTTTTCTCTTACAGGATGATGTTTTACATTATTATTTATGATTATATACCTTGTCTCGTTGTTTTTAAAGGGAACAGCCCGAGTGCTGAAGTATTGTTGGTTTATCTAGTTCTGTCTAGATCTTTTGTAGTGAACCGGGATTCACATTAGAAGCAGTGTAGCATTTAAGACTTTACTCGATATCCGATGTATATATATATGCTTAGTTTGATTATTTGAATTGCTGTAAATATAGTGTAGGATTTGCCCCTAGTATTTTGCATACCTTACATAGCGTCCGGTGCGTCTTAATTATTTTTCTTTCCGTCGTAATTTTTCTTATTATGTAACTTTTATTTTACGGAAATAGTTTAACGACTCTCGGGAGTAACTTAAATTTGAAACCGTATCGTTGGGATGCGATAGTGTGAAACTCCATACGGAAATACTACATGGCAGTGTTTGCGTACACTTGTTGCCATATAACATAAACATTGGACTATACGAAGAAACTCAATCTTGATTTATATAAATGTTCTTTGTTGAACTTGTTTTTTTTTTAATGTCAAATTTATACAATTATTCAATTAACGTTTCTGATTTCAACTTATTTCAATACTTTGAGTTTACTTTTTTTATAAATTATTTTTATTTTTCTTGATTCAATTATTTTCGTGTGATTTGATCGGGGATATTTGTTAATAAATCCATCTTACCCCCTATGATTGTTTCTCATTCGTGTTATACCTCCATTTCCTGTCATTGATTGCTATTTTAGTGTAGAACTTCGACTTTTATCCTGACCCAATCGACAACCAACCCACACTCTGCCCAACCCTGAGTTAGTCGGATGTTTATACAGGAATGGAGGCATCGTCTAAGAGGGTATTTACCCCTGGGTACGGTACAATATATTACAATTTCTGTTAAATAAATATCTCAAGAATAACGCAATACCATAAATTGACTTGTGTTAAAGCATAATGTACCTTTTAATTTCCACTGGTACAGAAATATCTTTCTCCTCCTGCTGCCCAACTTCTGATGTGAACAAAAGATGTAGAGCACAGCATATCTAGGAAAACATCTAATAAGGAATCTGCGACTTGGATGACTGCCCTAAATGCAGATTAGTGGTGATTGATTGAATGCTAGTCCGCCTCTTTGGTGTTGTGGTTAGTGTGATTAGCTGCCACCCGCGGAGACCCGGGTTCGATTCCCGGCTCTGCCATGAAATGTGAAAAGTGGTTCGAGGGCTGGAACAGGGTCCACTCAGTCTCGGGAGGTCAACTGAGTAGAGGTGAGTTCGATTCTCCCCTCATCCGTCCTGGAAGTGGTTTTCCGTGGTTTCCCACTTTTCCTCCAGGCAAATAATGGGATGGTTTCTAACTTAAGGCCACGGCCGCTTCCTTCCCCCTTCCTCGTCTATCCTTTTCAATCCTTCCATCCCCCTGCAAGGCCCCTGTTCAGCATAGCAGGTGTTGACGCCCGTACGAGTTACTGGTCATCCTCCCCAGTTGTATCCCCCAACCCAGAGTCTGAAGCTCCAGGACATTGTCCTTCAGGCGGCAGGGGTGGGATCCCTCGCTGAGTCCGAGGAAAAAACCGACCCTGGTAAACAGACACAAAAAATGAAGAAGAAGAAGAAGATGAAGAAGAATTCTGAACTTTGAACATGGATGAAATGAAATGGCGGATGGCTTTTAGTGCCGGGAGTGTCCGAGGACATGTTCGGCTCACCAGGTGCAAGTCTTTCGATTTCACACCCGTAGGTGACCTGCGCGTCGTGATGAGGATGAAATGATGATGAAGACAACACGTACACCCAGCCCCCGTGCCAGAGAAATTAACCAATGATGGTTAAAGTTCCCGACCCTGACGGGAATCGAACCCGGGACCCCTGTGGCCAAAGGCCAGCACTCTAACCATTTAGCCATGGAGCCGGACTGAACAATGGTGACAGATGTGCTGCTGACGGCGTTTTAGAAAACAAGCTGGGTGGAAAAGAGGACCAGTGTGGACGTGCTCGAGCAAGCCAACGTGAAGCGACAGCTAATCAGTCAAATCAACAAAGGAAGATCAACATGTTCGGGGCACGTGGCGGCTTAATCATTAGAATACTCGAAAGCGCCTCGCGGGAGGCCAGGGAACACGAACACATTCTTCAGTTATGGAGAAACTAAAAGAACAGCCCAGGATCATATGGAGAAGACTCCCCGTAGGACAAATTAGATGTTTTTATTTTTTATTTTTATAATATTGGCTTTACGTCGCACAGACACAGATAGGTCTTGTGGCGACAATAGGATAGAAAAGGGCTAGGAGTGGGAAGGAAGCGTCCATGGCCTTAATTAAGATACATTCCCAGCATTTACCTGGTGTAAAAATGGGAACAAATCAGATGTAAGACTGAATGATGTTGCATTATACTGACTTCAGAATTATGATATCATCCCATTTCGTTACTATGATTGCTATAACACACCATAACTATTTACATCTCTACGTTTTGGATATGCCTTCGAATAATAATACTAATAATAATAACGGTCCGCCTCTGTGGTGTAGTGATTAGCGTGATTAGCTGCCACCCCCGGAGGCCCGGGTTCGATTCCCGGCTCTGCCACGAAATTTGAAAAGTTTTATGAGGGCTGGAACGGGGTCCACTCAGCCTCGGGAGGTCAACTGAGTAGAGGTGGGTTCGATTCCCACCTCAGCCATCCTGGAAGTGGTTTTCCGTGGTTTCCCACTTCTCCTCCAGGCGAATGCCGGGATGGTACCTACCATAAGGCCACGGCCGCTTCCTTCCCTCTTCCTTGCCTATCCCTTCCAATCTTCCCATCCCTCCACAAGGCCCCTGTTCAGCATAGCAGGTGAGGCCGCCTGGGCGAGGTACTGGCCATTCTCCCCAGTTGTATCCCCGACCAATAGTCTGAAGTTCCAGGACACTGCCCTTGAGGCGGTAGAGGTGGGATCCCTCGCTGTGTCCGAGGGAAAAGCCGACCCTGGAGGGTAAACAGATGATGATGATGATGATGATAATAATAACGTGCAGTCCCTTCAATTTGCTGTTAGTGTGAAGACGGCGTCACCACTGCCGTGGTGATAATTATTTTAAAGTGAGCAGTAACTGGAATCGTAAACCCGGATGGTGGGCATGATCGTTAAAGCGTCATGTGTATATATCTGACATCGTGGTAAGCCGGTTCGAGTCCCGTTGGTCGGAAAATTTTTCACCATCAGAATGTTGGCCTGCGGACTGGGAGAGGTGGTGGTATACAATTTTTGATCAGTAGATTGGGTACCAAAGGCCTCGATTTAATTTCAAACTTCTCCACAGTGCTCACACGCAGTGAGGGCATATAACGCTGTTGATGGTGTTCGTCCGTCGGATGGCGATGTTAAGCCTTGAACAGACCCGTTGGTGTTATTCGAAAGGAGTAGGCTATGTGCCGACACCAGATTTCACCCTCTCCCTTCCTACTCTAATATCACGTCATTCACTTCATCTCATTGACTCCTCCGATAAGGTGGACATCAGGAAGGAGATCCGATCGCAAAAGCTCGCTACGAAGATTCATCTCACTTCATATCCGATGCCAGAGAAACGGCACAAAGTTTGGACATACACTTTAATCGTGATAGAAAGAATAAAAGGTCTCAATAAGAAAAGGGAAAGATCTCGAACGAACTGAAATTTTAAAATTTGTCTCACCTAATACCATTGAGAATAACAGTTGACCACATGAGGTCTGAAAGTAAAAATGAAGGTGAGGAGCCTAGCAAAGCACTGTCAACCGTGTCGTTGTCAACTCATGTTCAGATATAGAAGAGCCTCTAGGAGTTTCCCTCCTAGTCACCTCTTACTACAGGTAGGAAATACCGAGCCCTCCATCCACAGGGGGGACAGAAAACAAGAATTCACTGAGAGAAGTGAGACTGGAAAGATGGAAGTATGGAGGCTGTACTCGGCTAGAGGCCACTTCGTCAAACACAAGTTCCAGAATTGAGAGACCTACTCCGAGGTTGACTGGTTTACGTCTCGATGCGACTTCCACCGAGATCGTCCGGCTCCGGTTAGCGTGTTGGCCTTTGTTCACAGGAGACCCGGGTTCGATTCCCGGCGGGGTACTTGATTTCGCTGACACGGGGGCTGGGTGTATGTGTCGTCTTCATCATCATTTCATCCTCATCACGACACGCAGGTCGCCCACGGGAATCAATTCAAAAGACCTGCATCTGGCGAGCCGAACTTGTCCTCGGACACTCCCGGCACTAAAAGCCATACGCCATTCCATTCATTCCACTGAGATCGTAGGAGTTTATCTGTGACTGGATTTTTGTAGAGTCCGCAGCATTCCCACAACTAAAAAAATTACTACATATATCTCACTAAGGTGCCTCCACCCTCCTCGAAGGATCTGCCCGAAAATAGCAACAAGTAATTATCATAGTCTATATTCAACATAATTCATTAATGTTAAATTAGTTGCATTGACTTCACACATTATGACACAACTTGACTATATGCTTGATCTACTTTGTGTCTTGCAGTGGAATACTGGATGTGTTTGTGAACATGTGAATAATACTACTTCCGTACTTTTTTCTACATCCTCTTATTGTAATATAACGAGGTGTTGATACTTCCGCGGTTTTTTCCTTGACATACTAGTACACCCACCATTACATAACAAGAATTTGGTCAAAATTTTGAACAAAATAATGTAATGTATACCGTATATTAGAGAAATTCTCCTTTTGTCACTCCTTTTAAACATGCAGACTTTTATATATTTACTAGCTGATGTACCCGTGCTTCGCTACGGAATTCTACATTGTGTACAGAATTATAGATTAGGTAGAGTACACATTGTGAGAAAGACTGTATTCAATTGCATAGTTCTTAAAGTTTTCCCCTTGTGGGTGGGAGCGGTAGAATAACACCCACGGTATCCCCTGTCTGTCGTAAGAGGCGACTGAAAGGGGCCTCAGGGGCTCTGAACTTTGGAGCGTGGGTTGGCGACCACGTGGCCCTCAGCTGAGTCCCGGCATTGCTTCCACTTACTTGTGCCAGGCTCCTCACTTTCATCTATCCTATCTGACCTCTCTTGGCCAACTCTTGTTCTTTTCCGACGCCGACGCTATTAGGTTTGCGAGGGATAGGGAGTCTCTCATTTTCACGCCCTTCGTGGCCCTTGTCTTTCTTTGGCCGATATCTTCATTTTTCGAAGTGTCGGATCCCTTCCATTTTTCCGCCTGATTAGTGTTATATAGATGGTTGCCTAATTGTACTTCCTCTTAAAAGAAAAATCACCACCATCACCATCTTAACGTTACCCTGGAAACGCGACGGAGAAATCACCAAACGCCTTTTCTCCTATGAGGACTGCGTTGAAGAATTATAATGGCAGACACTCACTCTCCACCTGCCTTTTTACATCCTCAGAAAGACTGTCGTAGTGATTTACCCAACTGAAATGAACATAGGTCATTACAATGACGTCAGTAGGAATGGCGCAAGTAAAAGCAAAGATTTCACATGAAATAGTCGATCAAATGAAAAACCACACATTTTCTCACTTTTAACGAACAGTACCACGCTGCCGATCTAACAGTCCAAAGTTCCAGAGCTGGAATGACCAGGCCACAGACAGCCGTGATCCGTGAACACTCTCAGTCTTTCTCGGATGGGGGGGGGGGGGAGGGCGAATAGTGGAGAGTCCCAGGGAAAAAACTATGCCCTTTTACTAATATGTTTCCTAGGAGTACCCGATGTGTCGGAAAATCTCAATTCACTGCACTGGCGGCGGAAAAATCTGACTTGGAAGCAATTTTTCCTCCAAGCCAGAGGAGAAACCCCCTCTTCACTGCTGATTTTGAATAAAATGAATGTAGAATTTAACAAAACTGACGAGGAAGAAGCTCTTTTTAAGAAATTGCTCTTTTCAGGGTTGAATTTCGAGTTATTTGGTGAATTGTGGGGCTATAATTTGGAATATGCCTAAATTGTAATTCTAGACCAGGTCATACTGCTGCTACTACGACTACTACTACGTGAGCCTTTGCCTAAAGAGTGCACACTGCTCATTCAAAACAGCGCGTCGGAGTAGGGATCGAATAGCTGGAATACTATGATGAACCAGTGAGTTACGTACCAGCAGTACGGTATCAGAGAATGTATGAACAAGAAGAATGGCATGCTAAAGAAGAAAGGTTTCTAACTCCCCAGTTATTTCCCGCCAATATTCGGTTAGGCTGTAATACTCGGTACGCAGCAATAATCCCATCTATTGGAGTTGAGCGGCAGCATAAGAGCCAAAGAACATCTCCACAAACAATGGTCAAATAATGTTATTGTTGATCAATGTTATGCGCTCTCAATATTGTAGCCCTTCACATTCAGTTTTCTTCCGACTCTGAAATACCACTCTTATCATAGTTGGTACGGTAAAATTGAATAAAACGTAAACGTTTGGAAATTGTATTCTCTATAACTTTTGTTATGTAATACTTTTCGATAGGACCATTAACATAGGTATTTAAAAATTACATTTTAGGCACCTTCCCCTAAATTACAATTTCATACAGGGCGAATAAAAATGTTTATAACTTAGACTGTAGTTTCTTATTCCCCGAATCTATATTCCGACTTTCATTAAATTCTGTTAACCCATTTTCTCGTGGCTTGGCGTTGATATAGACTTGGCAACAAGAATACAAATTCATCAATATCTGTGTTATCAAAACTGGCACGGTACCAATGTATGACATAAATGATAGGAAATACAGATACGGAAATATCATTAATTTCAAATTCTGAATAATGTACAGACAAAACTCTTATTTCATATATAGGCCCTATGTAGATATGCATACTGAGTATGTTCGTATTGCTACCCCATTCCTTCCAATAGATTATTATGAAATATTTTACTACCAGATGCAGTTACAAAACAGAGAATTTCAATTAAAAACTGCATCCCTTGAAGTTCATGTTAATGGAAGTTCCGATTAAATAAATCAATAATAATTGAGGCGCTGAGATTTTAAAAAAAGGGACTAGTCATAATTTTGTTAGTATATGAGTTATTACTGCACTTCTTATCTTTATATAATTCCGCATCTTTTGATGCTAAAATGGAACTTGTTCAGTAACTCATTCTCTGTCTAAATCAACGTTAAAATTACAAAACAGAGGCTTTCAAAGAAAAAACTGCATCACTTGAAGTTTATGTAAATGGAAGTTCCGATTAAATAAATCAATAATAATTGAGGCGCTGAGATTAAAAAAAAAGGGCCTAGTCATAATTTTGTTGGTATATGAGTTATTACTGCAGTTCTTATCTTTATATAATTCCGCATCTTTTGATGCTAAAAGGGAAATTGTTCAGTAACTCTTTCCCTGTCTAAATCAACATCGAAATTACAAAACAGACGATTTCAAAGAAAAAACTGCATCACTTAAAGTTCATGTAAATGGAAGTTTCAATGAAATAAATCAAATAGTGTAATAGAGGCGCTGAGATAAAAAGGGACTAGACATACTTTTGGTGGTATATGAGTTATTACTGTAGATCTTATCTTTATATAATTCCGCAACTTTTGATGCTAAAACAGAGCTTCTTCAAAAACTCTTTCCCTGTCTGAATCGACGTTGAAAAACATATTTTAACGATTTATTTATATTTATGTCACAATAAGTGGAATATCCACGTATGCTAAATGAAAATGTCACAGTTCAGTTTACTGTTTCTAGAAGACTGTTTTACTATTAGAGTACGCACAGACAGAACAAACATTGAACACTGTATGTCTAGTTACTTGCAATCTGCAGGTAAAACAGGACTTACCTGCGGAAAAACAGGACTTGTCACATACAAGTCCCAGTCTTGCACGAAAAAAAACACGACAAGGCCGTGATGGCAGCACTGTAGCGACATGCGCTAAACAGCTGTGAGGATTTAAAATGGCTTCGGTAATGGTTTCCTCAGACGAAACCGGAGACGATTTAAATTAATTTAGAACGAATAAACGTTGCCCTGAAGTATGGAAGAGAAATTTGATTAACACAAAGAAGGTTATGGCCCTGGAACATATCAACTGGAAACGAAATACTGTTGCTAAACGGCAAACAGGCGCAGATTGCAGGTAACTAGACACAGTCAATGTTACTATTTCAACTATGGCTTTGGTCATCCACAACTATCAAGACTGCAGCTCAGAATGAGTTGAAGCTCCATAATCTTCGAGCACGTCAGTACTATGATAAAATGGCACAGTGTGAAAAACTTGTTTAGGGTGTAGGGAGGGGAACATCGGAAATGATATAATTTGGTTTCATGCAGAACGTACCTGTTTCACACAAGTCAGTAACTAATATGTTCTGTTTGCAGCAGCTATGGGTATTTATATTTGGTATTCATAGATTTTCTGACAACGAAGCCTTAATCTACATGTACGATGAAATAACCGCCAAGAAGGGTTCTGATGAAGTGATTTTTCTTCTGATGGATTTCATAATTAAACATGTGGCTTCTAGATTACACGTAATTAATCTTATTATTGTGACCGTATTGAAGCTTCGTATATTAAAAAGTTACAAATAATTTATTATTATTCACCTGTTTAATACAATACAATCCATATAATTAGGATACAGTTATTACATATCGTCGCTGGAAAGGTAAAAGGTTGTATTCCACAAAGCTCTTCCTATCAATTATTCTCCTTAAGACTGGTCACGCCTCCCAGCCACATATGGATACGCAGTCCATCAGAACAATGTCCGTTGTGTTCGTTTTCCTATGTCGACGATTAAACGAAAATGAACCTTACATGCATTGCACACTAGGAGTGCGTAAATACGTAATGCAAACGTACATTCCTACAGTACGGTACTGTAAGGTTCATTTTCCTTTACACATGGGCTAGGAAAATGAACACAACAAAATTTGTTCTGATGGACTGCATATCCGCCGGCCCCGCGGTGTAGGGGTAGCGTGCCTGCCTCTCACCCGGAGGCCCCGGGTTCGATTCCCGGCCAGGTCAGGGATTTTTACCTGGACCTGAGGGCTGGTTCGAGGTCCACTCAGCCTACGTGATTAGAATTGCGGAGCTATCTGACGGTGAGATGGCGGCCCCGGTCTAGAAAGCCAAGAATAACGGCCGAGAGGAAGCGACGTGCTGACCACACGACACCTCGTAATCTGCAGGCCTTCGGGCTGAGCAGCGGTCGCTTGGTAGGCCAAGGCCCTCCAAGGGCTGTAGTGCCATGGGGTTTGGTTTGGTTTGGTTTTTGGACTGCATATCCATACGTGGCTGGGAGGCGTGATCAGTCTTAAGGCGAATAATTGATAGGAAGAGCTTTGTGGAATACAACCTTTTACCTTTCCAGCGACGATATTGTAATATACTGTAATTGTTCAAACTATTTTATAATGTGGTTACTAGTGTGAAAACTGTCCGACTCGTAGGCTGAATGGTCAGCGTACTGGCCTTCGGTCCAGAGGGTCCCGGGTTCGATTCCCGGTCGGGTCGGGGATTTTAACCTTAATTAGTTAATTCCAATGGCCCGGGGGCTGGGTGTTTGTGCTGTCCCCAACATCCCTGCAACTCACACACCACACATAACACTATCCTCCACCACAATAACACGCAGTTGCCTACACATGGCTGATGCCGCCCACCCTCATCGGAGGGTCTGCCTTACAAGGGCTGCACTCGGCTAGAAATAGCCACACGAAATTAAGAAAGTGTGAAAACTTTGTATGCATTTTCAAATGTCTGTACAGGACAAAACAGGAATCGCACAGTGGTTCAGTTCTGGTATACGGTACGTACATTAGTTCATAGTGGTAGATTTACCAACGTTTGTCACATGTACCCAACCAGTGGGCATTCCTACAATGCTTGTGATAGGGATTGTACAAGTTTGGAATTAGCAAAAGGAAGCAGGACACAGTGTACACTCCCAATCGGTGGTTCCCAAGATTACGAACGGCAAGGAAATACATACATGTTGAACTTGACTACCAGAAACATCTAGATGCATTTTTTTAGAAGTCCGTAACTGTGAAAGGTAACCAATGGGCTGTTACAAAGTACAACATATTTGAATACAATGCTCAGTCGAAATGCATCTCTGTTTCACCCAGTAGCAGTGGAACGGTAAAATATGAATTCCCTCTGGTCAAGACTGGGATAGTGCCCCATTTTTATAACGTGCCGAGGGCTTACATGGACGTAATTTTTCTGAAACCTGAAAAACGTGCAGAATGTCTCGCGCATGATTGATGTTATCCCGTTGATGTTTGGTGAATACTTTGACACTATACTAAGGAAATGTGCCATTTAAGAAATAACTGGTGAAGAGCAAAACAATGAGACTGGAAGTGAACTTAGGAACAGTGATCAAGTGTGAATTGTGGCTTCCAACCCAAATATGAACATCGTTTTCTAACTTAATACTAATAGGTTATTGACTTGTTTTCATGACAGTGTCGATTTTTATATGTATCGTTATATGTTTCTTCTGTTATATGATGCAGTTTTATACATCTACAGTATTTGAAATGTGCATTAATAGGCTACGTTTAAATGATTAAAACACATTTTGCTATAAAACTGTACACATTTTTGAGTTACACTTTATTTTTGGTAAAATGAATGTTGTTTAAATAAAAAATGGCACATATCAGTCATTTCCTATATCCATGTACTAGTATGTGTCTTTATTACATGATTACATATTTTGCTATATAACTTTAATCTTCCTAATGATCATGTAGGGTTAACCATAAGCTGTAGAAATTTTATTATTCAAAATTATATAAGAAATTGGTATATCTCAAAACTACTATTTAGTGACATGTCCCGATTTTTATATCAACGCCTCAATTTATTGTTAATACACGAATAGTTAATTGTTAGATATACTGTACTTTTGTTCGCAAATAAGAATCGTTCTACTTTATCTAGAAGGAAGAACTCGCACTAACAAAACATATATAAAATGGTGGTTTTAATGGAACAGTGTCACTTGGATAGGAAAACAAATATGGATTCCGCGAAGGCAATAAACCCAACCATCTCTAGAAATGAGGAAATCAGTGAATGGGACAAGGAATGATCAGATATTGTACACAATGGGTTGGCACGCGTGTCAATGAATACGCTCCTTTTAATCCAATCGTGTCACGCATTTGACACTTCGTGCCATGCATGGTTTATATCTGGGCCGGTACTGTGCTACAAAAAATCGGAAACAAGGCTAAATCTCGTGCCAGTAATAACAAATATGCACTGCCTGCTGCTGACCTTCAAAGACAACCTCACGTAATATTGTCAGGCCTTGCCAACTTTAGCCCCCTCACCCCGCCGGGGTCCTCCATTAACGATAAAGGCTGAGAACTGGCAACTACTTCCGCCATTTATTGTCCGTAGTCGCATGAGGTCCTATCAAACCGTCAACGAGGAAATAATTAAGTAAAATGTTATTAATCTTTAAAAATAGTAATATATTGTTATTACTTTTTATACTCATTCGAACGGTCTCATCAGAAGGAAATAATCAAGCTTCTAGTAACAACACAACGTCACAGAATATTAAAATAGAAAATAATTACTTTGCTCAAACAGAAAGTGTAAAACATGAAGCGACACACAGCGTACACGTGGTGGATGGTGAAAAGAGTACAGAAGACCAAAGAAATGAAGAATATACCGCCGCAATGGAAGCGTCTACTACGACGATACAGGGCAGTGTCTCCATGGGTCTGCTGGATATTTACGGCCAGTGTAAAGCAAACGTGTCTTGTATTGAGGAGAGGTTATTGACTTTCATAGAAGAACTTGACAAACGAAAAACGATACCGCTCCTGTCTAACGTGGTAACTGTGGAGAAAATAGCTACGAGGTTCGACGCTCCGAGGTCCAAAGAGGGACTTGTATCACGATTGTATCGATTCCTTGTCGATCATTCCATAGGCATAGACTTGCCTGACGAAGAAGACGACGGCTCCGAAACACAATCTGCGGACTCCGAATCGGATTCCCTTGGCAGCACAAGAAATCTTGGAGAAGGTAAGTGGTGGCTGTAGTTTCTTGTACAAATTCTCTCACGGGTTCATTCATCTGGATGTTATTTAACCCTGTATACCTACCTTGACGGTGTCTGATAGCGGTACACATTGCTTGTAGTAGGCATCACTACAGCAATGAAAATTCGTACCAAAGTATAATATTTTAGTTACAAAATGATACTTTATTGCTGCATAGTGCACCTGAGATCGTATTATGCACAAATTTTGCAGAACATTTAACTGTCGTCACACATTTGTTCGACAACAGTGTAGGCTATAACGCCAATAAGAAGTTAGTGTACTAACAATCAGTCAACTCAGTTTCGAACGAGCTATCTTTGCATGAAGTTAATAATAGGCTTGTCAGTTGTACGGTTTAATATTTCTCAAACTTTATTTCAACAGCTTTTCAATATAATTTTAGTTCGTATACTTTTGTTTGGAATATAATAAATTATTATAACTGAGATTTCAGTATCGGTTACAGAGTATAGTTCTTTAGTTACTGAAAAATGAAACCAATTAAAGTTAAGCACGACGATCTAAGTTGTGCATGGTTGGCAGATCATCAGCTTAGCCATTGAACCACTGAGGCAGTTAAATACAACATGTTAAACATTATTTACTAGTAATATTACAATAAGGATGAATCCCTTTGTTCATATAACTTGACAATGCATTTCATTAATTCTACCTGCTGTACTTTAATTTCGATTGAGTTATTCATAGGTTTTACATTTAATTTGAGGGTTCCGAATGTTTATTTAAGGGGGCCAGAATCACATTCGCTACTCCCCTGGATCGTGAGTTCTATTTCGAACCAGATAGGGTGTTTTGACAGTCTGGCTGTTTCCTCTGACTCGGAGACTGGGAGTATGTGTTTGTCGCAATACTTTCGTCTTCAAACATCACAGCTTTAAACTAACTTTTTCCAATATTTTGTATTTACGTAAACGGATTGAGTCTAAATCAGTTATATGCTATTAATTACTCATCCATCTTACCGGTTATAAAGTACATTACCACTTCGGGAAAGCATTTCTTCTCAGGAAGTGAATGTTAAAAAGGAAAAAAAAAAAAGATTATGATGAATTTCGCAACAACAACAACAACAACAAAAATGATGCAAGAGGAACGAGCTCAAAAGAACATTAACTCTCCTATAAAATTCGATATTTGTGACATAGCGGCCTTTACCTCGAGGGCACAGATACAATATGTATGTTCCCAAACGTAAGGGAATTAATGGGGGGGAGGGGGAGAGGGAGTTATAGTATAGACAAAAATAAAGCTAAAATATCCCTACCGGGCGAGTTGGCCGTGCGCGTAGAGGCGCGCGGCTGTGAGCTTGCATCCGGGAGATAGTAGGTTCGAATCCTGCTATCGGCAGCCCTGAAGATGGTTTTCCGTGGTTTCCCATTTTCACACCAGGCAAATGCTGGGGCTGTACCTTAATTAAGGCCACGGCCGCTTCCTTCCAACTCCTAGGCCTTTCCCATCCCATCGTTGCCATAAGACCTATCTGTGTCGGTGCGACGTAAAGCCCCTAGAAAAAAAAATATCCCTACGGTCGAAATTATTTTACCTGGTACACCCCGTGTCACCATGTTGGTGTACTACAGGGATACTGCGATTTAGTATAAGAAGTGGTCTAAATATTCACCATGCTCCTGAACGCGCCACCTCACTGATTGTTGGACAGGTTCGAACACTCCAGAACTCCAGACATTGGCGGAAACCTTGTTCCACAAGCTGGCGAAGTACTGCGATGTCCGTAACAGCATGACCGACACCAAAATTAATACGAGCTCCCTTAATTCCAGCGAATAACTAAAACAGCCATAGCTCGTAACCGCTCGACCGTACGGCATTTGTTCAGTACTGAAAGAAAATAGTAGGATTTTGTGAAGCAGGCAAATTATTGATAAGTTTATGATAAATCAGTTATGCATGTCGTCTATATCATCCACGAAAACGCCTTAGTTAACAATTCAGTAGTACATTAAAGTTAAGCAATGTGTTCAAAACAATACACAGATTGGAATCAATTACAAGAAATACCTAGGGAAATAAATAATAAAATTATTATACGTTGTATATATGTTCAAGGTACTTACAGTGGTTAGACAAGGCTACAATCTTTCACCCTTGTTGTTCATAATTTACATGGATCATCCAGTGAAAGGTATGAAGTGGCAGGGAGAGATTCAGTTAGGTACAAAAGTAATAAGCAGTCTGGCCTATGCCAACGACTTGATTTTAATGGCAGACTGTGCCGAAAGCCTGCAGTCTAGTACTGTATCTTGGAAATTTTAAAATAAATCCAATGGGTAGGATATGAAAATTAGCCTTTCCAGGACTGAAGTGAAGACAGTAGGTGAGAAACCTAAGAGAATTGAATGTCAGGGTGGGAATAAAATCCTGGAACAGGTAGGTAATTATTTCAAGAATTTAGGATATACGTTTTTCCCAGAATAGTAGTATAGTACGTAAGATTGAATCAAGGTGCAGTAAGCTAATGCAGTGAGCTCACCGTGGCGATCAACAGTATTCTATAAGAATGAAGTCAGCTCCCGGTCGAAACTATCTTTACATCGGTCTGTTTTAAGACCAACTTTGCTTTACGGGAGTGAAAGCTAGGTGCACTCAGAATACAGTTAGAAGTAACAGACATGAAAGTAGCGAGAATGATTGCTGGTACAAACAAGTGGGAACAATGGCAGGAGAAATGAGGAGGTAAAGTATGAGTTCTGAATGAGCTCAGTCGTGAAGCTTCGGTTGTGGGGTCATGTGAGGTGAGTGGAGGAGGATAATAGTTTCTGTTATAGGTAGAGATAGGTAGAGGGTGACCAAGGTGCTGTTTGGACTCAGTTTCATATGACTTAAAAGGTATGAAACTAAACGAGGACGCAGAACTAGTTACAAATATAGCATTGTGGAAGCATTTAGTAAATTTTCAGGGGCGGAACGCTGAAGGGCATAGAAGTCTATAAAGGAAAATTGTGTATATATTCCTATAAGTGTGGCCGGAAACAACGTGAACGTTAGAGTGTTAGAGGGTGGACATGCTGATAAATAATTTGAAAAAAAATAATTCTATATCTTACACCACTGTCATTTTATCAGCTGCTGAAGCTAGTGATTGGAATATCGAATGAAAACTACCTAACTGTTCGGTAGTCGTCAACTACAGTTACAACCAATCGTTTCGTTTGCATTCGGTGTGCAAGTTCCAATTGTTTCCACTAGTCAGCGCTGAAATCTGCCTCCACTTTCTGTATGGAGTGAAGTCAGTCATTTATTATAAATTAATAGATATCTGACTCAAAGTTGTATGATAAATGCACTTTTATTATTGTGCACTTTATCAATACCCCGTGGTGTACGGGTAGCGTGCTTGCCTCTCTGCCGGAGGCCCCGAGTTCGATTCCCGGCCATGTCAGGGATTTTTCTCTAGGTATGAGGGCTGGTTCGAGGTCCACTCAGCCTACGTGATTAGAATTGAGCAGCTATCTGATGGTGAGATAGCGGCCCCGGTCTCGAAAGCCCAGAATAATGACCGAGAGGATTCGTCGTGCTGACCACACGGCCCCTCGTAATCTGCAGGCCCTCGGGCTGAGCAGCGGTCGCTGGGCAGGCCAAAGCCCTTTCAAGGGCGTTAAGTGCCGTGGGTTTTTTTATCAATAGATAATCATGTTGTAGTTTTTATAAATACTTTCCATATAATCATGAACCTCTAATGATTGAATATTATCCTTAAAATGCTAGTTGCTTTACGTCGCACCGACACAGATAGGTCTTATGGAGACGATGGGACAGGGAAGGGATAGGAGTGGGAAGGAAGCGGCCGTGGCCTTAATTGAGGTACAGCTCCAGCATTTGCCTGGTGCGAAAATGGGAAACCACGGAAAACCACCTTCAGGGCTGCCGACAGTGAAGTTCGAACATCTCCCGAATACTGGATACTGGCCGCACTTAAGCGACTGCAGCTATCGAGCTCGGTATATCCTTAAAATGAATGGAATTATTGTTAAATTAATATATGACTATTACTTCGTCCTAGGAAAATTTGTTGTCTTTTCATGTTTGCTGTAATCACATTACTTTAATATGTGGTGTCATTACAATAAGGTTTAAATCTAACCTACGTCTGAAATTACCTAACATTTGTTATTTTATGAACAGATATATTTAACTGCTCATTGTCAAAATTGAGAAATCACTTACATAATCTCCAAATTTGACTATTACTTTCCTGTGATTACTTGTAATATAACCTGTGTATATATCTGTACATATTTTTCTACTTATAATCCATTGAACTTTCTTTTTTGTGTGTGTGTGTTTTGTTTTGTTTATTCTTCTCCACTGATATGTAAAATGGTATTACCGTTAATAAAGTATTAATTATTTAATTAATTAATTAACAACTCAGATGTTCTTGCATGCATTTACTTGTGGTTAGGGACACAAAAATGCATTTTATTTAAAATGAAACATAATGACCACAATTACTTTAATAGGGACATTTTATCTTATTTTATAGACCAACAACGCATCTCAGTTTCCAATTACTTCATTCGAACAGTGTGTAACGTTTGTTACTAATCTCAATATTTCCGCTTATAAATCACGACCAACAAAAGAAACACGCTATAAACATCGGTAGTATAATACAACAATCCGCATTTCGGTAATTACTAGCAAATAACTTGTTACTAGTTACTAGTACTACCGCAGTACAAAACGTATATTACTACTTTATAACCGATTCCAAACCGAATGAAAACTATCGAATGTTTTCATTCGATAGTCTCGCTTCACAATCGGCAGTCTACTGATAGTTTAAAACATTCGATATTCCCATCACTAGCTGAAGCAAGACCGACTTCAATCCTCAGACCTTAATGCTACTCTCGATCGTTCAACGATTGCGAATCGAGTAGCCGGAATTGTTGGAAATCTGGGTTTGTTTTGATTTGTTGTTATCGTATGTAGTCTGTGTAATTTTATGAAAATTGACGATAAATGTTAGTTTCCTTGTAGAATATAAGTGTGTGAGTGTATTTATATGAGTCAGTGGACACATACAATCCGTAATTATACGCAGTAAAGTGAGAATATGCTTGTTTTGATCGTGTTTTTACCCATTAAGGAATATGAGTGCACTGGGTGGACCAGGTTTTAGTCTAACTATGCCAATGCCTCTCATACAACTATTCTTAAGTTTTCTACGGAATAGAACATTAAGATAGAAATGGATTAGGAATGTACATCGTGATTATTTTGAAGTCCATGACAAAACTGTAGCGTGCATACATAATTTTGAGAATAAGTCTGAGGTTAGGGAAGCCATTTCTCTACTTCCAAACTATTCGTGTTCCTCGAAAAATATTAATTTAGATAGAATATAATTGATATTGTGTTATTCCGTCAGTGTCTATGTGCTTCAAAGTGTCGAGTTATTTAGATGCAAGTTTATTTTACAATAATCTGTGCTATGCCTGCGGAAATGTTTAGCTGGATCTTGGAGTGTAAAGAAACTTATAAGTGTGACAGTTGGAGCAATCTGTATACTGTTACACAGAAGAAATAGTGACTTAGAGGGATTAGCTGGGTTTGTAACGTAGGGTTTTACACTACCAACACCGTCCGATTCATACTGTGGTTATCTGTTATCAAGCAGACTCCGCCGAACTGAAGCTCGTGCATGTGGTTAAATATCAATGTTTAGTCAATAAAGTTTGCACTCATGTTCTTTAATGGGTAAAAACCTATTATATCTTTAGAGTCTGAACGTTTCATTACTAAGGTTACCATCATTGTGTGAAGTGGTGTTATGCCATATGTCAACATTATGTTAACATTACCAGGGCCGTTCATTGGGTTAACATAATCATTTCTGGTGTACTTGGGCTGAGTGACTCAGACGGTTAAGGCGCTGGCCTTCTGACCCCAAGTTGGCAGATTCGATCCTGGCTCAGTCCGGTGGTATTTGAAGGTGCTCAAATACGTCAGCCTCGTGTCGGTAGATTTGCTGGCATGTAAAAGAACTATTGCAGGACTAAGTTTCGACACTTCGACGTCTGCGAAAACCGTAACAAATGTAGTTAGTGGGACGTAAAGCCAATAACATTATTATCTCTGGTGTACTTCCTATTCGTTGGGTGCTGAATTTAAGACATTGTCCACCACTTCAAAACTAAGGCAACAAATTGTGTTCCACAGTTCTCATGAGAGCGAATAAATCGAGGAATTTCGTACCTTAATTTGAAACATTCAAAATGATGTTAGAAGTATCATTTTAATAGTTTTATAATGTATTTTCATCTATTCAGCGAAGTGAAATCTAAGAAAAAGCGTTATTTGACGAATTGAAATTTCTAAATAGTCAGCTTGCTGGTCTCTTTTCTAATAGAATATACGTGATTCTTGTTGGCGAAGCGTTTTCATACGTGTAAAAGCGATTCTCCCGATGATGTTACATTTATCATATTAATTTGCCGGCCTTTATATAACATGTACGCAATATTTTCGTGTTAGCCAACACCAGCAAGCCGGCTACTTCGGCCGACATGTTTTTTTATACTACAGTCTGAGGATTGGAGTCGGTGTTGGCTGAAGCTAGTGAATCTGATACCGGGGGGTTGGCCGTGCGCGTAGAGGCGCGCGGCTGTGAGCTTGCATCCGGGAGCTAGTAGGTTCGAATCCCACTATCGGCAGCCCTGAAGATGGTTTTCCGTGGTTTCCCATTTTCACACCAGGCAAATGCTGGGGCTGTACCTTAATTAAGGCCACGGCCGCTTCTTTCCAACTCCTAGGCCTTGCCTATCCCATCGTCGCCATAAGACCTATCTGTGTCGGTGCGACGTAAAGCCCCAAGAAAAAAAAAAAAGTCAATCAGATCGCTTCGCGAGAGAATTGATGTAGGCTTTGCAAGGCGGCGTTACTAAATACTGCACGTGGCTTGAGAGTCATGCCGAGAAATCAGGATCAATCACAAACGCACCACTATTTTCAGCCAGTGCCACCGTAGCACACTTGCTGTCAGCTCGGAGGTCTGTATTCAAACACCTCCCCTGCGAAATAATGTTTTTGTGCCCTCATGACGGTATTAAGCCATGTAAAGGTTTTGCAATAGTGTCGCGCAAAGCCCATTTGAATTCGCCCGCGAAGTGATCTGATTGGCCAAGTTCATCAGCTGATAAAATAACAACGGTGCGAGATATCGATTTATTTATTTATTTCAAATTATTTATCAGCATGGCCAACCCTCTAGCGCTCAAATACCCGGTTCACGTTGTTTCTGACCACCTTGTATATGTATATGAGGGGTGTCCGAATTACCTCGTCGAGCTGCCGAGTGGCAGTGTAGAGTACATGTATTCTGTGTTCCGTTTTCGGGTGTACTATCCACCCTTACCTTCCGATATATTTCCACATGTATTGGGACACCTTATACACTAGGAATGTCCTTATGTAACTTGCAGTTCCTAATTTGGTTACATGGACTTGACTTCCTCAAAATAAATAAAGCATCAATCAGTCAAGTAATAAAATTTTGTGTTTCAGGTCGAACGAGGAAGAAACTGAAGAAGCAGCAGAAGATTCTCATGCCGATCATCATGCTCATGGAAGTGGCATGGTTCATCATTGTCCCAAACATTCTGTGGGCGTTATTCCAGGTCACGGGAACAGGCGTAGTGTCCGCCTTCGTCGGTCTCTTGGTGTCAACATTCTTCGCCTTGCAGTCCATCTGGCAGGACAAGGAGTCGAGTCCCGGTACCACAGTCACACTGGTGAAGCCGCATGTTGTGCCTGAGATCTACCACAGCGGTCTGCTTCATCCATGGAGCCGATCAACTTTACTTGACCCTTATCGAGGGTACGGACCTGTCCCGTGACCAGGAAACTCTCTACGTTTTTGAACTGTTCTAAAGTACCTCACGTAGTGGGGAATATAAAACTTGCACAGTTAACTCGACAACAAGTGCGTTTCTCTCATTTTCTGTGTGACTGAACGAGATGGATAACAACAACACACTGTGATCAATAAAAATTGTCTCGAAATCAGTACTAACCAGAATTCTTCTCAGGCGTACACAGTTTGGGAGTCATTTGGAGCACCGTATTACAAGCAAGAAGTGTTCGGTTCCTATCACGGGGATTGTAACTGCGTATGGTTAAATTCTGTGTTTCTCGGACTGAGTCTTTGTGTACGTCTTAATACAACTCTACACACGCACACACTACTTACCACTGCAGTGGATACATCCCTCCACACGGAGTTGACGTCAGAAAGGGCATCTGACTGTAAAATTAGGACAAATCCGTATCAAATAACTATAGCATAAAAACGCGGTAGGAACACTTTATTAATACATTAAGATTAAGCAATGTATTCAAAACAGTACACAGATTTCAATGAATTAAATGAAATATTGCACGTTATAAATTTCATATTAGAGCCCGTATTGTCAAAGTATCAACTTGTGAAAATTTAGATTTTATAATTCCACCTTTACAATACTGTAATTGTCTTTATTAAAAAGACTACATTAAATTACACTCGTGAAACATGTTTCGTCCTCTTATAGGACATCTTCAGTCACCAATACAAATACATAACATTACAAATAAGGCGAGGACACATTAAAATAAGTAAATGCAAAGTCTTTGTATCCTGTGTACTTCATGCTTCATATCATGTTCACGCTGCACCATTTTAACATTGAAGATTGACAAGACGCTATCACGCCGCGTCACAGGATACAAAGACTTTGCATTTACTTATTTTAATGTGTACTCGCCTTATTTGTAATGTTATGTATTTGTATTGGTGACTGAAGGTGTCCTATAAGAGGACGAAATATGTTTCACGAGTGTAATTTAATGTAGTCTTTTTAATAAAGACAATTACAGTGTTGTAAAGGTGGAATTATAAAATCTAAATTTTCACAAGTTTAAATGAAATACACAAGAACCTCATTAATCCGGACCCCATTAGTGCGGACTTCGCTTAATCCGGACATTGGCCGCACTTACGATAAATCCGGACAGCCGTTTAATAATAATAATACATAAATGTAATTAAAATTTCAGATCCATGACTTTCAGTTTCGCGCCTGCTGTCAATGATATAAAATAATCAACTTTGATTAACTCGTGGAAGAAACTTTTAGTAAATGAAGAAGTTGAATCAGATACGGCTGGATTGGAAACAGAGGATTTTCACAACACCATCCACCAAGGTGGTTAAAATTCAGCAACCTTGGAAGGCGTGAGTTGTGGCTAGCAGCAGATGATGATGATCCAGGTTAGACCTATCACCTTTTAACAGCGGGGAACATCGTTGGAACTGTGATCGTTGCAAAAAAACTCTGAAACAGATGAATATGACCAGGATAAAGCAGATGATATTATTAAACCTAAGCCAAAACTTAGTGAAATTAAATATCATCTAAACACTGTCATTAAATACGTTGAGGATTACAACGATAAAACATATCTGAATATTACGAACATTTGAGACATCTGCGTGAGTTAATTATCAAAGCAATTAATGTCAAAGGAAAACAGCGAAAGATCAGAAGTCTCCTCAAACCAGTAAGCGTGTCAAGTGTGGTCAGTGACAGCGTGCGTTGATTGCCATGTTCTAATTCTGTACTGCACTAATTATTCTCTATTTTGTAGGGCCTAATACTGTATTGCTATATATCTTGTATATTAAATGAACTTTGTATTTCTTAAATTTAAAATAATTCACTGTATTATACTGAACAGAGTGTTTAAATATGTACCTTGGCTCATTATATGTAATTTTGTTTTATCCGGACTTCCATTAATTCTGGAAACCTAGAGCCTCAGTTAGTGCGGATTAATTAGGTTCTACTGTACATAGGAAAAGTAAATAATTACATTCCTATATATTTATATGAGGGGAGTCGGAATCTCCTCATAGAGCGTATCATTTCATAAGTCCAGTGGCACTGTTGTTGGCTTCTCATAGTGGCGACCGACGTATGTAGGATTTAGGAAATGAGAAGTGATAATCTTGAGGACTATGGTGAGTGATGACGATATCATAAATCACGTAAAATACAAGCTTGCTTTAGTAAAGTAAAGTATGTCTCGTAAAATCTTGCCAGCTGAAAGCACTGAGATTTAAATCTGCAACCTTGATTACGAAAGGCAAGTATAAAGGAGCAACGATCAGATCATTACAAAATACTTCAGAGCTCGAGAATCTCTCACTGTTTTAAGCCACTATCTATTGTGCATAGATCGGTTTTAAGCTTGTCTGAGATCGAATAAAATCCTGACAGTCAATTTGAGGAAACGTGAATAATAATTTTGCACAAAGAGCTATTCGATGAGGGCATTTCGGTATCAACAGTTTCTCAAAGCCATGTTCTTGCCTCTTTAACTTCCCTACTTGATGACTAGAGCAGTTCAAAATGTATGAAACAGTACAAACATTGTAAAACTAAGACAGTACCATTTGGTATATGATATGTGTATTGAAACGGTGCGTAGAGAGAGTCTTGCAACGGAACCATGACCAGGACGTAGGCTATATGAAAAGTGAGTAATGTAATACCTTTTTTAAAAATAAATACATATTTATTCAAGGAATATTTTACTTTATTATTAAATCCCTTTCAACTGATCCTTTCCTTGCACACTGAATATATTCACAGACCTTATATAGTCGTTGCAGCTGCAAAAGCCGCTGCGTGAAATATTTCAACTTAGAACATTGCTCTGTTATCCAATGTTCAATATTGTGTGACGAAATTCACAGAATTCTCGTTCTTAAGGACATCTGTACTATGGGTCTGTTTTAACGTAGACTTATGTTCCTCAACAACGGGTAACTGGAAAGAAAAATGTTAAGACGCTTTTAGAGTTTGGGTGGAACGCGTATATTGCCGAGAGTATTTCACTTAGGATTACGTCTAATGTCTCAATTGACAGATAAAATAGCTGGCTATTTCATGAAACTGCGCTTCAAAGTAAGGCAAAATTTGTTGCATACTCTGTTATAGAATTTTTTTAGAATTTGCTTTACATCACACTGATACACATAGGTCTTATGGCGATGATACGATAGGAATGGGTTAGGATTAGGACGGAAGCGACTGTGGTTTTAATTAAGGTACAGCCCCAGCATTTGCCTGGTGTGAAAATGTACTCTCTTATAAGATGGCGCTGTGTTGATTCGTGCGCTCAGTAGGAGTTTAGATGTCGTTGTGAATACATCGTGGTCAGTTGTATAAAATAATAAATTCAATAATGGAAGAGAAATATTTACGTCACACGCATACTCGATTTAAAGATGGCGTATGTTGATTTTCTCAACATCATTTTAATTTGACTGTTGTGCAGAGCAACTATCCCCGCACATTGGGCAATTCATTTATTGATCTTGCTTCTAATCGTAATACTACTTCGGAACTTTTAAATTATTACTCTTTTTCTCACATCACAGCCCTACACTACATCGAGTTATCCCCACATTCCAAGTGTACCACGTTCTATTGGATAAAATTTCTTATTCGCATAATATTTGTCTTTTATTTCTAATAAGTAAGTCCACAAAACCCTCAAAACCCTGCAGCTGTTACAATAGTGACAGCCTACCGCCAATTTTGTTTCCAACAATAGGCCTCAGGGGCTCTGAACATTGGAGCGTGGGTTGGCGACCACGGGGCCCTCAGCTGAGTCCTGGCATTGCTTCCACTTACTCGTGCCAGACTCCTCACTTTCATCTATCCTATCTGACCTCCCTTGGTCAACTCTTGTTCTTTTCCGACCCAGACACTATTAGGTTTGCGAGGGCTAGGGAGTCTTTCGTTTTCAAGCCCTTCGTGGCCCTTGTCTTACTTTGGTCGATATCTTCATTTTTCGAAGTGTCGGATCCCTTCCATTTTTTCTCTCTGATTAGTGTTATATAGAGGATGGTCGCCTAGTTGTACTTCCTCTTAAAACAATAATCACCACCACCACCACTTTCCAACAATATCGTCACAGAGCAGTTTTCGCAGGGGCAACAATGATAGATCCACCAACCGTCGCAGATAGCAGAACGTGTGGCTTGTTAGATGGAAGAGAAGGGCTGAATATCTTAATCTTGCCAGGAAAATAAAACATTACTAAAGAACTAACTAACTAACTTCTCTTTGAGCTATTCAGCAGCTAGACGTAATAAGCGGTCGACCAATGGGACCCTCACCAGGATTACATGATTCAAGAACTGGAAAAACTCCAAAAAAAACCAGCTCAATTTGCTCTGGGTGATTTCCAACAAAAGAGCAGCGTTACAAAACTGTTGCAAAGTTTGGGCTGGGAAGACTTAGGAGACGAGCTGCTCGACTAAGTGGTATGTTCCGAGCTGCCAGTGGAGAGATAGCGTGGAATGACATCGTTAGACGAATAAGTTTGAATGGTGTCTTTAAATGTAGGAAAGATAAAGATGAAGATAAAGTTAGAATTCAAGAAGACAAATTGGGGCAAATATTCATTTATAGGAAGAAGAGTTAGAGACTGGAATAATTTACCAAATGAGATGTTCAATAAATTTCCAATTTTTTTTGGCAATCATTTAAGAAAAGGCTAGGAAAACAACAGATAGGAACCTGTCACCTGGGTGACTGCCCTAAACGCAGAACAGTAGTGATTGAGTGAATATTGTTCTCTTCAGCTGCTGTCTTTGGATACAAGGAAAGGAAATCTAACACCTTTTGATTATTCGAGTTCCTGAGACAGTACAGGAATTCACCTCTAGTTGAAGATATCCACGACATACAACCTGATGCTACATATGTTTTGACACTGATGCAGTTCTTCATCTTCTTCTACCGAGCAAGCTGGTCCTGTGTTTAGAGGCGCCCAACTTTTGAGCTTGCATTCGGGAGATAGTGGGTTCGAGTCCCATTGTCGGCAGCCCTGAAGATGGTATTCCATGGTTTCCCATTTTCTCAGCATGCAAAGGGTGGGCCTTTACCTCAATTAAGGCCATGGTCGCTTCATTCCCACTCCTATCCCCTCATCGCCATAGGACCTGTCTATGTCGGTGTGACAAAAATCAATTGTTGCCTTCTTGTTCTACCGCATTTATCCACACCTGTGGGTTTACGGGTGCGAACTGTGTCGCACATGTGTATTTAACCCTGTTTTACAGCCGGATGCCCTTCCTGCCGACAACCCTATGTGGAGGGATGTAATCACTATTGCGAGTTTCTGTGGTGGTTGGTAGTGTTCTCTGAATTTGAAAAGGGCAGTGTTGAGATATACACAAACACCTACTCTCCTAGCCAGAAGAATTAATTTAAATAATAATTTATTGCAGCCAATGGCCATACACACAATAATACACAATGAAAAATGACGTATCGTTTTTAGAGCCAGGAGATCCCAGGACGGGTTCGGCTCGGCAGGTGCAGGTCTTTTGATCTGACTCCCGTAGGCGACCTGCGTGTCGTGATGAGGGTGAAATGATGATGAGGACAACACATACACCCAGCCCCCGTGCCAGGGAAATTAACAAATGATGGTTTAAATTCCCGACCCTGCCGGGAATCGAACCCGGGACCTCTCTGACCAAAGGCCAGCACGCTAACCATTTAGCCATGGAGCTGAACTAATACACAATAATTAGGTTACATAGGTAATTAAATTCCGTAGAGTAACAATGTACACAGTCAGGTACTCACTAGTAGTCATGGTGGGGATAGTCCGACTCGTTGGCTGAACGGTCAGCATACTGGCCTTCGGTTCAGAGGGTCCCGGGTTCGATTCCCGGCCGGGTCAGGGATTTTAACTTTAATTGGTTAATTCCAATGGCACGGGGGCTGGGTGTACGTGTTGTCTTCATCATCATTTCATCCTCATCACGACGCGCAGGTCGCCTACGGGGGTCAA
The DNA here is from genome assembly GCF_040414725.1 of Anabrus simplex. NCBI lineage: Eukaryota > Metazoa > Arthropoda > Insecta > Orthoptera > Tettigoniidae > Anabrus > Anabrus simplex. The sequence goes on from NC_090271.1 coordinate 245,878,909, forward strand.
ATAGAAACACCTGCACCTGGCGAGCCGAACCCGTCCTGGGATATCCCGGCACTAAAAGCCATACGATATTTTATTTCATGGTGGGGATCGACTTCGGTTCCGTTTGTGGGACCTCTTATAAAACTCCTTTAGGTTAAAATTCCTGGAAGCTGATACCGCGCACCGCGCTCCAACCTTATCATCGTGCAGTGGTGTTTCGTGAATGATATGGATTTTACAGCAGCAGCCAATATCTGCTGTTTTGTATGCTGATGTAACCTGATAGATAAAACCATGCCTCATCCTTAAACAAAGTTATGGAGATAATTTCTGGACGTTGAACAATAAACCCCTAAAACCATCGACAATAAAGCATTCGTTTCTCATGATCTGCTTCTTTCAATTGCTTGATATGCACTCTGTACGCTCCCATCCCCGCTTTCTTCGCAGCTCTCTCACATGTAGCATACGAAATGCCTGTCTCTGGCTCAATCGACGCAACGATTTCTTGGGAGAGTTCTTGAAGCGTTTTCGAACATTATTAATATCTCTGCGCTCATTCATGGTCTATGCTTACCACTGTCACTGTTTAGTACACCAGTTGTCTCCAGCTTCCTTACAGTCGATAAAATTGTTGCCTTTGTTTATACATCGCACACTTAGAATTATCTTCGGAATGCCTGTTGTCCTGTAACCAAAGATTCTGTCTTCCAGTATGTTTTCACAATAAAAATACGCTCTCGAAATGTATATGCATGTAATGCATATTTCCGTTACGACTGCCCGTTAAAGACTGCAAACAAATTATTGATTTGCTGACAGTTCTCGTTGTCATGACAATCAACAAAATTGTCAATAATGGGCAGTGGTACTGATTCTCCCAGAGCCACTGACATCATTAAAACAAATTTCCAGTTTCTATGAGCTTTCAGAGGTAAATTACGACCTATTAAAGTACTTCAGGTGTATATGGATCGCTCTGTAAATCAATGCATTTTATTACACAGAATTGTTATTGGGAATACCTTGGAAGATAAATATACCACAAAAGATATCAATTTTACAGGAAAGCAAAACAAAACTGAATGATCATTCTCTCATCAGTAGTTGACAGAAAATGAAACTACTTGAATTAACTTAGGATAAAGATACTATATACAATATTAATCAACAAACAATATCCCTATTTTTATGCCTGTTACTTTTAATTTATGAATAAAATATTCTTACAGAATTCCGTTGATTCCACAAACAGGTGGGAATAATGACAGGATGATACTCGGAATGAGGTGATAAAGTGGATGGACGAAACTGTGCGCATAGTGCAACCGTTCGTGAAGGATAGGTTACCTAGGAGAATAATGGACTCGACCTGACCATAAACAGTAAGAAATGTAGAGGAAGACCAAAAAATTCTGGTTATACTCAGTTAAAGAAAATAGGTTTGGAACGTGGTCATGGAGCTAGTTACAAATAGAGGATTGTGGTGGCGCCTAGTTGATTCACAGAGGCTTGCAGAGTGAACGCTGAAACGCACAACAGTCAATAATGAAGAGCTATGTACACGCATATGTGCGCAGTAATATTTCTTATTCAGTAAGTTTCCTCTACACATCAGTGACAAAACTGAAAAATTACGACTTGTTTCATTCTTTGACATTTGCCCCCCATTTAACAGACACATTGGTCTCCTCCTGCCAAGATAGAAGATTCTATCCCGGCAGTGGTCAAAGGTATTTGAGTATGATTTAAAAACCTGCATTTCCGTATCGTTGCTTTCCTGTTCGTTAAAGAACTCGAGGACAAAGTCCAACACTCTGGAGTGTCTTAAAGTCTATAGCAATTGAAATTCGAAGGATTATTATTATTATTATTATTATTATTATTATTATTATTATTATTATTATTATTATTATTATTATTATTATTACCGTGTTTTGGTGTATCGCAGAGAGGTGAAAGAAGGTGCTGGTGTTCAATAGGTCTACCTACGATATAAAAAATTAAATTAAAACTCTAAAAGGTTATATTTCTTTTCAAAAAAAACAAACTTAACAATCTTTTTCACTGAGTGAACATAACAACATGACAGGCACAAATAGCAATCTTGAAATAAGACTTGGAAAATCCAAGGTTAGTGAATTTTACAGATTTGGGGCTTCAAGCCCTTAGTTTACAAATTCTGAGATACCGGATCCAGTTTACAAAACTTTGCAAAATCTCCATGCTTAGACAAGGACAGGAATATCCCAATTTAAGAGCACTTTGCTCCAACAAATTACAGCCTTCCAGAGGCACTCCTCAATGTTGCAGAAATTTAGGAAAAAGCTTACATGCTCTCCAACATTGATCCAATTTTAACCGCGCACTTAAGGCAACACTACACAAAACTTTATCATCTCTGGCCTCTTTAGGCGCACTTTACAATTAACAAAAGTAGTACACAGGGGTATCAAGTACCCAACCTACTGGACCTTCGTGGAAAAAGAACGGGTTAAATAAATGGCCCGAACCCAAACTGAATGGAGGCATACACTTGCGCTCCTAGATAATGTATTAAAATCCTAACAGGGCTCTCGGCTAGACGATACAGGGGCAAATCCCAAGCTACTGAGGTGATTCGAATGAAAGTTAATTTAATAGATTACAGGAAAGAAAACAGTTACGAAAACGTAGTCACCTCAAACCAAGATGAAAGGGAACTCGAGAGGATAACGCACTCTCTCTTCCCGATTTACATTTAAAGACTTTATGAAATTTTACATGAAAAGGAAGAAGTTTACATTAAACGGTTACATAGTTAGAAATTCGGACCTTCCCCTCGGTTACGTTTGTGGAGACAACTAGAAAGATAGAATATTGGTGGCCATTACCTGGCTGATGTTCTGCCTGCCGAAGAATGAGGCGCCCCGCCTCCTCTCTTAACACACACACTCAGAAATACGACGATCAATGAGACAAGGTAGCCAGAGCATCTGCAGGTTATATACCCGAAGGGAAGGTTCTAGAGTATTCTGGGCTAATCCGGACACACCCTCTCAATTTTATTGGCGGGGCCGATGACCTCGATGTTAGGCCCCTTTAAACGACAAGCATCATCATCATCATCATCATGAATTTTATTGGCAAATTCAAAAATAAAACCCTAGGAACAAAAAAGAAGCCTGTGATAGGCTGAAAAATAATTACAGAAAATTCCCATTGGCCAGATTCAAAACTGGCGGAATGGGAAGTAAGTGTTGTGATCCTTGAACTATATAAGAAAAACAAATGAAAGCTGATTTACTAGAGAAAACCCATGAACACAAAATTTATTTTAATAACAACTTCTTTTACCTTGCACCAGAGTGGATGACCACAGTTTTTGGTAGTGACATCTATGGAGAAATGTCCAAACTTCTTGAAGTAAACAAACACAAAGCAACTAAATCCAGTCAGTTTAGGCAAATTCACAATAACACAATTACTCAACACTTCAGTAGAGACATCTTCTGATTAAAGTCCCAACTTCATGTAGCAGCAGTTTCACATTTTGTTGGGTAGATAGAATTCATTAAGGAGATTCTTTTGAATGAGCGGAGTTGAGGTGTACCTCCTGATACAATTATTATTATTATTATTATTATTATTATTATTATTATTATTATTATTATTATTATTATTATTATTATTATTATTATTCCTAACGACACGTACGCCTTTCGAAAATATCAAAATGCCGAAAGTTTTACCGCAAGAGTTCCCTTACGTGCCAAACAGTCATTCAATCGCCCAGTCACTATTGATATGCACAGAGGGCTGTTGCCCAGGCCAGGTGACAGATCTTTACCAATTGCTTACCTAACCCTCCCTTAAATAATATCAAAGAAGGTAAAATTTTACCGCACATCTCCACTGATAAATTATTTCAAGCCCTAATTCCACCTTGATCATCTTCACTTTCAAATTAATCTTCATATTTTGATACATCCGACTTTTAAAAGCTTCACTGACGTGTATTTACTTACTAATGGCATTCCACGCCATCTCTTCGTTGACGGCTAGGAATATACCACGTGGTCGAGCAGCTCATCTCCTTACTCCCAAGCCTTCTATGCCCAAACTTTGCAACATTTTCGTATTGCTGCTTTCTTTTGGATCTTTCTCCGGCGAGGGTCCCATACACTGGAACTGAACTCTAATTAGGGTCTTACTAGAGACTTATATGCCTTCTCCTTTACATCGTTAGAACAACCACTAAATACCGTCATAACTATAGGCTATGAAGAGATCTGTGAACTTCATTTACAACCTCGTTAATGTGAATACCCCACTGAAGAACATTCCTTATATTAACATCTAGATACAGTACTTACTGTGATGCCACAGAAAATTATTTATTTATTTATTTATTTATTTATTTATTTATTTATTTATTTATTTATTTATTTATTTATTTATTTATTTATTTATTTATTTAGCGCATGTGTTTTAGTGTGGCGTGTCCGAAAACATGTTTGGTTCGCCTGGTTCTGCTCTTCCTACTAGAAGCTCATGGAGTCCTACCATTTAAATATATGGTGCCTTAACGATCATATATCTAGTATCTTCTGAGTTACCCAATGATTCTTAGGGCTACTTGATCTTCATATCTTCAATAGCCCTACTGATCTCATTGTCCACAACTGCCCACTTTCCAACTATCGTGTTTCCTTCAGTGGGCTCCCTGCAGAAATAAATCATCGGGACAGCGAATGTGCTAAATCGTCGGGCCAACATATAGGCACGGAGCGAGTTGGATGTATTCTTTTCTGTCCTACTCATATTTTTGCATTCTTGTACTTTCGCCTTTCGTCAATCGACATTATCCAATGCCTTTTATAGATCTATGACTGCCATAGAATAATTTGATTGGACCAAGATATCTGAGATCCTGAAGGTTATCGGGATCAGATCCCGAGATAAAAGTATTTTCTACAATCTCCACAAAAGTCAGTCTGCAGTGATAAAAATTGAGGGTTGTGAAAAAGAAACAGCAATCTAAAAATAAGTGAGGCAGGACTGCAGTTTGCCTCCTGTTTTTTTTTTTTTTTTTTTTCGAAGTTTGTATTGAACAGTCGGGAAAGGAAAACAAAGAGGAATTCGGAAAAAGAATCACAGTCCAAGGGAAGAAAATCAAAACTCTGAGATATAGTGTTATTTTATCTGAGTCTGCAGACTTTTCTGAACGGTATGGAAAAGTCTTGGAAAAGGAGAACAGGATGAAAATAAATACATTCAAAACAAAAATAACGGTGTGCAGTAGAACGAAGTCAGGTAATGCAGGAAATATTAGACTAGGAAATGAAGTCTTAAAGGAAGTAGATGAATATTGTTACTTGGGTAGTAGAATGACTAAGTAAAGAGGACATAGAACGGAGGCTAGCACAAGCAAGAAAGGTCTTTCTTAAGAAAAGAAATTTGGTCATTCCGAGTGATATAGGAATTAAACGATCATTTTTGTAACCGCTCCGTTTACACAAACATAATAATAATGATAAAATAATAAAAGGTTTATGATAAATTTTATGAATTCAAAAACACAGTTAAAATATTAGAACAAACTCAAGGTTCATAGATTCGAGGTAGCATAACGTAAACAACAGGGTGGGAAACATGACAACTACAAAATAGATGTGGAAAATGGCAAGATCCGTACGAGGTAATGGAACGTATTCGTTATGGATAAAGAATTAAAAGATTGTAATTGCCCTTCACGTTTGATTGAAGTAAACAGATAAATTAATAGAAGGAGCAAAAGTGATCGAGAAGCAGGAAAGGGTGCAACCACCGAGGTAACCAATCAGGCTACAGAATTTATCCTCGACTTTCATATTCACCAATTATAATTAAGTTAATTTTGATCAATGAAAGTTGGCCATTTCTCGCTGATCCAGAAAAGTCTTTTTACGCAACAGAAAGCAGCAGGAAATGTGCTTCTAAAACGTCACTTAGGAGTACACGCTGTTTCATACGTTAGATATATAATAATTTTATAACTCACAGCTACATTATACAAACAAAATATTTCAAAAACAGGGTTTTCCCTGTTAGTTACAAAACAATACAAACAATTTTTTTAAAACAATAAATGAAAAGGCTTCCATCATTTCCCCACTGCTGTCCCAAATCCGGCCACAGTTTTGAATACTTTCGTCTGTAGCATGGCACTGTACGGAAGTGAAACTTGAATAATAACTAACTCTGAAAGGAAGAGAACAGGAGTTTTGGAAATGTGGTGTTACAGAAAAATACTGAAGGAAAAATGGGTAAATCGAATCACGATTGAAGAGATACTAAATGGAATTGGTGAGGGGAGAATAAACTCTCTAAATTTGAGCAGAAGAAGAGATAGAATGATAGGACACATCTTGAGATACCCAGGATATTTCCAGTCAGGGAGAGACCAAGGCATGAATATGACAAATTAGATTAGAGTAGATCTACTAAATAGTTATGTACAAATGAAAAGTTCGCACAGTATAGGGTGGCGTAGACAGCTGTATCAAACCAGTTTATGGACTGATGATCCAGTTCAAGTCTAAAATAATGGTACTAGAATGAATCTGAAAGAAATAACACAGAAACTGGAAAATAAATATAAGCTGGGAAACATAAGAAGAATCACTTTTCTGAAGATCGGTTGTCATTATGACAAAAATGAATATACTGTGCATGTATGAACATCTTCAATTTTACGACGTGTACTAACTTAAAGGTAGGAATATTTTTACTTTCTAGAGGAGCAATAACATTTTGGTACGATGAACAGCATGTTTAACTACACCCGTCAACAGCAGAGAGCCCTATGAGAAGGCAAAAGCTGTGAAAACAGTACAACTATTATCTGCGCACTTTTTATCGATAGATTTGTGTACGGGTTTGAGGAGTAAGGAGGGAGCAATTCCGGTTCCAGTAGTACTGCCAACTGAATGGAAATGCAATCAGAATTGAATCGATAATATGATCGATCGATATGAATTTTGCTAAACCTTTGTTATCTTAAGCCAACAACTGTGTCACACACACATTATATAACATTATATAACATTTCTCGATGCGGATCTTATTCCTAGAGTGAATTCTATAGTTTGGATTTGCTGCGTAAATAACAACAGTACTAGTACGTAAAGGGTACGCCAGATGTCGCGCAGCGATGCATAAGCGATTCATAGTTTGTGTTTCAAAGGTTGCCAATACGAATCTCAAAGATTGTCGAGGTCGACCAATTCAGCACTAGGGTGTAAATCTATCCAGAAAAGGTGCGCAGATAATATGCACGAACAGCTAACCTTCGCGCGCAATTGATTAACCCCCTTTTTAGTCAGTTCATAAGCCTAATATGCTTCGAAACATAGTTTATTTCATAGCATGACGTAATTGCCTTCTTCCCGTACTCAAAATAGTACGGAAAACGACACTTAACGTAGTGTTTTATTAGGAATAGTCTCCGGTTGGTTGAACTTCGCTTCACAGTAAAGTATACACTGATAATAAGAGAGATCATGAATCAAGGAACACAAAAATTAACTTTGGTGAATTGTTTCTCTACCTATTGCAGCATCGTGGTTCCATGGTATCGACACAAAAAATGGCGTCTCTGCATTCCCACCTTAAGTTATCTGCCACCGGGTGAGTTGGCCGCGCGGTTAGTGGAAAAAGTCCATTTGATACTCTCTGTCGTACTATGTCGGCATGTAAAATATCTCTGGAGGCACATTTAGTATTTACCTGACAAAATTAATCAAAACTCAGCCATGGACGCCCAAGGAAGATTCATTTTATTTTAGGCTTAGAGTAAAACGAAACGTAGAAATTGAAGATCAGGCAGCCGGATGGCATCAGATTAAAATACCTACACACAGAAATTTAGGCCATACGATTACTATTATTATAGTTATTATTATTATTATTATTATTATTATTATTATTATTATTATTATTATTATTAATATATTACCGGGGGAGCTGGCCTTGCGGTTAGGGCCACGCAGCTGTGAGCTTACCGAGCTCGATAGCTGCAGTCCTTAAGTGCGGCCAGTATCCAGTATTCGGGAGATCGTGGGTTCGAGCCCCACTGTCAACAGCCCTGAAGATGGTTTTCCGTGGTTTCCCATTTTTACACCAGGCAAATGCTGGGGCTGAACCTTAATTAAGGCCACGGCCGCTTCCTTCCCACTCCTAGCCCCTTCCTGCCTCATCGTCTCCATATGACTTATCTGCGTCGGCGCGACGCAAAAAAAAGTAAAAAAAAAGCTGTGAGCTTGCATCCGGCAGATAGAGGGTTCGAACCCCACTGTTGGCAGCCCTGAAGATTGTTTTCCGTGGTTTCCCATTTTCACACGAGGCAAATACTGGGGCTGTACCTTAAGTAAGGTCACGGCCGGTTCCTCCTCACTCGGAGCCCTTTCCTATCCCATCATCGTCATAAGACCTATCTGTGTCAGTGCTACTTAAAGCATAATAGTAAAACAAAAATTTAAAAAAAGTTATCTGCCGCCATCACAGTACTGACTAAAGTATAGTTTAATCCATTTCTAACAGATAAATATCGCACATATTGCAGTAAAGTAACTCACTGGACTGTCCGCTGCTTCAAATAACATTATGTCATCCACAGCGAGACACGAACAACAAAAAAAAAAGGAAACGTCAATACATGGATCAAACATGGACGATTTGCGTCGCGACGCATGAACATTATGAACATGATAAAATTAATGCAGTTTAAAATAAGTAAATTCGCCCTAGTTTGATGTAGAATATTGTAGGCAACAGCCACTAAAGTGATAAGTTTAGTTATTCGTTTCTAAATTCCAGGCTCGGACGTAAATATTTCACTCCTAACGTAACAGATGACTTTCCGTGTCTGTTGGGTAAATAACTACTAAGGTAAGGGTTATTCTGCCCGAAGGCAGGTCCGAACCTCCGCAGAGGTGTTCCTGAGCCGGAGTTTATGTGCGGTAGGGTGGCCAGTTCCTTTCCGCTCCTCCTTTCCCTTACCCCCCACCAAAAGCGCGTGGTAACCCATCCAACTCCTGACCAAGCCCAATGTTGCTTAACTTCGGAGATCTCACGGGATCCGGTGTTTCAACACGGCTACGGCCGTTGGCAAATGATAGTACGGAAAATTGCAGGATAGTGTTCTTCATTTTAATAATACTGGTTTCACCGGCCGAATAGTTGTCAATAATGTTATTTGCCTAACGTCCCACGAACTAATTTTTTTCGGTTTTCGGAGACGCCGAGATGACAGAATTTAGTCCTGCATCAGTTATTTTACGTGGAAGTAAATCTACTGACACGAGGCTGACTTATTTTAGCACCTTCAAATACCAACGGACTGAGCCAATATCGAACTTGCCAAGTTGGGGTCGGAAGACCAGCGCCTCAACCGTCTGAGCCACTTAGCCCGGCCGTATAGTTATCGACGAAGGGTCTGCGAGGGTGTCCACTGCATTAAAACACATTTTCTTGTATGTTTTCTTAATACTATAAGTTATTTTAAAATCTTACTCCCAAGTGTCACGTGTTATGGCTTTGTTGTATTGCTGTATAGAATGGAAAGTTGGTCTGTAACACATAGTGCCCGTAAAACACTGGTATTTTTAAATGTGGTGTTACAGCCGTATGCTTCGCCCCTCGGGGACAGAAATATTCACGAATACCACAGAGATGTAAGTTAGTGGTGGTGGTGGTGGCGGTAAGTATTGTTTTAAGAGGAAGTGCAATTGGACAACCATCCTTTATTAACACAAAGCAGAAGGAAAAAATGGGAGAGGTCCAACAATTAGAAAAATGACATTATCGATCAAGAAATGGCCACGAAGGGCACGCAAATGAAAGACTCCCAAGGCCTCACAACAAACCTAATACCATCAGAGTCGGAAAAGAACAAGAGTTGACCTAGTGAGGTCGGTTAGGGTAGATCAAAGTGAGGAGCCTAACACAAGTAAGTGGAAGCAATGCCAAGACTCAGTCAAGGGTCCAGTGGTGGCCAACATACGCTGCTAATTTAGAGCCCCTGGGGTTCCTTTTTCCCGCCTCTTAAGGCAGGCAGAGAGATAGAAGAGATGAATAATAAAAATCTGTGGAGAGAAAAGTAAAACACCTGCAATGGATAATCCACGGTAGGATGACTGGGAAACGTAGATCTAGGAGACGTCGAATATTATGGCCTGGAAATCTGCCGCATCGGTACGACTAAGAAGAAATTCTCGTCCAAGACCTACTAAATATACTCCTCAAAATTCTAGAATGTTCAGTAGAGGATGGCACATCAAGAAGACTCCCACTTCTCACCTCCTATTGTTGTAAATGTGAGCTCGTCCCGTACGCATCCTGGACACCGGCCATGCGTCTCCATTCCGGCAAAGCCTAAGCCTATTTTTGACATGAGATAATCCCCTAGAAGTGTTACGAAGTGCGAACGAGAGCGTAAGGCGCCTCACGTGTGTCGTGCGTCGTGTCCAGAATGGTATATATCTGTGCCATCTGACAGTAGGTTCTGACCTTCACGTCAAAATGTGAAGCATTGCCAAGACTATGCCCCGTACCCCTCCTCGATCCTCCCATTAACGATAAAAGCAGAGAACTGGTAAAGACAATAGCCATTATTGCCAATACTCGCGTGTAAGCCATTCTTAAGACTTTAACATGACTTTATCTTCTAAATTAATTTATTCGTTTGTTTTTATTTCATTGTTCGTCTGTTTTTCGGTATCGCAACCTGTGGGAGAGGAAGTGAAAAGTAAAGAGGACGTTTCCACAACTAGCGATGTTCCAAAAATAATTCCTACAGCAGAGAAGGCTGATAATAAGATTAAGGAACCTACCCAGACTGAAAAAGATAATAAAAAGGAAAATAGTAAGGAAATATTAAAGGAAACACCACGAGATCTCAAAACTGAGGAGTCGTCCAGCCTTCCAGAAAAATCATCTGAAAGCAGTATCACACTTACTTCCTCTTCGAGTCCTCTGCAGATTTTTAGTGACTGTAAAGGCAGTTTGGAATGTACCGAACAAAAGTTAGTTTCAGTGATCGATAGAGTCGACAGTGAGAGGTCAGTACCTCTATTCTACGGTCTAGTGTCAGTGGAGAGGACGACGGAAGAGGAGAATGACAAGGAACCAGAAACACCTAAATCTCAAGAAGGACTTTTATCGAGACTCGATCGCTACCTCGATACACATTGCCTAAGGTTACACATATCAGGGATGGAAGAAGACTCAAGCTCTCGATCACTGGACTTCAGCATGGATTCTCTCAAAGTATCTGGAGATGCTAGCGAAGGTAAGATGAATAAACTTATTTGCTTCATTCTCCACAAAAACGTTTTAACATGTGTTTGCGTCGTGTGGAAAGAGACAAACTATTAAAAACAAGCACATTGATTCACTGAATCTGACTACTAAGTAATGGCATCACCTTGTTCCACACGGCATAAGATCTAACCAGTGTCCCAGCCTGGGAAAGTACCAGCTATATCGAATTGCTTTACGTTGTTGTGTTTTAGTGCAAGAGACATCCATACTTGTTCATTTCCATAAAGTTAATTCTAATTATTGTATCTCTCAACAATACCACCTGTAAAAAACATATTTTCCTGACATTGTTATTTTTATCGTCGAAGTCCAGTTCCTTGGTTGAACGGTCGGCATTAAAGTCTTCTGTTCGGGGGCTCCAGTTTGATTTCTGGCACAGTCCAGGATTTCACCCACATCTCGTTAATTTCTTTGCCTTGGCGATGGACTTTTCTGTTCGTCTTTGAAGTAACACACGACACTCCCCTGTGAATACATAGCCCTACATAGTGTTCGCGTCAGGAAGGGCACCCGAACGTAAAACTGGACTAACCCACATACATCACATATCTCGCACCCACGACTCCACACGAATACGCCAAAGCAGCAATTGTTATTTCCAAAATGATACACATTATTTATTTATTTATTTATTTATTTATTTATTTATTTATTTATTTATTTATTTATTTATTTATTTATTTATTTATTTATTTATTTATTTATTTATTTATTAGACGTCTTGTTTTACATGCCCCAGGCCATGAAGTCTGCTGTTCGCTTTGACCCGCATTTAACACGTGACACTTATTTTCCTTACAATTAAAACTTTCGACTAGGTACAGTTCTTCACACAAAACTGAGCTGACTATTGTACAAAAATATTATAATACCTCGTTCCATACTATAGCCCTGCGTAATAAAATATTTCTTGTGTTACTCATTAACATACACTTTCCCAATAAAATACGTAGTTCTATCATCTTACGACAATGAAAAGCGACCGTGTCCTTAGTTATTATAAAGCCCCAACATTTGTCTGGTGTGAAAATTGGAGTGGTGGTGATCATTGTTTTAAGAGGAAATATAACTAGGCAATGATCCCCTATATAACACTAACCAGAGAGAAAAAATTGAAGGGATCCGACACTTCGAAAAATGAAGGTATCGGTCAATGCAAGACAAGGGCCACGAAGGGAGTGAACATGAAAGACTCCCTGGGCCTCGAGTGCTCAACCATGGAAAACCATCTTCAGGGCTGGGATTCGAACGCACTCTCTTTGATATGTAAGCTTACAACTACGGCACCGTAACCTCACGGCCAGCTCGACCGGTAGATTACAAGGTTACTTATGGTGAATTGATCGCTGAAAACACCCATGATAATGATCTCAATTCTTTCTTGCAATATCCTTGGAGTGTGGAAAATAATATTTTTTAATAAATAGTTTTTAGAAAGATAACTTTTAGTTGTGTTTTTAGTGGGGGGCGTAATTAGCTCGGTGGCTCAAGAATCACGTGGCGTCAGGAAGGGCATCCGGTCTTAAACCCCCGGCCAAAACCAGATTAGCCTGGGTGGCTCCAGTGACCCCAACAATAACTGGGATAAGCTGAAGAAGGAAAATATTTGTGTTTTAAAATATTATTACACAGTTAAGAAAAAATAGGGGAACCTCTTTTGTAACGTTTGGTATGTGAACGTTAATTTGGTAAATGGGGTTCCAATGGTCGTACAGCATACCTTGAGACCTTAGCTACTCAGGGTATGTCAAATCGAAGTTGTATTGCATTACACTGTCAGGTGACCCCTCAAAACAAAGCGTATAGCGGTGAGACCGTGTGTCGTTGTGAGGTATACAGACCACTGCGGTCATTTGAGCAAGTTGAACGTAAACCAGCACATTCTATGAGACATCTTAACGAGGTTTAAGTCGCAAGCGAGGTCACTTTGATCCAGGAAGGATGGACTTTTCGCCGTGTTGCTGTGGATCTCAATGTCTCTCCGTCAGTTATTCACCGCTTGTAGAATCGCCACAATGAGGCAGGCCAGTTCACAAGGAGGGTTGGACAAGGTGTGGACGCATAACAACCCCACAGGATGACCGATATATGACCATCCGTGCGTTGCGGCGTCGTTCAGCATCTGGCAGAGAACTGCAATAAGACCTCAGGAGGGTCACTGGAGTCACTGTGTCTGACCAGTCAGTAAGGAACATGTTAAGAGAAGTGTCCTTACGGCCCAAACGTCATATTCGAGTGCCCCGTTTAAAGCAGTACCTTGGCGCAGCTCGCCTTCTGTTTGCCCGTACCCACGTAAACTGGCAACTTCGCCAAGGGAGACCTTTGTCGTTCACAGACGAGTCCAGATTTCCACTGACACAGCGTGATGAACGTCAACGTGTATGGAGACGCAAAATGTTGTCCAGGAAGGCGACCGATTCGGACAAGGTTCTGTGATGGTGTGGGGTGGCATCAGTATTGATCGCCGTACGGATCTTGTCGTCGTCCGTAGTAATCTTACCACTGCGGGGTACATCGAGCAGATACTGCTGCAGCATGTGTTTGTTGCTGCATGCTGAATTCGTACTCCGGCACGACAATACCAGGGCTTATGTGTAGTACGCATCACCAGAGCTGTCTTGCGAGAACTGGACATTCAAGAGATTGAATGGCCAGCAGTGAGTCCCGGCCTTAATCCCATCGACCATGTGTAGGATAGGCTTGACAGAAGTGTTCGTGGGCATCCTGTTCCACCACAGACTCTCCAAGACCTCGAACAGGCTCTCATTGAAGAATGGGACCTGACCGCAACGTGACCTCCGTCGACTTATACGGAGCATGTCACGCAGGTGCCAAGCTGTGATAAATGCATATGGAGGACATACACCATACTGAAGCTCACCAACTGTAATAAAAATCCACCCTGGATGACTGTTATCACTTTGTTTTCACCCCTAATTGGACATTTCCGTTTGTGTTCTTAAACGCGAATCCATCGATGTTCTTCTGTATACTTCTACGGTAAAGAATAAAGGTTTACCTGGCAATATACCTGGGTGTGAGGTATTGTTTTGTGGAGCATAGCATACCTTCAAAAACATGTTCCCCTAATTTTTTGAACTATGAATATTTCTACTGAAAAGTTTTACCCTGTTATTAATGTTTTATTTCTGATTGATGTACAACTATAAAGGAACCATGCAAAAATTTCCCCGTTAAGGAAGTTATACTTCAGAGAAAGTGCACCTTTTGTACGAAAATATGTAAATATTGGGAAATAAAGAGTAAACTAAATAGCTAGACCCACTGTACAACATCAACATCGAAAGACAACAACATGAAAATTGATCAACAAACAAACAAAAAACACAAAACTTTCTTAGAGCAATGTGTTTAAAAAATGAAAATGATGATTTTTACTTATTTAAGTAGAATCTGGAGGGCAATGGAAATGAAGCACCTATCCAGAAAGGAGTGAGGCCAGGGTTGCAGATTGTCTTCCACTCCTTTTCAATGTTTATTTCGTTTATTTTTCTTTCTGTTTTATTATTATTTTTACAATTTGCTTTACGTCGTATCGACACACATAGGTCTTGTGGCGACGATGGGATACGAAAGGTCTGGGAGTGGGAAAGAAGCAGCCGTGGTCTTAATTAAGGTACAACCCCAGCAATTGCCTAGTGAGAAAATGTGAAACCGCGATAAACCATCTTCAGGGCTTCCGACAGTGGGGTTCGAACCCACTATCTCCCGGATGTAAGCTCACAGCTGAGCGCGCCCTTAACCGCATGGCCAACTCGCCCGTTTTTATTTAGTTTAAGCGGACAAGGAAATCAAGGAGGATTTTAGCTAAGGATTTACGGAGAGGTAAACAATACCTGTGATTTGCCGATGATGTGTTTAATTTATCCTATTCACAGTCTTCGAGAAAAAAATGAAATGAAATGGCGTATGGCTTTTAGTGCCGGGAGTGTCCGAGGACATGTTCGGCTCGCCAGGTGCAGGTCTTTTTATTTGACTCCTGTAGGCTACCTGCGCGTCGTGATGACGATGAAATGATGATGAAAACGACACATACACCCAGCCCCCGCGCCAGGGAAATTAACCAATTATGGTTAAAATTCCCGACCCTGCCGGGAATCGAAGCCGGAACCCCTGTGACCAAAGGACAGCACGCTAATCATTTAGCCATGGAGCCGGACACAGTCTTCGGGAAGGAATACGAGAAATAAGTGAATAAGTACAGAACAGAAGTAATGGAATACAATCGGATAAAATCGCCTGACGTAGGAAATATTAGATTAGGAAATGAAATCTTAAAGAAGGCAAAGGAGTGTTGTTAATTGGGTAACAGTTCTACCAATGGTATAAATAAGGTTGGCATAAAGCGCAGACTGTCACGACCAACGAAAGCTTTTCTTATGAAAAAAAAAAATATATATATATTGCTCCCATCCATGCAGATATGTATATTCGCAGGGTGTTTCTGAAGACTTGTGTGTAGAGCGTGACATTAACAATAACTAGTGCAGAAAGAAGTGAAGGCTTCGAAATGTGGTGTTACAGATGAGTATACCATTTTCTTAACTATGTGTGATACATGCATAACAAATGTCAGCTCAAATGATCCAGTGGTGTAGGTGTTACTGAATGAGAAAGAAAATTACAGCGCCTCATATTAAACTATTACATGATTTGTTGCAAATATCTTCGCACTTTATTTGAACGATTTGAAATTAAAATGCCGTCAAATTTCCCCCTAGGAAAATCAAATGATCGAAAATATGTCTTTCAATAAATGAAATTCGAATCTATAATGATTAATTTAATTGTATCTAACGAATCGTTTTAGAGAGACACCTGTTTGGAATCTGGGGTCGACAAGTGTAGGAAAGTGCACCGAAGGGGGGCAACCACGAATGCAATAATCAGTCCTCTAGAGCAGTGGTATTCAAACTTTTTGGTTGGCGTACCCCCAAAATCCTTCGACTTTTTTTCTTTCTTTCTTAATCTGTTTACCCTCCAGGGTTAGTTTTTCAATCGGACTCAGAAAGGGATCCCACCTCTACTACCTCAAGGGCAGTGTCCTGGAGCTTCAGACTCTGGGTCGGGAAATACAACTGGGGAGGATGACCACTACCTCTCCCAGGCGGCCTCACCAGCTATGCTGA
Source organism: Anabrus simplex (assembly GCF_040414725.1). Taxonomy (NCBI): domain Eukaryota; kingdom Metazoa; phylum Arthropoda; class Insecta; order Orthoptera; family Tettigoniidae; genus Anabrus; species Anabrus simplex. The sequence continues at coordinate 245,895,381 of NC_090271.1, forward strand.
ACAGGGGCCTTGGTGTCGGATGGAAAGATTAGAAAGGAGAGACAAGGAAGAGGGAAGGAAGCGGCCGTGGTTTTAAGGTACCATCCCGGCATTTGCCTGGAGGAGAAGTGGGAAACCACGAAAAACCACTTGCAGGAAGGCTGAGGTGGGAATCGAACCCACCTCTACTCATTTGACCTCCCGAGGCTGAGTGGATCCGGTCCAGCCCTTGTACCACATTTCAAATTTCGTGGCAGAGCCGGGAATCGAACCCAGGCCTCCGGGGGTGGCAGCTAATCACACTAACCACTTCACCACAGAGGCGGACTGTTTTACCTTTGTACCCGCGAAATACGAGTATATTGCGATTATATCAGAAATAACAAATGATTGTTGCTGGACGCCAAACATTATTAACTATCATTATCATCATCATCATCATCACCATCAGCCTCATCTTCTGCAGCCTTTGGCCCTTGTTCAGGGCCCCTGAGTGCACTGAAAGCATGAAAGAGTCATGGCCTTGGATTTAAGGTCGCATGTCCTTCCTGATACCACGGGATTTTCAACCGAAAATTCCACCCCAGCAACACCAGGAATCACCGAGCTCGATAGCCGCAGTCGCTTAAATGCGGCCAGTATCCAGTATTCCGGAGATAGTGGATTCGAACCCCACTGTCGGCAGCCCTGAAGATGGATTTCTGTGGTTTCCTATTTTTACACAAAGCAAATGCTGGGGCCGTACCTTAATTAAGGCCACGGCTGCTTCCTTCCCACTCTTAGCCATTCCCTGTCCCATCGTCGCCATAAGACCTATCAGTGTCGGTGCGACGTAAAGCAACTTGTAAAGAAAAAAACACCAGAAATCGAACCACGATCGCCGGGATGACACGCAAGCCAAGCCACTACACTACTTTGTTTCCCAGTAATAACAATAATTGAGCGGTGAGCAAAGGCCGGAGAACTGTTCCCGGCATTTTCACTGCTTAACAATAGCCCAATTATTCGACCATTGGAGTCTTCCGTTCCCTTCCCAGGGAACGCGACAAGTCTTCACAAGACAGATGGAGAAGCGTGGCTTTCTCGTGAGTAGAATTACGAATATTGCATTGCCTGGAAACGATATATATATCTTCTTATCTTCTTCTTCTTCTTTTCTTACCGCTTTTCCCATACCTGTAGGGTCGGAGGTGCGAACTGCGTCGCACATGTGGATTTGGCCCTGTTTTACGGTCGAATGCCCTTCCTGACGCCAACCCTATACGGAGGGATGTAATCACTATTGCGTGTTTCTGTTATGATTAGTAGTGTAGTGTGTTGTGTGAATATGAAGAGGAGAGTGTTGGGACGCACACAAACGCCCAGTCCCCGTGCCAGAAAAATTAATCAGAAGCGATGAAAATCCCCGATCCAGCCGGGAATCGAACCCGGGACACTCTGAATTGAAGGCCAGTACGCTGACCATTCAGCCAACGAGAAACGATATATATACAAGTATAATTAAAATGCAACAATTACCATACCACTGTATACACTGCTAGTGAAAATCTTTTTAAGTGAATGAGTGGATTGTCTGCCTCTGTGGTGTAGTGGTTAGTGTGATTAGCTGCCACCCCCGGAGGCCTAGGTTCGATTCCCGGCTCTGCCACGAAATTTGAAAAGTGGTACGAGGGCTGGAACGGGGTCCACTCAGCCTCGGGAGGTTAAATGAGTGGAGGTGGGTGGGATTCCCACCTCAGCCATGCTGGAAGTGGCTTTCCGTGGTTTCCCACTTCTCTTCCAGGAAAATGCAGTGATGGTACCTAACTTCAGGCCACGGCCGCTTCCTTCCCTCTTCGTTGTCTATCCCTTCCAATCTTTCCATCCCCCCGCTAGGCCCCTGTTCAGCATAGCAGGTGAGGCCACCTGGGCGAGGTACTTCTCATCCTCCGCAGTTGTATCCCCCGATCCAGAGTCTGAACCTTCAGGACACTGCCCTTGAGGTGGTAGAGGTGGGATCCCTCGCTGAGTCCGAGGGAAAAACTGACCCTGGACGGTAAACAGATAAAGAGGAAGAAGAAGAAGAATGAGCAGATTTCGAAATAAAAATGTCAGTAGAGCAATACAGTATAAGCACGTATTTCTTTTATACAGTACTTAGTCAATGGGAAGTATGAACTGACACCTTTTTTTAAAATTTGCTTAACGTCGCACTGACACACATAGGTCTTGTGGCGACGATGGGATAGGAAAGGGCTAGGAGGGGAAAGGAAGTAGCCAAGGCCTTAATTAAGGTACAGTACCAGCATTAGGAAGGTGTGAAAATGGGAAACAACGGAAAACCATCTTGTGGGCTGCGGACAGTGAGGTTCGAACCCACTATCTCCCGGATGCAAGCTCACAGCTGTGCGCCCCTAATCGCATAGCCTACTTGCCCGGTGACATATATTTAAAAATGAATAGTTCGGAAAGGACTCTATGTAGTGGTAGACGAAAGCGCTAAATTAAAACAGGATTTTATTGTAAATAAGCAGGGTCGATTTTTTCTGAACTCCTCACTGAAGACGGTTATAAATTACGATAAATTTGCGTACCCCTTGAGACATCCCCGCGTACCCCTAGTAGTACGCGTGCGTGTTGGGTATTCAGCAAGAAGGCTGGTTTGATCCTCCACAGCTCCGCCAACAGCTGTCATAGATAGCCTAGGTGTCACTGAAGAGGCATACTAGGAAAATGAAGAGTGAGGTAGTTTGCCGTTGCTTTCCCCACCTGGCCAGAAGTTGCTCTTGCATATCAGTCTGCCATGTTCACTGAAATTCATGGACCAACCGACCTTATGAGCGATATTTTTATGATGATGGTGATGATGATGCTTGTTGCTTAAAGGGGCCTAACATCTAGGTCAGGGGTTTCCAATTTGTAAGGGCTCGAGGACCATAGTGGAAACCTTAGTCATGTTCGCGGGCCGCACTTGAATAATAGGCCAATTTTCGTATAATTCTGCATATAGTAGGCTTAAAAAACTACCACTTTGAAAAAATAATATGCATAACTTAATTCAATTGAAATACAGGTTTGATAATTTTAATTACTTAAGTAAAACATTATTTTACAATATTGGAGCCGGGCAGAGTGGCTCAGATGGTTGAGGTGCTGGCCTACTGAAGCCAGCTTGGCAGGTTCGATGTTAGATCATTCCGAAGGTGCTCAGATACGTCAGCCTCGTGTCGACTGATTTATTGGCACGTAAAAGAACTCCTGCTCGACAAAATTCCGGCACCTAGGCGTTTCCGAAAAACATCAAAAGTAGTTAGTGGGACGTCAAAACCAATCACTCTTATCTGAAATTTGGATTTTAATTTTTTTAATGAAAAATAATCTATTCAGATCAAGTGAATTTTTAAAAAGAGGAAATAGTATTAAAGATTGAACTAATTCGGACTTGGGTCTATAAAGAATATAAAAATTAATACATTTTTGAACGACGTATAAAATATTATTTTGTAATTATTCTTCACATTATTCATTAGAATGGTCTCGCAGGCCGCATTATATGGCTTCGCGGGCCACATGCGGCCCGCGGGCCGCCAATTGGAAACCCCTGATCTAGGTCATCGGCCCCTAATGGTACGAAATGAGATGAAATGCAATGACAATTTAAAAGTCCAAAATATCCATCCACTGACTAGAATTTAAAAACGTGATGATGAAGAATGAAAGGATAAATAAGAATTTAAAGTAATCAGCGGAGCCAACTCACAATACTGAAACTTAAAAAACTCCAAAATCGATCTACTGGCTAGAATTCAAAAAGATGACGCTGAACAATAATTATGAACTTAAAATAATCAGTGGATCAGACCCGTAATGTCTCACCTTCCCAGAAACTATATTGAAAAATTATTATTTGTGACCAAGGGACTGCTTACAAAGCACAATTCTGAATCGATACTTCTTGCTGTCAAAAGGGATCCAAAATACCAGGTCAACGGCCCCTCATAATGGTACTTACCGGTAGTAAAAAAGAATCATGGTATTTCTCTCAAGTTGCGGTACTAACTACTAATCTGCTACTAATCAAGAGTAGCGTAGACTCACGGTGTTCCAAACGTTATAGTACTTTCTTTTTTCATTCTTTCTTTCTTTCTTTCTTTCTTTCTTTCTTTCTTTCTTTCTTTCTTAATCTGTTTACCCTCCAGGGTTGGTTTTTCCCTCGGACTCTGCGAGGGATCCCACCACTACAACCTCAAGGGAAGTGTCCTGGACGTGAGACTTTGGGTCGGGGGAGGAGTACCAGTACCTCGCCGAGGCGGCCTCACCTGATATGCTGAACAGAGGCCTTGTGGGGGGGATGGGAAGATTGGAAGGGATAGACAAGGAAGAGAGAAGGAAGCGGCCGTGGCCTTAAGTTAGGTACCATCCCGGCATTTGCCTGGAGGAGAAGTGGGAAACCATGGAAAAACTACGTCGAGGTTGGCTGAGGTGGGAATCGAACACATCTCTAGTCACTTCACCTACCGAGGCTGAGTGGACCCCGTTCCAGCCGTCGTACCACTTTTCAAGTTTCGTGGCAAAGCCGGGAATCGAACCCGGGTCTCCGGGGGTGGCAGATAATCACGCTAACCACTACACCACAGAAGCGGACACGTTATGGTACTACACAAAAGTATTGTAAGTCGCACAGGTGACGCAGACCTATGGTGCTTCTCACATAGTGGCGCCACTCGTAGGCAACGCAAACCCATGGTGTTCCTCACGTAGGTGTACTCATTATAGGGACCCATACTATCCCGTGCTGTTCCTCACATAGTGGGTACTAATCACAGGCAATGCAGACCCACACTGTCGCTCATATAGTGCTACTAATCATAAGCAACGCCCAGACCCGTGGTGTTTCTCACAGTGGTACTAATCACATGCAACGCAAGCCTGTGGTGTTCCGCATATAGTGCTACTAAACACGAGTACTGTAAAGCCATAGTGAGCCAACCACCATTTCTACTAATCACAAAACTATTGAGTACCTAACATAGTGGTACTACTCGCAAGTAAAGGCAACCCATAGTGTTCCCCGCGTGAGGGTACTAATCACAAGTAGTTTCATGGTTCTAATTCAATCATCCCTTGGTCACCCCTTTTAGTCGCTTCTTATGGCAGGCAGGGGATACCGTCGATGTATTTTACATCAGCGTCCCCCACCCACAGGGAGTAGACAGAGAGGAAAAGGATGAAAAAAGAAGGGATCCGTCACTTCGAAAAATGAAGTAATTGACGAAGAAAGTCAAGGGCCACGAAGAGCGTGAGAATGAAAGACTCCCTAGGCTCCAAATGCTCTAATACCATCGGAGTCAGAAAAGAACAAGAGTTGACCAGGGAAGGTCGAACAGGATAAATGAAAGTGAGGAGCCTGGCACAAGTAAGTGGAAGCAATACTAGGACTCAGCTAAGGGCCCCCATGGTTGCCAACCCACGCTCCCAAGGTGAGAGCCCCTCCAGCTCCTTTTAGTCACCTCTTACGATAGGCAGGGGATACCGTGGGTGCATTTTTTATTTACGACCCCCACCCACGAGCGATATTTTCACACAATTCATAACAGGGACTGGCTGCATAAGGAATGGCTTTACTAGCATCCCTCATATCTCGGTCACTTTCATATTGTCAAAGCCAAGGATGAGACAGAGACAGATCAATGAGAGTAACAAATTTATTTTTGCCCATACTACAAGAAGGATGAGACTGAGACAGATCAATAAGAGCAAAAAATTTATTTTTGCCCATACCAGAAGACATAGTGCACTGTAAACACTACATCTCGCCAGCAAAGACATAGTAGTACGCGTTTCACACTTTAAATACAACTGATCTAGAATATGATGAGGTTTACAGCTCCATGGCTAATGGTTAGCGTGCTGGCCTTTGGTCACAGGGGTCCCGGGTTCTATTCCTGGCAGGGTCGGGAGTTTTAACCATAATTGGTTAATTTTCCTGGCACGGGGACTGGCTTTATGTGCCGTCTTCATCATCATTTCATCCTCATCATGACCTGCAACAGACCTCTCTGGAGGCCACACGCCATTATGAGATGTATGTGTCTCAGTCAAGGCCATCCATCAATACTTCACATCACAGCCTGCGCGATTGTTATATAACATAGCGTCACACATTTTGTATCGCTAATTTCGAGACGCAATTTTTCAGATGATCCCCAAACATACGCCACATTTATGTCGAAACTTCAATAGTTCTATGACAGTCATCTCTGAGAAGGTTTAAGCAAACTTCCTTGAAATTCCGCCCAGCACTATAGACATGATGTCGTTTCCGAAGGCAAACAGACAGGGTATATGAAACGTCAGCGGAGAAATTGCGGAAATGGATTCCTCATACAGAGAGAACTAGAACAGAGCATGGGGACACTTGTTCGAAAATGCATAATTCCAGAGTTATCTGGCCTTAGCTTGAACAGAACGGTGGCCTGATTTAAACCCCCTGGAGTTTTGCAGTACCTTCGGGGACACATCAAGTCGGCCGTGTATTCAGCTGCTGATGATGAACAAACCCTCAGCGCACGCCTTGCAGCAGCATGTTCGGCAATATGCACTACACCAGACATCGTGTTCGGCGCTATGTACCAGGCGTTGCGCGGAAAGGGGCCCAAAGTCGGCAATGGAAGTTTTCCAACAGATGTTTGTATGTTGAGTCTTCAGCCCTAAGGCTGGTTGGATCCTCAACAGTTCCGCCATCAGCTGTCACAGATGGCCTAGGCATCACTGAAGAGGCGTACTAGGGAAATGAGGAGTGAGGTAGTTTCCCGTTGCTTTCCTCACCGAGCCGGAAGTTGCTATTACATATCAGTCTTCCAAGCCCACTGAAATGCATGCACCAACCAGCCCTATGAGCAACATTTTCACACCATTCATAGCAGTTACTGGCTGCATAAGGAATGGCATTACTAGCATCTCTCATACCTCAGTCACTTTCATGTTGTCAAAGTCAAGGATAAGACAGCGACAGATCTATGAAAGTAACAAAATTGCTCTAGCCTATACCAGAAGACATAGTGCACTGTAAACACTAGGTCCTGCCAGCAAAGGCATTTCCAACAGATATGAACAAAAGTGTGTGGAGTGTAAAGGTCGATTCACACATCTCCGGGACGTGACGACGCTCTCCGTGTCCGTATCCGTCCTTTCCGACATGAATATTTCACGTCTGTTCTCACACTTCAGTTCCGTGCAGTTATAAGTCAGCAATCAAGTGTTCCATGATGAGTTTTTTGGGACGATGAACTGTTAATGATAGCTATAATCTTGGATGAAGAGGAGAAAGAGAGGAAGAAACAGTGGGTTCATCCCATATGGAAACGCAGGGATAAGGAAGGAGAGTTTTCTACTCTATACAGTATAAGTGCTTGAAGGACGGCGAAGTAAAATTTCACGGATACACTACATTTGCTTATAATAACTTGAAAAATTAAATAAATGAAATTATTGATTAATTTTTAATACCCCTGACTTTGTACGTTGGGGGCAAAAAGTGCCTTGCCGCGCCAAAGTCGGTGCCTATTTACAGACAGACTGATTTCCTTAATCTTAAAAGCAAAAAATGTTAGTTACCGTACCGGTACCTACCTTCAGCTTCCATTTTCTCGCCAATTTCGTCCCATACTCGCTTCTTCAAATCACTATCCATGTATTTCGAATTAGCTAAATTATATAGAAAAGAGTGTGCCTTCACTAATTCAATCAGCAGTTCGCCCTTCATTTTGGGAGGTAAAGAACAGTTCAAACGTACAAAGATAACCTCAGTACTCGAAGAAAGCAGAGAAGCAGGAAGGCGGGAAGAGAGAAATCACGTCCGTGAAAACAAGAAAATATCGTCGGCGAGCGAATACGTATTGCCGGCACGGATCACGGAGAAGCACTGAAGGTCACGACGAATGACGTCAACGGAAGTGTTGGAACTCATCCCTTCGTTTACATGGCGACGATATTTTATTTTCACGGAAGATGCCGTCACGTCACGGAAAGCGCCGTCACGTCACGGAGATGTGTGAATCGACCTTTAAAGTTGCGGTCAGTGAATTTAGAGTGGTTCTCGGCCCACAAGTGGTCAGGGCTGGTCCGTGGTCCGACAGCTCTGCACTCCGACCGGCTAACCGAGCAGAGGAGGTGTGGCCACGGCTCTACGCCTCTGTATTCGTGAGAGGGAGAGGGGTTGGTCCCCACCGTCGGCTGTCCTGAAAATGGTTTTCCATTCTCCTGCACTAAGGCGAATGCCGTGACAGTTCCACGGCTGCCAACCCTCTCACCTTCACCGCACATCTTCTCCGATACAAATCTCCTGGCCTGAGAGACAGCGTCACCGTATAAGAGGCCCACCTTCCCCTTCAGGGGAGGAATGAAAACATTTAGTGGTATTATTAATAGTGTGAAAGTTGTATTTCTATGTTTTGACTTCTTGCGCTACCTATGGGTCTTCTTAACAAACCAAATTACGCAGCAGTTCGAGTCTTCACAACTAGAAAACTTTGTACAATTTGTAAGAAAATCATTGAAAACTGTAAATGCGTTTTTCTCAAATTAAGAGCAACAGTAAATAAATAATAAATTCTGAAGCAATGTACCTAGAAGCATGAACGCTTTTATTTAAATTATCTCAATCTTATCGATGGCCTAGAATGAAAACCTCGTATCTCACAAAGTTCTTCCTATCAATTACTTCCCTTAAGACTGGTTACGCCTCCCAGCCACACATGAATACGCAGTCCATCAGAACAATGTTCGTTGTGTTCTTTATTCCTATGCCGACATGTGAAGGAAAATGAACCTTATCGTACCGTACTATAGGAAAGTATGTCTTTGTGACGTATTTACTAACTCCTAGAGTATAATTTTTATAAGGTTCATTTTCCTTTACGGGTGAGCATAGGAAAATAAACCCAATGAACATTGTTCTGATGGACTGCATATTCATGTGTGGCTGGGAGGCGTGACCATTCTTAAGGGAAATAATGGATAGGAAGAACTTTTTGAGATACGAGGTATTCAATCTAGGCCGTCGTTATGCCAATTTTAGAACCACAAACAATGCAAAAATGGAAAATCCGACCTTAAGTCCCTTTCCACGTAACGGAATCCATTCCTGAAGTTTTGGCGTTGAGTTTTGACACACCTTGAATATCGTCGTTGCCGGGACAAAACCTCCTATGACCGAGCTCGATAGCTGCAGTCGCTTAAGTGCGGCCAGTATCCAGTATTCGGCAGATAATAGGTTCGAACCCCACTGTCGGCAGCCCTGAAAATGGTTTTCCGTGGTTTTCCATTTTCACACCAGGCAAATGCTGGGGCTGTACCTTAATTATGACCACGGCCGTTTCCTTCCCACTCCTAGCCCTTTCCTGTCCCATCGTTGCCATAAGACCTATCTGTGTCGGTGCGACGTAAAGCAACTAGCAAAAAAAACAAAAAAACCTCCTATGTGATAATATTTTTGGAGATATACTGACCCGCAGCACATACATTGTGAAGAGCGAGAATGCCTTGACAATATGCACACAATATTGCACCTTAGATGACAGAACCTTACCAGCCAAAGTTCTAAGCTAAAATTATTTCACATAGGAGGTTTTGTCCCGGCAGCGACGATATATGAAATCCTCCTTCTGTGTGTACTTTTTGAATATTAACCTGAAACATGTTTCATTCACAATGGACAGGACAAATAACGTTCTGTAGTAGGTTCAGTTTAATGTTTGTCTGATTGTTACAGTATAATAGGAAAGCGAATAGCTGGATTTTCTTGAACTTGCTACTTAAGTTCAGGCGAAGAGTGAATTAGATATTAACTGAAAGTAGCACATGTAAAGTCAGCATGAAGAGCTTCAGAGAAGTCTAAAGTATAAAACTCGATGTATATATCTTACGATTGGCTTTACAGGAAAATTGCATAAGGCAAAATTCATTTAGAATCCTATTTAGACAGATAGATAGTTTATTTATCCAGGCAAATCTATGGACAGCTTTTCCTATCTTACAGTTAAGCAGTAACATAATTGGAATGATTAATAACTAATTAAAAATCATTAAGAAGTAAACCCATCTTAAACTTAAAAACTATGTAGAACTATTGAATTATGACAGTAGCTACTGTATTTTTATATTAAAATTTATAAAAGGGGAAAGAACACAATATTTCAGAAAATGATTACAGTTTTTGGATATACAGTACGTACATAAACACTAAATTTGAAAAAATTTAAAGATTTCCTTCTTTCTTTCTTTCTTTCTTTCTTTCTTTCTTTCTTAATCCGTTTAACCTCCAGGGTTGGTTTATCCCTCGGACTCAGAGAGGGATCCCACCTCTACCGTCACATGGGCAGTGTCCTTGAGCGTGAAACTTTGGATCTGGGTATACAACTGGGAACGAGGACCAGTACCTCTCCCAGGAGCCGTCACCTGCTATGCTGAACAGCTTGTGGAGGATGGGAATATCGGAAGGGATAGACAACGAAGGGGGAAGTAAGCGGCTGTGGCCTTACGTTAGGTACCATCCTGGCATTTGCCTGGAAGAGCAGTGGGGAAACCACGAAAACTACTTTGAAGTTGGCTGAGGTGGGACTCGACCCCCTCTCCCGCACTGTACTCAGTTGACCTCCAAGGCTGAGTGCACCCCGTTTAAAATATGTTTACGAAACAAAATGGAATTCTCTGTGAAATAAAACTTAATCTTTTACTGTGAGTATACACTTAAGTTGAGAAGGGTAGTCTACAGGGGAAGGATAAAGTAGACGGGGGGAATAGAATTATTTTGTAAAGAGGACGAGGAAGTAGGAAAGTAATAATTAGCTCCCGGACATGTCATATTTTTCCTTTAAATTACTTCCATTAAAAATACGAGTTAAGCATTATTGTTATCTATGGTGACTAAAATTATGCAATTTTCACTGGTCATATAAAGTCATATTTTGGCTCTTTTAACGATTTTCTGTCATTTTCCGGTAATTTTTCATATTATGGTCATATTTCCCCATGAAGTTTCGTTTCTTGTCATATTTTTATCTTTTCATTCCATTTTCCATTTTCGAACCCACTATCTCCCGGATGCGAGCTCAATAATGTTAATTTAAAGAGCGGCAACATTTTGAAGATCTCGAAATATGTGACCAAAATATTTACGTCATATTCATTGTGATAATATCTTGCTGGCATGCTATTTGCGTCTCTCCATCAGATATGTTGTGCATTCTCGTTTAAATTCCATGGACACTCATACCCTCCGGCAATCTTCTGGTTTTAAGAAACTGGAAAAGACCTAGTAGAATTGAAAATTACAAAAAGTTCACTATTCGACTGAACAGCTAAAGGAATAACTAAAGACAATAATACTATATAACTTTCCAAGAGAAATTTACATTAAAAGCCAAAAGACCCATTATCTTGGAAGACGAAAGAGAGAATGAAGAAATACTCGGCATTAAGAAAAGAGCAACACACAGAGAAATCATTGTTTCAATGTACCCCAAAGAGTATTAAATGAAAGAAGAAAGCAGAAGTATTCCACAAAATCTTAATAATATGGAGAGATACACTAAGATCAGGTTAAAAATTAGCAAGGTGATAAGAGTGTTAATTCTCTTAATAAGAAGAAAGAAAGGAAATATAGTAATAACTGTACCGGTTCTTCCTGACTTTTGGTTCAACCAAACAGAAACTATAATTATGTCATTTTCACGAACTGTCAGCCACTTCATGAATTTGAACGGCGTCCTGTGTCAGATTGTTTCATTCACGAATTTCAACGATTGTGAAGGAATTGCCGTATACTAAGGACTTGTGATTGGGTATGGTAAGAATATGCATGTTTTGTGTCCTTGAGGTTTTATCTAAATTAAACTTGGCCCTGGCTGGCTATTAAGTTGCCCAACCCTGAGATAGTGTACTATTGTCCTATCATGAGTAATACTGCGCAGGAATGTGGTGAAACAGTACAGACTCGAGGAGGAAAATGCTAGTTGCTTTACGTCGCACCGACACAGTTTAGGTCTTATGGCGAGGATGGGACAAGAAAGGCCTAGAAATGGGAAGGAAGCGGCCGTGGCCTTAATTAAGGTACAGCCCCAGCATTTGCCTGATGTGAAAATGAGAAACCACGGAAAAACATCTTCAGGGCTGCCAACAGTGGGATTCGAAGCCACTATCCCCCAGATGCGAGCTCACAGCTGCCCGTTCCTAACCGCACGGCCAACTCGCCCGATACCTACGAAGGTAACAGACACAATCGTGCAAGGTAGTAGGAGAAGTAGAGAGAGGCCAAGCCGACGATGGTTAGACTCAGTTTCTAATTATGTACAGATAAGAGGTATAGAACTAAACCAGGTCACAGAGCTTGATACAAATAGAGGATTGTGGCGGCGTTTAGTCCACTCACAGAGGCCTGCAGACTGAACGCTGAAAGGTACAACGGTGCACAATGATGATTTTTTTCTTTTTTTCTTTTTTACAATTTTCTTTACGTCATACCAGCGCAGACGATGGCATACGGAATGCCTAGGAGCGGAAATGAAGCGGCCGAGGCCTTAATTAAGGTACAGCCCATAATGATGATGGTGATGATGATGACCATCATCATCATCAAAAATAAGGGAATATCAGCAGAAGTCGTGTACAGAGTGGAGTGGCCACACATGTTAAAGTGCTACGGATATGGACCCAAGCTTTGCATTCGGGAGAAAAGTGGGTTCGAATTCCACCGTCCGCTATTCTAAGAATGATTTTCCATTTTCATTACAAGGCAACTGTCTGGACAGCTCCTATTAATACTCAAAGTTGATTCCTTCAACCTCCTTATCCAATTTCATTCACCATTATCCATTTTGTCTTCATTAGTTACTCAACTGAGGTTGGCGTCAGGAAGATCTTCTGACGGTAAACAGATATATGTAAATTTATCCGACACACGGAAAAACATCCTACTATAATACAATACTTCGGCTTGGAAGACGACAGAGCGAGTACAAATTATTTAGTTGTTCCCTTCTTAGCAGCCTCTTACGACACAGAGAAAATACATCCTTTCACTCCACTCTCAGGGGAGAGTGCGATATATCAAAAGAAATATATGTAGTTTCATGATCTGCGTCCAACAATATGGCAAATAATCCAGCACGTAACTTTCCCATGCCATATCACAAGATAGCCCTACCTGTCAAGACCTACGTCCAACAAAATGGTCACTGATTCAACACAAAATTTTATGGCCATAAACATTTCGTAAGTTACATAGGCCTAGTATGAGAAACATTCCGCTGCCTTCGGTGACGTTACAGTGTGTAAGGGGCTTTGCTGTGACGTAGACGAAACGCCAGCCAAAAACAGTGGGAACTCGTTTAAAATACGGCGCCATTTGTATCCACTGTATAAATAGAGGACAGAGTTCCGACTCGCTCTCAAAGATGATGACGAAGAGGTGGAATAGCAGTCTTAGGATCCCAAGAGAGTGGGCTCAGACTCGGCAGAGGTAGTCGGATTTTTAAAAGCCTAAATAAAGTCAATTCAACACTCCATGTCGCACGATGTCGGAATATTTGCTGTTTACCCGACAAGATTAATTAAAACTTAGCTATAAACGTGCAAGAGAGCTTCGATTTACTCTGCCATCCAGTAGTCGCACAATATAACGGGACGTCAAAGTTGAAGAGCAGGCAGCCAGATGGCGTCCAATTAAAATGCTTGCCCGCGGTAGCTGAGGCTGTAGGATGATTATTATTAGTAGATATAATAGATGAGGGGCTCTGGTTACCTGGTTACCACGGTCTTGGTTTTCTGTCGACGCATACTTTTTTTACACTTGGCTGTACGTCGCACCGACACAGATAGGTCTTATGGCGACGATGTGATAGGAAATGCTTAGGAGTAGAAGGGAAGCGGCCGTGGTCTTATTTAACGTACAATCCCAGCATTTGCCTTGCTTAAAAATGGAGAAAAAATGGAAAACCATCCTCAGGACTGGGCTTCGAACCCACTATCTCCCGGATGCAAGCTCACAGCTGCGCGGCCCTAACCGCACAGCCAACTCCCCCGGTAATAATAATAATAATAATAATAATAATAATAATAATAATAATAATAATAATCGTATGGCCTAAATTTCTGTGTGTAGGTATTTTAATCTGATGCCATCTGGCTGCCCGATCTTCAATTTTTACGTTTCGTTTTACTTTAAGCCTACTAGACGGCAAAGTTAAACGAATCTTCCTTGGGCGTCCATGGCTGAGTTTTGATTAATTTTATCAGGTAAACACAAAATGTGTCTCCAGGAATCTTTTACATGCCGACATAGTACGACAGAGAGTATCAAATTGACTTTTTTTTCCGCCATTCAAACATCCGACTCCGCGTGCTAGGTTTGAACCCGCTATCTTGGGATCCGGAGTCCAACAATCTACTACTGATCCACCAAGGCAGCTCTAATGACTGGTATCCCCACAGGAATCGTTTAACCCACAGGGAGCGACCTCAGCGGGGATCAAACCCGATAACTTGGGCTACAACAAAGCGCCAAATGAATGTTGCAGAGAGACGTTCCGTTTGGAAGTGCTGTGCTGAGCAGATGGCGAAACATCAACCGTGCTACATTTGGTGCATTCACAATGATGATCCTCATTTATATGTACCGAACAGCCAATGGGAGAGCAGCATTCTCTCTACGTCACGACTAACGACCTGACCGCCTTGCCAGGACAGCTCTACGCACCAGCACGCGCTACAGCGGTTAGAATAAAAACATATCCACTATGACGAAGAGGAGCAGGACCTTACGATTATTTGGCTCTAAAATATGCCAAGATATGTGATTATTTCTTCATAAGTTTTACATCATTTTCCTATTGTCCTTACATCGTAACGGCTCAAACAGCTCTAATAATAATAAAAACGCTATTGGCTTTACGTCTCAATAACTACTTTTACAGTTTTTGGAGACCACGATGTGCCGGAATTTAGTCCCACAGGAGTTCTTTTAATTGGCAGTAAATCTACCGACACGAGGCTGACGCAGTTCAGTACCTTCAAACACTACCGGACCAAGCTTGGGTCGAACCTGCCAAACTGGGGTCAGAAGGCCAGCGTCTCAAACGTCTGAGCCACTCAGCCCGGCTTAGACTGCTATTATGGCGGCCTTGGGATAGGATGAGGAAGGAAGCGACGATGGTCTTTGGCCTTGTCCAGTGTAAAAACCTTTGAATGTCTTTCCTTTTTAACACTTTGCTTTACGTTACCAAGCGAGTTGGCCGTGCAGTTAGGTTCGCACAATTGTTAGCTTGCATTCGGGAGATAGTGGGTTCGAACTCCACTGTCGTCATCACTGAAGATTGTTTTCTTTGGTTTTTTATTTTCACACCTGGCAAATGCTGGGACTGTACCTTAATTAAGGCTACGGCCGCTTCCTTCCTACTCTTAGCCCTTTCCTCACCCATCGTCGTCATAAGACGGTGTCGGTGTGATGTAAAGATTTTTCTCTCTACCGGGCGAGATGGCCGTGCGGTTAGGGGCGCGCAGCTGAGAGCTTTCATCCGAGAGATAGTGGGTTCGAACCCCACTGTCGGCAGCTCTGAAAATGGTTTTCCAAGGTTTCCCACTTTTATACCAGTGAAAAGGGTTTTTTCTTCACAATTTACATCGTACCGACAATTATGGCGAAGATGGGATAGGAAAGGGCTAGGAGAATGAAGAAAACGGCTGTGGCCTTAATTAAAGTACTGCCCCAGAATGTGACTGGTGTGAAAATGGGAAACCACAGAAATCCATTTTCACGGCTGCGACAGTGGGGTTCGAACCCACAATCTCCCGAATGCAAGATCAGAGCTTGATCGCCCGAACCGTACAGCCAGGTCTATCGGTAAACAAGTTATTAATACGGCAACCAGTAGGATTTAGGTTACATTTCCACTTGGCAATCACACCTCTGGCCCCCCGAAGTAAGCTTCATTTGGCAAGCCAAGTATCACAACCGAGAACGTTGAGCCCTTTGGATCTCCAGTGTATAAAACTCCATCAGGCTTCTCCAACGTCCATAGAGGAAAGAAATGAGCACCATACCGCTCGTTACTAACACATTTTCAACAAAATTTCTTAGAAATGAACCATTAAAATTCGACTAGATATTATGGATATGGAGAACGTACTCCTTTTCAACTCCAAGGTCGACAATCATCCTGGCAGAATCCGGAGGCACTTAAGATATTCAAAGAACCTGGAGTGTCTGAAATGTATCCCACACGATTTCATTTAAGAACCAACAAATCTACCGACACCGCCTCTGTGGTGTAATGTTTAGTGTGATTAGCTGCCACCCCCGGAGGCCCAAGTTCGATTCTAGGCCCAATCTCCCCATCCCCCGACTAGGCCCCTGTTCAGCATAGTAGATGAGGCCACCTGGGCGAGGTACTGGTCATCCTCCACAGTTGTATCCCTCGACCCAATGTCTTACGCTCCAGGACACTGTCCTTGAGGCGGTAGAGATGGGATCCCTCGCTGAGTCCGAGGAAAAAACCAACGCTGGAGAGTAACCAGAAGAAAGAAGAAGAAATCTACCGACACGAGGCGGACGTATTTGATAACCTTCAAATACCACCGGACTGAGCCAGAATCGAACCATCGGAGGTGGACTCAGAAGACCAGTGCCAAACCGTCTGAGCTACTCAGCCTCCCTTTCGATAAAATTTTTGAGTGATACTACCTTGCTCAGGACCGTGAGACAGGAGCAAGGTACGAGTACTTTTCTGACAACTTGCGGACGGGTGTTTTGAGCCGCTGTTTAATTGTGGTGTCCGACTCGTTGGCTGAATGGTCAGCGCACTGGCCTTCGGTTCAGATGGTCCCGGGTTCGATTCCCGGCCGGGTCGGAGATTTTAACCTTCATTGGTTAATTCTAATGGCCCGGGAGCTGAGCGTTTGTGCTGTCCCCAACATCCCTGCAACTCACACACAACACATAACACTATCCTCCACCACAATAACATACAGTTACCTACACATGGCAGATGCCGCCCGCCCCCATCGCAGGGTCTGCCTTACAAGGGCTGAACTCGGCTAGAAATAGCCACACGAAATTATTAATTGTGGTGGGGGTGGTCATTTCATCTGCCACTACAACACCGACAAGCGAGATAATTTGTAGAAGTTCATGAGATATTCCTTTGTTGCTAACTTACTTCGTAGGTCTTCGGTGACGATGCGATAGCGGCGAGTTCCGAGTAGGAATGTACAAACTCGCAATTTTCCTCCAGTGAAAGTTACGCGAAAGGCCTCACGCCCAATTCACTCAGTAATTTGAATTCCTTGGAGGAAGTATTAGCTCGTTATCGGCAGAATACTACTCCAATCACTGGACTGAAGGCATAATTTGCCAGGACGTAACGAATGCGATAAAGACCCGTCTGCCAAAATAAAACTGCGGGCCCCCTCAAATAAAATGTAAAACCTAGAAATAAATACAAATTTAATTATAGCAGATAGAAGTAATTCAATATATTGCCAAATTATATGAACAAAGGGAATATTCGTTATTGTAAGATTATTAGTTTAGTACGTTTTATCTGGTCCGCCTCTGTGCTGTAGTGGTTAGTGTGATTAGCTGCCACCCTCGGAGGACCGGGTTCGATTCCCGGCTATGCCACGAAATTTGAAAAGTGGTACCAGGGCTGGAACGGGATCCACTTAGCCTCGGAAGGTCAACTGAGAAGAGGGGGGGGGGGGTCGATTCCCACCTCAGCCATACTCGAAGTGGTTTTCCGTGGTTTCCCACTTCTCCTAACTTAAGCCACGGCTGCTTCCTTCCCTCTTCCTTGTCTATTCCTTCCAATCTTCGCATCTCCCCGCAATGTCCCTGTTCAGCATAGCAGGTGAGGGCACCTGGGCGAGTTACTGGTCATCCTTCCCAGTTGTATTTCCCGACCCAGAGTCTGAAGCTTCAGGACACTGCCCTTGAGGCGGTAGAGGTGGGATCCCTCACAGAGTCCGAGGAAAAAGCCGACCCTGGAGGGTAAACAGATCAAGAAGAGGAAGAAGAAGAAGGTTTTATCTGAGTACCTCCGTGGTTTAACGGCTGAGCTGTTGAACTGTCAACCATGCGCCACTTAGATGTTCGTATTTTAATTGGTTTTATTTCTCATTAATTACTGAACTATACTCTGTAACCGATACCGAAATCTCGGTTATAATATTTTATTCGATTACAACACAGAAAAATATACGAACAAAATTAAACAAAATACTATTCAAATAAAGTGTGAAGAATGTTAAATCCCACAATTTATAAACCAAGTCTATTATTAATTTTGCGCAAAGAGAGCTCGTTCGTAACTGAATTCAATGAATGTTTCTACACCAAATTGTTATTGGCGTTATACACTGTTGTCGAATAACTCCTAGCCTGAATGGTCACCGTTGAGGCCTTCGGTTCAGAGGGTCCCGGGTTCGATTCCCGGCCGAGTCGGGGATTTTAATCGCATCTGATTAATTCTTCTGGCCCGCGGACTGGGTGTTTGTGTTTGTCGCAACACTTTCCTCTTCATATGCATACAACATACTACACTACCAACCACAACAGAAACACACAATAGTAATTAATAATTACATCCCTCCGTCTAGGGTTAGCGTCAGGGAGGGCATCCGGGCGTAAAACAGGGCCAGATCCACATGTGCGACACAGCTCATACCTGCGACCCCACAAGTGTGGGGAAAAACGGTAGAAAAATAAGAAGAAGAAGACTGTTGTCGAATAAATGCTGTCTCAAAAGTAAAAGGGTGGTGCAAAATTTGTGCATAATACGATCTCAGGTGCACTACACAATAAGAATAATTTTTCAACTAAAATACGACATTTTGGTATCAATTTTCACTGCTGCAGATATTTTCAAATAATTTTGTGCAGGTCTTTTGTGAGGAGAGTGCCGAGCTGTTGTGACAGACAAGGGCAAGCATTGTTTATAGCGATATTATCGATACTATAATAATTGCTGAGTGACGCAATCAAGTGGCAATCTCTACGTACAAATTGTAAAAGAAAAAAAAAACTATTTAAACCGAATCTACAAATTCGACCTGACCATTTCCCATCAGAGTGACATTAGGCCAGATATATATTATATGTAATTTTTTCGCGAGGAGTCTGCTGGGCCCCTACAGGCATTGCAGGCCCTTCAGACCCTAACGTTATGCCCCCATAACTTGCTATTCAATATGAAATAATACTATGTGATGAGTTTGTCTTTATAAGATCACCATTAGCAGTCCGGTTCCTTGAGTGAATGGTTCAGAGGGCCCCGAGTTCGATTCCTGGTTGTGGCTGGGATGTTCACTTACATTTGGTATTCTTCAGGCTTGGTGTTGGAATGTTTGTGTTCATGTCTTCATCTACATACATCAGAACACAGTAAAACGCAATAGTGAATACCTCTCTCTCTCCATAGAGTTGGCGTAAAAATGAGTATCCATCCGCAAAACTGGACCAAATTCTCATAAGGAACCGACCAGAAAGGAAAACATATACCTTATGAACCATCCCTGTATGCAAGGGCTGAGTGGCTCAGCTTCGTGACGGTAGATTTACTGGCACGTAAAAGAACTCCTGCGGGATTAAATTCCGCCACCTCGGCGTCTCTGGAAACGTAAAGCCAACATGATTATACAAAGGTAATAATAATAATAATAATAATAATAATAATAATAATAATAATAATAATAATAATAATAATAATAATAATAATAATAAATAGTGTGGCTATTGCTAACCTGGTGCAGCACTTCTAATGCAGACCAGGCCCTTCGTTGAGGTTGAGTAGCGTCTGCTTTGAATGGCAAAATGTCTGTTAGTGTGGTGACGAATAGTGTTGTGCGTTATTTGCTGGGGACGTCAGAAATAGAACGTCCCCGAGCCAAAGGAATTAGAAATAAAAGATTAAAGTCCCTGCACTCGGCCGGTAATCAAACTCCGAGGACCAAAGGCTAAGATACTCACGACTCAGCCATATTCTCTTGGGGCCGATACCTGCGATGTTAGGCCCCTTAAAACAACAAGCAGGCCATATTCTTTTACTGTCTGATTGTATTAAGACGGAGGAAAAAGAAGAAGAATATAACATCAGTTAACTAGATAATGAAATGAAAAACCACAGCCTGTTTCCAGTCATTTGACCGAGTCAGGGATGAAATAAATTAAGCCCCTATCTAGCGGCGAGGATAGGAAATGTGCCGGCTGCCGAAGCCTGTCGCACTCCTCTGGGGCAATGATAAATGACTGATAGATGAATGAAATGTGAATGGAGAGTGTTGCTAGAATGAAAGATGACAGGGAAAACCGGAGTACCCGGAGAAAAAACTGTCCCGCCTCCGCTTTGTCCAGCACAAATCTCACATGGAGTGACCGGGATATGAACCACGGTATCCAGCGGTGAGAAGCCGGCGCGCTGCCGCCTGAGCCACGGAGGCTCCAGTTAACTAGATAATACAGATACCAAAAGACACCAGACTTAAAAGTAGTTGTTTGACGTTCCATTACATCTCCTTACACATGTGTTAACCTTTAAGCAACGGATTGAACAAATATTCCGTAATCTGGAGCACAGGTAGAAAGAAAGAAAGAAAGAAAGAAAGAAAGAAAGAAAGAAAGAAACAAAAAATAATAAATAAAGTCAGCACCCAACCAACTGCGCTGCACAGCTAGTATTATTAGGCATTTAATTACGCCTTAATATTATTATTTATTTATTTATTTATTTATTTCAAAACGTTATAGTTGCTAATATAGCTGGTATTTCAATACATGAAGTACAAGAAATAGAACTTAATCGTAATTTATATCATCATCATCATCATCATCATCATCATCATCTGTTTACCCTCCAGGTTCGGTTTTTCCCTCGGACTTCGCGAGGGATCCCACCTCTACCGCCTCAAGGGCAGTGTCCTGGAGCTTCAGACTCTTGGTCGGGGGATACAACTGGGGACTATGACCAGTACCTCGCCCAGGCGGCCTCACCTGCTATGCTGAACAGGGGCCTTGTGGAGGGATGGGAAGATTGGAAGGGATAGGCAAGGAAGAGAGAAGGAAGCGGCCGTGGCCTTAAGTTAGGTACCATCCCGGCATTCGACTGGAGGAGAAGTGGGAAACCACGGAAAACCACTTCCAGGATGGCTCAGATGGGAATCGAACCCACCTCTACTCAGTTGACCTCTCGAGGCTGAGTGGACCCGTTCCAGCCCTCGTACCACTTTTCAAATTTCGTGGCAGAGCCGGGAATCGAACCCGGGCCTCCGGGGGTGGCAGCTAATCACGCTAACCACTACACCACAGAGGCGGCCACGTAATTTATATATTTACATAAATTTACAATATACTTCTACATTAGTTTTGTTGCTCTACAGGTTGCAGTCCCTTTTATTTATGTTCTTTATAATTAGTTATTATTATTATTATTATTATTATTATTATTATTATTATTATTATTATTATTTTTATTATTATTGCCATGTGAAAGGCATGAGATCGGTAAATATTTAGCTATGCGACATGGTGTGCCACTAGCCGAGAAACCTACTGTGCTGCCAGAAACCGGGACGTGGGATCCTCCGACATCCGGGGAAGTTTCTCTTCACTCGAAAGCAAGACAACGCCCTTTTAGGACAGAACTCAAATAAAGAGAGGGAGGAGGGGATGGGGAGAATCATACTCAAAGTAGAAATCTACTTTTATTGAACCTTTCACGTTGCAATTAACACCAACATAGGAATGTAGGGAGAAGAGAGAAATTTCTCTAGTTCCTTAGAAAGACAAAGTGAGATTCGTTTCATTGGTGGGAATGTTTTCAGAGTGGGGGGATAAGTCGGATGTGCGCTCTGGAAGGAGAAATGAGGACACTGTGTAATGGACGACTTTGAGGTACACCACAGACAAGAACGAGGTGCGGTGAAAAGTAGAAAGGTAAAAAGAGGAAGATAAGTAGGAGGAGAAACTCAGGAGATGGTAAACAATTTTTTCAGCTGCTTCGTGCTTGAAATGGAGGTTAGAGAAAGGACTCAAAACAGGTGTTTTCATGACTATATTCTATATAAACGTAGAGGTCTTTATTGTAGTCTCCCGCTGCCTTACCTTGGAAGGAGGAGAGTTCTCTGCACGTTGGTGTTTGAACTGGACAGCGTTACTCTGGAGGTCCGTGTATCGTATCCCTCTTACCATTCGAGGTACACAGCAGAAAACCCCTTGTTCAAATTCTCAGGGTACGTCGTCAACATCTAACACAAGAAAGATATAGTTCTAAGCTTCTCATGAACGTGGTCGACAATGACAAGGGATTGTTTGAATAATGACCATCTCGCCCAAGTGGTTCGTAAAAATGTAGGTTCTACGTCTAGCAAGGCTACTTGCCTTTTACTACGTATAGAATAAGAAACATACACATGCTGCATATTTACATATCATCTCTAGTACGTTACATGTACAATCAACACCCAGTTCTGAGACACAGCTGGTTGGTGGTAGAATTGGTGATTAGTATATTGTTTTAATGGGAAATAATACATATGTAAGCCTCATATAACATCAATCGAAGGATGAAGACGAAGCGGTCGAACCCTTTCGAGGACAGAAACAAAGTAAAGCTATCTCCGCATATATCGTAAAGGACCCTAGTACCTGTAATCTCGGCACAATTATTGGAAAAAAGTAGTTAGACCTACATCTAGACACCTTTTACCCCAGGAATTCATTTCTGGTGTAGGATGTGTGAACCCCAAGGCCGTGTGCCACTTCCAAAGTGAGTTCATGTTTCTAAATGTTCTAATTATTTCTACTCCCTAATGGGAATCGAACTAATATTTCCCGGGTGTTAGTTAATTGTCCGCCTCTGTGGTGTAGTGGTTAGTATGATAAGCTCTCCCCCCCCCCCCGGAGGCTCGGGTTCGATTGCCGGCTCAGCCACGAAATTTGAATAGTGGTACGAGGGCTGGAACGGGGTCTACTCAGCCTCGGGATGTCAACTGAGTAAAGAGGGGTTCAATTCCCTCCTCAGCCATTCTCGAAGTGGTTTATCGTGGTTTCCCACGGGATGGTACCTCGCTTAAGGCCGTGGCCGCTTCCTTCCCTCTTCCTTGTCTATCCCTTACAATCTTCCCGTCCCCCACGAGGCCCCTATGCAGCATAGCAGGTGAGACCGTCTGGGCGAGGTATTGGTCCTTCTCCCCAACTGTATCCCCGACCCGAAGTCTCACGCTCCAGGACACTGCCCTTGAGGCGATAGAGGTGGGATCATTCGCTGAGTCCGAGGGAAAACAAACACTAGCGGATAAACAGATTAGTAAAGAAAGAAAGAAATAAAGAAAGAAAGAAAGAAAGAAAGAAAGTAAGAAAGAAGTGTTAATTAATTGCTTTTACCACCTTAGCTAGGTAGCCCTCATCGAAAAACTGAAAGTGAACCGTAAATGATAGTAATAATAATAATAATAATAATAATAATAATAATAATAATAATAATAATAATCGTATGGAAATCAAAGAAAGAAGGTCTTTTACAAATAATATGTTAAATATGAAAGTATTCCGAGTCAAAATGGGAAAACTGGTACAAAGAGGACTCAGGAGAGAAAGACTGAAAGGATATTGGGAAAGGAGTTGAAATAGATACTTGGTCCCTAGCAGGCCATAAAATAAACCATGAGCAGGCACTTTTATTTGATGCCATTTAGGTTACTCGTGTGTCAGTTTAAACGTTCCGTTATACTCGAGCAGATGGGAGAGGAAGATGTGTTTAATTAATTTTGCCAAGTTAACACGAAGTGTGACATGGGGTGTCCTATGAACTCCTTGTGCCCTTCAAACATCCGACTACCTCTGCCGGGTTTGAACCCGTAATCTTTGATTCCAGAGACCAAACTGTGCTACTGATCGGCAGAGGGAGCTGGAAGAAGAGACAGAATGATACGACACACATTGTGATACCTAGGACAGGTTCAGCTAGTTTTAGAGGCAAATGTAGGGGTAAGAGAGACCAGCACAAAAACTAGAGTAGATGTTGGATATGAAGAGGCAGCCCAAGAGATAGATTTCCGTGGTTTCTCAATTTCCACACCAGGCAAATACTGGGGTTGTACTTTAATTAAGGCCACGGCAGCTTCCTTCCCACTCCTAGACCTGTCCTATCCTATCGTCGTCATAAGATCTATCTGTGTCGGTGCGATGTAATGCACATTGTAAACGAAAAAAAGGGGAAATTCATCCGATCGTAAAACTCGGCCAAATCTACGTGTTATGCCGACCTCAAATAGTTGGGAGAAAGGCTAGGAAATATTTCTTCTTTTCTTCTTCTTCTTCTTCTTCTTTTCTTCTTTATCTGTTTACCCCCCAGGATAGTTTTTTCCCTTGGACTCAGCGAGGGATCCCACCTCTACCACCTCAAGGGCAGTGTCCTGGATCTTTAGACTCTGGGTCGAGATACAACTGGGGAGGATGACCAGTATCTCCCCCAGGTGGCCTCACCTGCTATGCTGAACAGGAGCCTTGCGAGGGGATGCGAAGATTGGAAGGGATTGACATGGAAGAGGGAAGGAAGCGGCCGTGGCCTGAAGTTAGGTACCATCCCGGCATTTGCCTGGAGGAGAAGTGGGAAACCACGGAAAATCACTTCCAGGATGGCTGAGGATGGAATCGAACCCCCTCTACTCAGTTGACCTCCCGAGGCTGAGTGAACCCCGCTCCAGTCCTCGTACCACATTTCAAATTTCATGGCAGAGCCGGGAACCGAACTCGTTCCTCCGGGGTAGCAGCTAATCACACTAACCACTAAACCACAGAGGCGGACATATTTATTTATTTATTTATTTATTTATTTATTTATTTATTTATTTGGGAGACGTACTGGAGCAACTCAACTCCCGTACCAAATGCTCTGGTGTCGAAAAGTGAGGCCGGCTTTGAAAAGTCGATTTTAGTGGAATTTTTATTAAGACGAGTAGGCCTACATGTGGCGAGAGAGGACCATCAGCCAGGGTACCCCACCAACCCCTGAAAGTAGCAAAAATAAATTTATTAATTTAATACTGTGAGTCTTATATCTGGAAGACCCTATGAAGAAGTACTGTAAATGTTATTTATAGGTATTATAAGTAGATAAATGTACATCGATGCAAAACTTAAAATCATGTTTAAGGCTTATATAATTTAAGTCCTCATTCATGATTCTTGCCTTTTGTTACCAAGTCCAGGATTCGAACCGTGAACATGCCTACAGGCAGGTGAACTGTATGAAATGAAGCGGGAGTTGCCTAGATGAGACAAGAGCAGCAGAGTGCAAGACTCCAAGCAGATGCAAGAAGTGGCTCGCCGAAGAAGAGAGAGTGTGACCCCCACATACCAGACGCTCCCTTCAAGCATGAATATTCAGAGAAAAGAGGGAACCGTTAACCAAATAATCCGACATCTAAACAAATCATTGTGAACAATGGGAGGCGTAAGAAGAAGACGCGACCTATGATATGTGGCACATGCACTACATTCCTCCGTGAAGTCTCGAACAAAATTATCCATTACAGCAACGATTCCAAACCAGGATTCAACGACGCCGTATTATGGGTTCCCCAAAAATACAAAAAATACTTTAGCAACAATCATAACTCAACTGTTGTCTTGATTCAGTGTTCACCTTACACGAAGTTTGCTGGTAATTCCACTTACGAACTTGGGTAAACCTGATGATAACGGACTCAGGGGCCTTCGGCGTCCCAGCTACTACCGTGTAGTCAGATCGTATTGATTTTCATAATGGCAGAACGTCGTGTCGGCTACTGAAGATGCTGCCACCGAGAATAAAATTCTTGTGCTAGCAGAAACAAGCCTAAATATCATATTGAACTGACAGTGTCAAAATAATTAAACATTTAAAGAACTGTTAGTCCACCTCTGTGGTGTAGTGGTTAGTATGATTAGCTGCAACCCACAGAGGCCCGGGTTCGATTCCCAGATCTGCCACGAAATTTGAAAAGTGGTACGAGGGTTGGAACGGGGTCCCCTCAGCCTCAGGAGGTAAACTGACTAGAGGGGGTTCGATTCCCACCTCCCACCTCAACCATCCTCGAAGTGGTTTTCTGTGGTTTCCCTCTTTTCCTCCAGGCAAATGCCGAGATTTTACCTAACTTAAGACCACGGCCGTTTTTTCCCTCTTCCGCGTCTATTCCTTCCGATCTTCCAATCCCCCACAAGGCTCCTGTTCAGTATAGAAGGTGAAGTCGCCTGGGCGAGGTACTGGTCTTCCTTCTCAGTTGTATCCCCTACCCAAAGTCTCATGGTCCAAGACACTGCCCTTGAGGTGGTAGAGGTGGGATTCCTAGCTGGGTCCGAGGGGAAAACCAACCCAGGAGGATAAACAGATTAAGAAAGAAAGAAAAACTGTTAACACCTTTAAATTAGAGTGATTTAAAATATGCTTTGCAGAGACAGTATTCATATAAATGTACTTCCGTATGAATATGAAAAGTATGTTTCTGTTTTCTTTCTTTCTTTCGCGCAGCTGTGAGCTTGCATCCGGGAGATAGTGGAATCGAGCCCCACTGTCGACAGCCCTGAAGATGGTTTTCCGTGGTTTCCCATTTTCACACCAGGCAAATGCTGTACCTTAATAAAGGCCATGGGAGCTTCCTTCCCACTTTTAGGCCTTTCCTATCCCACCGTCGCCAAAAGACCTACCTTTGTCGCTGCGGCGTAAAGCAGATTGTAAAATAATAATAATAATAATAATAATAATAATAATAATAATAATAATAATAATAATAATAATAATAATAATAATAATAATAATAATAATAAAACAAATGAAATAGTATGACGCCTAGCTATATCGGCAAACCACCGAACGTTTCTATGAAGCGATACTGTCTGTGTACTATAACTGACGACGGGAACCCCGCAATTGTAACAACCAGATTTGCCAGAAACTTCACTCAGTGTAAGAGGGGTAGAAATAAGCGAACACACGTTTCGACCTTCCGTAGACTCTCGACCGTTTCCAAGAAAATTACAGTCGAAGTTTCCGACGTGCTTTACAAGCCTATTATCACTTAGCAAGTTAAACCGACGCGGTGACGCATTGGCTTTAGTTGCATCTTGACACTTTTGCGCCCCGTGTTCAAATCCCGATGAATTGTGTCTGTTGTTATTTATTTTTTGTTTCATTTATTTACTTATTACTACACAAATGATTCTGTACAATGTATTTTGACAAATCGTTGTTCTTTTTCGTCTATTAATATTCTGCCTGGTGAACGAATTTTAAAACATCAATTGTTCTACACGCATTGCAGAGTAAAGGAATACCACGTCTAGACGAAACGCAATCAAAATCCATGCTTTCTCGGGTTTAGCAAGGGATTCCATCTCTACCGCCTGGAGCACGAAACTTTGGGTCGGGAGGATACAACTGGGGTGTAGGACCAGTACCTCGCCCAGGCGACCTCGTCTGCTATGCTGAACAGGGGCCTTGTAGAAGGATGGTAACATTGGAAGGGATAGACAACGAAGAGGCAAAGAAGTGGCCGTGGCCTTAAGTTAGGTACCATCCCGGAATTTGTCTGGAGGAGAAGTGCGAAACCACGGAAAACCACTCCGAGGAAGGCAGAGGTGGAAATCGAACCCTTCTCTACTCAGTTGACCTCCCGCTGCTAAGTGGACTCTTTTCCAGCGCTCGTACAATTCAAATTTCGTGGCAGAGCTGGGATTCGAACCCTCGCCTCTGCGGGTGCCAGCTAATCACACTAACAAATACACCGGAGAGACGGACTCTTTCTTCTTGAATTGTCATTATGAGTGAGAAAATGAGTTTATTTCAATTATTAAACACTAATCATTAATTAATATATTCGGCTCCTAGGTCGAATGTTCAGCACACTGGCCTTCAGTTCAGAGGGTCTTGGGTTCGATTCCTGGCTGAGTCAGGGATTTTAACTAAGTAGATTAGTGTATTTCGAAAATAACATACCCTGTCTTACGTATAAAGTGATTACGGAGGTCCAGGATAACAATGTAATACTATCACAATACGTATGTGATTTTAGTATAAGGATAGATTTAAAAAAAATCATATGATTATACAGCGTATTCGGAAATAACGTGAACCGGTTATATGAGGGTAGAGGGTTGGTAAATAATTTGAAAAAATACAATTCGATGTCTCGCACTGTTGCCATTTTATCAATTGCTGAAGTTAATCGATCAGATCACTCCGCAAGCAAATTCAATTTGGCTTTGCGAGGCTGTGTTACTAAATCAGCAAGTGGCTTAAGACAGGCCTTGGGCCGATGATCTAGATGTCAAGCCCCTTAAACAACAAGCAACAACAATACGGCTTAAGTCCGTAACTGTGTGAAAATAGCCGCGACACAAGTAACTGTTAAGACTATAACCTACAATAAAAGTTAGATGGTTTATTAGATAAGTATACAAATATTTACTACCCGTTTTGCAGCAAGTAGATGCGTCTACATAAATTAAATAATTCTTAAAAACCATACGAAACAATAATATTATTCCAGTTTTATTTAACGTATGGCGATAAGTTACACACATATCTAAGTTATAATTACATACATATGTAGAGTACATAAACAAGAAACATGAATTTTAGAGCATAGTATCAAATTTCAATGTCAAGTTCCTTGATCCACCGTTGAACTTCCGATGGTGGTTCCAGAAAGTCATTCCAACTATTAGGATAGCGCCGCAAATTGCATTCACTCACAATATGGATAACTTTATGCAGCTGTATGCAGTGTGGAAAGAATAAGAACATTTCAAGGAAGACGAAAATAAAAATTGGCAATACAAATATTAAATCACTCCTATATGCTTGTGAAAATTGGAAGGTTACACGAACTATCACTAATCTCTTTCAGACATTTATCAACCGTTGCTTACGACGCATCATAAACATCAGATGGCCTGAAATTATATCCAATGACGAGCTACGGAGAACAACAAAGCAAGCTCCAGCCGCAGTGCAAATCAAGAGGAGGAATTAAAAATGGATAGGTCATACGCTGAGAAAGCCTACGGGATCCACTGAACGCTCAGCATTGGAGTGGAATCCGTAAGGGGCACGGAGGAGAGGTCGTCTTAGTAAGACCTGAAGCCTGTGGTAATGTGATGGGGAGGGCCCACGTAAAATAAACGGCGGTTGGTTCGCGTGGATGTTGACGGGATGGTCAACCTTTGGTTGTAGGGCTGTTTTGTCTTATGTTATGTAAAGAAAAGTTGAAGATGTGCCGTAAAACTACCTCTGTCTACAATATTTATCCATTTATATAGGTGAAAAGTTATTTGTTGCCGTTAGGGTTAAAGGAAATTAAATTTTCCTTTTCAAGAATACATGAATGTGATTTCAACTATGTGATTTTCACTCATTTCCCACGCAAGTCTTGTAAAGAGGGAGAGCAAACAAATGGAAAAATCTGTGGGGAGGGGTTTCTTTTCATTAACTTGAAATATTTTTCTGAGATATCTTTTCATATGAAGACATTTACTCTGGAATTTTCCGTGACATATAATTTGGAACACTGGGGAATAAATGTTGCACTGCTGAGGGATGAAACTTACACGACCTTTGTCTTGGCACTTCTTAGTGTCTCACCGTTAATAGTGAAGCGGACAACTCTGAAAAAGTTTATTTTAAAGTGCAGGTCACAAATACAAGTTTTGTTGCTTAGAGGCAAATCATCGTGTGGGATAACTTTCGACTAATTCGTGAAAATATCCTCGTATTTTGGTGGCGAGAAGATTTTTTTATTATTAGAATTACAGTCGTAACCTGACTCGCAACCTAGAACATAGCAGTGCGAAGACATTTTCACACGCTTATTTTAACCGCGTATTCCACAACACAAGTCTCTGAACGGACTATACTATACTTTTTTTTTTTTAATTTATTTGGCATTTGGTCCGTAAGACCATGCTGCCAGCTCTGTACATTTAGAAAACAGGAAAGTCAAAGAGCAACATCTTTACAACATGGAACCGTTCATGGCATTATGACTAATTGGTGATGGAAAGCCACGGTACAGGAACTTTGGTTGGATGAGAACAGTTTAACTACAGACTACAGAACAAACGTATCACAATGTTAAATTAGCTTCACTTAAAAATTTGGCTATTGCTTGATATATACGGATGTCATAGCTGCTGAACAACGACGAAACGGAAGTCGGAAGTGGAACTTTCAGTTGTATAAGCGTTTGATATAAGTTGGTCACTTGTGGTTTGTATCTAGTGCATCCTAAAATTGTATGGTTGAGGTCTGCTTCTTGATTGGGGTCAGAGGGACAATTTGGGGAGTCTATGACTTTGATACTATACTTTTAAAAGACCTGATTAAGAAACCACATAGTAATATCGTGCACGAAACAAACTGAGCATTAATAACAAGTTAACTGCCGGCCGTGTTTCGACTGGTAGCGAGTGCAGCGCTGCAGGTGGTGGAGTTTCACCAGCTGATCGAGATGGAGTCGTCACACTTTTAATTTTATTTGCTATGGTTTAACTATGGTCACCGGCTTGTCTTACTACCCGCCGCCAATTCCATTATTTTCTTAGGTAAACAGAGCTGGAAAGTAATTGAGTAAAAGTAATTCACTTACTGAAATATTAATAATTACATTCTAAAAATCCACGTAGAGTACATCGCGTGGATGCAGAAACGGGAGAAATTAAGTGATGATGAAGATAACCTTTTATTTTTACTACAACAGAACCAGTAGCTTCATCAGATCTTACGACGTAGTTCTTTACCTTCCCAGTACTTTGAGAGTCATCAAACTTATCCTAAAACACCCACCACTGCTGGAGATTTTCTTAAAGTTAAACACAGGTATTTCTTCAAGTGGCCCTGTCAAGCGCCCCTCTAGCAAATGCAAAAACGTATTTGCCCTCCATTCCCCACGCACCCAAGAGGACGAAGCTGAATGACGAGAATTTTAATAACCAATTATTTTGTAAAGCAAATGCCGAATTATCTAAAATCCTAAAAGTCACTAATGAAATCAAATTTATAGGGAAAATAATTTTGAAAACGTCAAGGTTTCATGTTTAGTCCCACTAAGTGATGATAGGCACTTAACGTCTCCATGATTAACAAAAAGGAACATAAAATGAAGTAATTTTTGACCGCCTCTGTGGCGTAATAGTTAGTGTGATTAGCTGCCGCCCTCGGAGCCTCGGGTTCCGTTCTTGGCTCTGCCACGAAATTTGAAAAGTGGTACGAGGGCTAGAACGGAGTCCACTCAGCCTCGGGAGGTCAAGTGAGTATACGAGGGGTTCGATTCCCTCCTCAACCATCCTCGAAGTGGTTTTCCGTGGTTTCCCACTTCTCCAGGAAAATGCCGGGATGGTACCTAACTTAAGGCCATGGCCGCTTCCTTCCGTCTTCCTTGTCTATCATTTCCAATCTTCCCATCCCCTGCAAGGCTCCTATTCATCATAGCTCGTGGAGCCGCTTGGGCGAGATACTGATCCTCATACCCAGTTGTATCCTCCAGACCCAAAGTACCATGTTCCAGGACACTGCCCTTGAGGTGGTAGAGGTGGGACACCTCGCTGAGTCCGAGGGAAAAGACAATCCTTGAGGGTAAACGGATTAAGAAAGAAAAGATATATAGTTTTCTTTCCAAACTTTCGTATTATTCCAGCCCCATGCGAAAGAAAAATACCGCCGGGCTGAGTGGCTCAGACGGTTGAGGCACTGGTCTTCTGACCCCAACTTGGCAGTTTCGATCCTGGCTTAGTCTGTTGATATTTGGAGGTGCTCAAATACGTCAACTTCGTGTCGGTAGATTTACTGGCACTTAAAAGAACTCCTGCGGGACTCAATTCCGGCACCTCGTCGTCTCCGAAAACCGTAAAAAGGTAGTTAGATGGATTAGAGGGACATTCTTCGTAACTCTGTCAAAACAGGAAAAAAAGAACTTGAGTTTTTAAATTATGCAAAATTCAATATAGACTTATGAATGCTCAAAATCAAGATGTTTTAATGAATATTGAATTTTTAGCATCAAATTGTACTCGAAATAAACTTTCAACCTATTGGGTCGTGTTCGGTGCACATAGTATATTTTCCTAACTGTAACAGCGTTCAAAGAAAAGTCATGAAATGTATCATATAATATTACTTTTCCAGACTCGGGAGACCCACATTCCAGTTATCCTTAGAGACAGAAAAGTAAATAAGGTTTTATTGTCAAATAATATGAGCCTTTTTAATATGCAATTCATCTGTATGGTTCTCGATATTCATTCCAGTATAGAAAAGATACAGTTGAATAGATCTGTATTGTTAAATTTATGGGGCTGCACGAACTGTCAGCCACCACATTCAAACATACAAACAACGTTCAGTACCCAGTGTCTAACTTCCTGTGGCGTACACTGAAACCCATCTCCCCCAGCGCTGTTTTGCATTCACATTTTCATATTATTCCTTAGAATGTTCTGAATCAAGTTAAAAATTCTGCAAGGATCCAAGTCAGGCCACGTACAGCTGTCTCGATAATCCGTTCGTTCTAAAGCAGTCCAGTTTTCACCTTGCGTTTCCTTCAAGGCGCGAAAGGGAGCTCCCCTTGCGGAATTCAAGCTGCTGAGTTGACGCATGCGCTTGAAGTTATCTTTTCCTGGCGAGATGGATTGTAGCCTGAAGATTCACAGCGTCTTATGGCGACAGACCAGCTAGCTAGGGTAAGATACGGTCACGCCATAAAATGACTTTTAACAGCCACAAATTACTTGTAACAGTTAACACTCGAAATGTTCAGTCACACACGAGAGGCTACAAGGCAAAAAACAGTATGTTAACAGTATAGCCACATCGTCTTCTTAAAAAAATAGGACTATTTTATGAAATCAATTGTAATAACAGTATTTGTTTTATTTTAGGATTTCGGTATTTATAACGTTATTCTTTGATGGCTCTTGTAGATGATGTTTTTCAATACATACGGAAACATATTTAGGTTGCCCAGCATGAAAACAGAGCCAAGCGTGAAGTACCGTACAAGAATTTGATATTTTGATGCTATGGGGGAATGGGTTTGCCTGTAACGGTGGTAGGGATTGTGAATTTCTGCAGTATTCTTCCTAGACTATAGGTGAAAGTTTCGCGAATTCTGCAGTATTGTTCATGAATATAACAGTGTTATTCGTCTTGAGGAATTCTTTCCGACGTTTGTCGTCGCTTTACCCACACGCACAAAGAGTGTTAACTGTAAAACTTTGGCTACGGTAAAATACCTCCTGACTTTTGCTCAGTCAGTTTAGGTTGGGATTTTAACCCCTTAACTGGGAAATCTTTTCATAATGTCAACCAGTCAGTGGGTAATTACTCAGTGCAACGTGCGCTTTAGGAATGGGTACAGTAGCGTTCGACAGATGTAAATACTCAACAGAAAATATATTTTACTTGATTTATTTAAATTATTAGTGATATAGTAGAAATTCAATAGCATTATGTTATTACCGTTTTTCTTGTAAACCCGTAAATATATACATATATACACAGTGTGTTCATGCAAGAGTGGATATAAAAAGTGTTCCTTTCATTATTTTGATGACATTTTTCAAGTTTTCAAATATGCATCAATAGGTTCTAAATACTTTCTGGTTCGTAGGTCATTCAGAAATTGCGCACATTGTGGTAAATACGGAAGCACGGGCAAGCACAAAGTGCCACGTCACATTCCACACAGCAGGAGACAGTTTTCCGTCGCCTCTAGTTTGACAGGCTCACAACACAACGTTTTCTTGATTGATTCCTGCTTCCGGTCGGCGGGTTCTCAGATAATTCAACGTCTTTCCTAACCAAGCCATGTTCACGTCACACGGAACAGTTTACCACCATATACATACTGTACCAATTTACAAAAAGTTATCAGAACATGGACAATGAAGTTCGCAGAACAACTGTGTCGCAACAACAACAACAACAACAACGGCAACAACAACAACAACAACTCGCAAATTTAGTAATTTCAATGTACATATACACAAATAAATTCTTTACGAAGAATTTGGCGCGGACCGTACGAGGCAACACGAGACAGCTGTCGGACTGCCGCCTAGGCGCGAACTACCCGACTGGCATGAATAGGACAGCAATAATCACATCTGATATGAATGGAATTAGTTTTAAATTACGATAGTAGATGCCAGAAGTGATTAAGAATAGCCAGACGCCTCTAACTCTACCGTAAGAACACATTTAGAAGTACAAGAACGCCTAAATGCGTCAAACCCAATACTCGTGCGACAGCTGTTGACTCTTTTAGGCGTCAAACCCAGTTAAAAAACGAAAAGTGCAAGCCATGACTGTATGATTAAGAAGCGTCACCAGGTGGAACTGTTGTGTAAAATCTGTCCTGGTATGATGGTTCAGTGAATACCGATTTGGAAATGGCAATGTGGTGGGGCTGTATTTGCTTAATTTATTTGCAGCTGGGGTAACGAACGTGTTCACCGCACGCCACTGCAACATTTCGCTGTGTTCGAAACGACTATCATTTCATTGATAGCCATCTATGCATTGTTTAAAAATATAGAGAATTTATAAAAATATAAATTGACCATTACCTAGTTCCAGATGCAGGATTTCGTCTTAGACTATACGTTCCTATTAGAAAGTCGCATTACGATTTTTGGATCACGCTGTACACTTATAACTTAAACTGTATTTCTGGATGATATCATGTTCACTTCTGAGTCTAGCGTATTTTCTTCCAAATGAAAACTGTTGCTTTTATTTCTAAGTGAGGCTCTTCTTTCTTTTCCAGCGAGGAGTCGCAGTAAATGGAGCAAAATTCTGCTGCCTGTCGTCATTGTGTTCGAGCTGATTTTCTTCGCTATCGTGCCGTTCTTCCTATCAGCGATTGCAATCTTCTCCGTGATCGCCTTGCAAGCAGGTCTAGGAGGTATTTTAATTTCTGCATTTGTGGGTCTCAAGTCCATCCTGTCCAGTGAGAAGGACAACCGCAACACCCGAGTGACTGTAGTCAAACCTCACGTCGTTCCGGATGTGTACCACAGTGATCTTCTCCATGGCTGGAGCCGCTCCGGTCTGTTAGACTCCTACAGAGGAGGCTTAAACCCTTCCGTGGACTCCTACAGAGGAGGGTTCAACCCTTCCGTGGACCCCTACAGAGGATACAGCTCATCCTCATGGGACAGGCCGACGCTATGATGAACATCTCAATGTACAAAAATATAGAATAATTTCATAATTAACCGAGAGGTTGGCTGTGTATAAAGTAAGATGAAGTGAGAGTAACTCAAATATAATTGTTTTATATTTTAAATTATATGTTTTAATTAAAAACATGATCAGATAGCTTAGAGAATGTATTTATCTGTCTTCATCGCTTTTCACTATATTTTATTTATTGAATTATTATTGTATAACATTGATCAGGACAGTACACAAAATTAGCTCTCACTGAAGCTTGGAGCCAGTTCAATGAACGAAGCACGTTGGTTGCGTTACGATGTTGGTTGCTGGCTGAGTGTCTGCATTTAATTATTTATTGTTTTCTGCTTCAAACCCCATTCCACAAGTTAGAACACCATTGTAACTGTGAATAAAAGAAGTGTCATAATCACGAGCCTGAACATTTTAAGGTAAGTCACTTGTTGCCACACGAAATAATATATGACCAAAAGCTGAACCTGATGGAACACCATGCTTTAAATGTCTTAGAAAGGACTCATCTTAACGCACTGTACACCGTTAGAATTATAAGTAAGGGAATTTGATAGCTCTTATATCCAGATAACCAACTGTTTAGTAGTTTAGAAAATAAACTCAGTTTTCCAGAAATGTTACAATTGCGTTTCAGTAATGATAGATCAGGGAATGATCTTATGCTACTCCAAATTTATTTTATCGTTCATAATTATGAATAATGTATACATATTTGTTTCAAAACTGAGTGTATAATTATGTTCCAAACAAGGCATTTTGATCAGAAACTAGGCATTACGTTATAGTTATAAACTTGTTTTGACAAAAACATATCTTAATCTCTGTTTGTTTTGGAATAATTAAATGTTAACCTGCGTTAAAATGCCTGTTCAATAATTGGTTAATTTAGAGAAGATGCACAATTGCAGACCAATTGGTCTGCCAAATAAAGTCTTGTTTTAAACATGCTTAGACTACGTTGTATACATTCGTGTTAGTACAAAACATTATAAGGTGCTTGTAACATATAAATAAATAATGCTTATTTGTCACATAAAAACCTGGTGTATGTTTTTCTTTCCTCAAAGTAATATATTCTTTCTTTTTCCTTTCTATCTCTCTCTATCTCTCTCTCTCTTTCTCTACGAGATTCTCACACCCCGGTGGTGCCTCGGGTGTGATCTCTGTAGCACACATTGACTTCGTCCAGTTTTACGGCCGGATGCCCTTCCCAAGGCTACCTCATGGAGAGGGATGGATGAGCAGTGTGATAGGACCGATGAAATATAAGAAGCAGGCACAAGCAAGTAGATGCAATGCCAACCTCAGCTCTGAGCCCCTGTCCAGTCAGCTCTTACGCCAGACAGGATTACGGAGGTGCACCCCCCCCCCCCCCCCCTAGAGGGATTTACAGTTTCGAGACTAATGCTTGAGTATTGAAAGTAAGAAGGACAGTGTCGAAATTTGCATTCACAATGACCTAATGATGCGGACGATACACCAAAAGGGATTCACACACATAAATAAAAGCAAGGCGACGTCCTATTCAAAATTTACGTTTCAGTAGCTTTAACTTAAGAACCATACAATCACGAAGTATAAACAATGATATCAATATTCTATTTCTGTTGTGTGAGTTTCGAGAATCAAGTCAGTCATCTTGTAACACACCGGCAAGAAGGTCAACACGGGAAAGAAAGGGTTCCTTTCCCAAAATTCATATTTGGGAAACCCAATGATAAAATGTGGTATGTTTTTTTCATTTTCATGCCGGTGCATTTGACTCATGAAACAACAAGAAATTTCTTGAGGACTTCTACTTTTGACAACACTCAACTGTTGCCATTTAATACTAATGTATCCAAATCAAAACAAGGATATAGGGGAGATTCATGCCTCTTACGTATTTTATATTTTTAGATATTTGTTTTTAAACATTCACACTTATCCATCGGCAACATTATATTGTAAATCAAGAGGCTACTTTCATTTGAAGATACAACTGAGTAGCGCAAAACTTTTATAATCATTATTAAAATTGGTGCAAAACACCGAGTGAAGATTAAGGTTTAAAATTTTATTTTAATGTGTTCAAACATTTGCAGGACAACTACAGAGATATTATAATGGTATAAAATGAACATTTAATTTGTGTTTTTTAAATTCTTGAATACATCACTAAGAAAAGGAATGTAAACGTTATATCATTTTATCATTGTTTGTAGTTTGTGAATGTATGGCTCTTAAGTTTATCGTTGTAGCTGAAGATGGTCTGAACAACAGACCTAAACTAGTTCTACTCTAAACGAGATAAAATAAAGCTTTTTAACACAATTTGAAAGCGTTGATTAGGTAGAAATGTCCACAACAAAGTTAAAGCTACTGAAACTGGGAAACCAACACGCAAATAAAGAATATCATAAATTATTATATACAACATTTACCTATCAACGCTCAAGTGAATAAGTCCAACTGAAAGACGATCATGCTATCTTCTACTAAGATGTTTTCTGTTTTGGTTTGTAGAGGAGGAGTTCGTGATACTCTGTGAATCAGATCTATATTTTGTGTTGTTACGAAATATATACACATTCCAGTCCATTAACTATATTTGATGTGAGGGGCGTGACACATCCTAATAGATACAACAAGCCGTTTCACACATACCACCTGTCCTGAGTGAGAGGGTGATTTACTGTATTGTATACAGCGATGATTATCGGCTTACGGGCCATTGGAGGCAGTACTTCTGAAACAGCGTAATATGTGAACTGTTCGTGAGTGGCAATTTGGAACATAGCACACGTGATATGAGAGGTGAACATTAGCTACGAATGCATTTGATTACCAACGAGAAGCTACAGTAGAGCAGCTCGCCGTCAAAATTAGCCAGAGGCCACCAGATGTGGATGTAAAACGACAGTTCAGTGAAACCTGCTGAGTATGGGGTTCCAAAGCAAACGAATGTCACTTCTCCTCGTGGTTCATCATCGGAAATAGGCTCATTTTTTCCTCCTCAGATGAATCCCATTTTCTGCTTCATCAAAAGGATGGGAGTTGCCATGTCGGGAGAGAAACGGCCAAGAATAAACACTCTGTAGCTATTGTTGGAAGAACACAGCCTGTGATGACAGTGTTATGATCTTAGGAATATTTTGTATCCTTCTCACAATCCATAAAGCCAACGGCCGTAGCCGTGTTGAAACACCGGATCCCGTGAGATTAAGTTAAGCAACATTAGGCGTGGTCAGGAGTTGGATGGGTTGCCACGCGCTGTTGGTGGGGGGTAAGGGAATGGAGGAGCGGAAAGGAACTGGCCACCCTACCGCACGTAAACTCCGGCTCAGGAACACCTCTGCGGAGGTTCGGACCTGTCTTCGGGCAGAATAACTCTTACCTTACCTCATAATCCATACAGGAGGCACTCTCGATCGACTTGGCCATGAATCCACCCTTAATTCTGGTTCACGCTGTTCAAGTACACTTGGACGATACTTGAATTTTAGCAACAATTCTTCAAAGCCCAGTGAAATATGGAGGTTACATCCAAATTGAGCAGGACGGTAGCCAACTTATTATCCAAGTGGAACTTTTGTTTGATAAAAATGCCGTCACTTAAGGAGAATCTTGAGTTTGGCTTTGTAAAAGGAAACGGACAACAGCTAGAAATTGGAAGTATAGAGAAAATGTAAGATTTGTAGAGCTATACAGGGGAGAGGAGGTGTTGTCGAATGTGAGGTGAGTGGACTGTAAGAAGAAAGATGCATGGAACTCACCAAGAAATTGGAAGAAGCTCCAAGGTCCTCAAGCCAAAGGATCCAGTTCCGGGTAAACTGCCGTCCCATTCGCGTGTAAAGAAATACCTAGTGCTTTGTGTATCCGAGCTGCATGCCGAGCAGAATCATCTTGAAATCTCCTCATACGCGCTATTTGTATTTCTCATATTGTATAAGTGTGAGTACCAGTTTAAAGTTAACATGTATCTCATATGGGGAAACATTCCTTCCTTGGAGAAATATT
The DNA here is from genome assembly GCF_040414725.1 of Anabrus simplex. NCBI lineage: Eukaryota > Metazoa > Arthropoda > Insecta > Orthoptera > Tettigoniidae > Anabrus > Anabrus simplex. The sequence goes on from NC_090271.1 coordinate 245,934,611, forward strand.
CAGATAAGAAGAGCATAGTGGTGTCGAAAAACACGAACTTTTATATCGCAAATAAAAGAAGGTTCCACCCTTTTAATCACAAAGCCAAAAGCCCAGCCTTTTGCTTCGACAAATTTATGTCACAGACAAGATCGTTGAGATCCCCTTGAGACAAGAAGTATGGCTCATTTGATTCATAGGGGGCTTGAAATTTTGGGTCGGCATGCATGTCTCCTTCTCAGGAGGCACTGGTATCGGTATACTTCACTCTGACATACAGGCGTCATAGAAGCTCGTAAATTAGGATATTGCACAGCTCTGTTTTCGAGGTGGTTCCAGCTACTTTTGTGATCCGAGAGGGTTTCCTTCAAATAATGGGAACAGCAAAGAACATGTGACATAACTCTTTTAACTAGCCTCTCAGGAGTGTAACCCATGTAAAACAGCATATGTGGCGTCCCATTTCTTGTCCTGGTCGCCAAACTTACATCCAAATGAAGCTGGTATAACTTCTATACAAGAGGATTAAATTTTCGTATTAGCGATTTCAGAGTTAATTCTCCACAGATATAACACAAAGAATTCGGGCTATTTACTCAGGTACGAGGCATTTCTTCTGTATCAATAAAAAGCACAAATATTCGTGAACCTAAAACCACAAGCAGTCGCTTCCCACACTCTGAGAACTCTCAATTCTGAGATGTTACTGGCAACAAACACAATGCGATTCTACCTGTTCGAGTATGAGTCATCGGCAATGTTGCCAAACCTCCTTGATTTTCTGAAGATGGATTTCTGACCTGAGTTCCACGTACGGGAACGGCTTGTGTATATTTCGACTGTTTTTCAACAATAAGATCGTCAGAATAACCAATATGTGGCGTTTTATTGCTATGTGTTTAACGTCGCACCGACACAGACGGGTCTTATGGCGACGATGGGATAGGAAAGGCCTAAGAGTGGGAAGGAAACGGCCGTGGCCTTAATTAAGGTGCAAAAATGGGAAACCACGGAAAACCATCTTCAGGGCTGCCGACAGTGGAATTCGAACCCACTATCTCCCGGATGTAAGCTCACAGCTGCGCGACTCTAACCGCACGGCCAACTCGCCCGCTATGGCGTTTTCAAGGGTTTGGACAAATAGAGGGTAGAGTGCCACAAGAAGTCTGAGCCCGATAGGCAAAAAGTGATTTCATTTACGAATTCAGCACCCGAGACTTAGCTAAGAATACCAATCTTATTCTATGTGACAAGAAAGGTATTTTTAATTTGTGTAAAGAATGAGGGTTGCATGAAACTTAATTTTAAGGGTCTGTTGGACCGCTCTGTGCGAGACGCTCCTCTTTTTTTCTGCCCATATGGTAGGATATCAGCCCCTTCTTGGATCTGATTGTATTGATGTTCTCTCCCTCACTACTTCCAAAACGAACTCAGAGAATGAAGCGACATACTGTACACCTTCACTTGTATATTGAAAGTCACCGACCGAGCTCGATAGTTGCAGTCGCTTAAGTGCGGCCAGTATCCAGTATTCGGGGGATAGTAGGTTCGAATCCCACTGTCGGCAGCCCTGAAGATGGTTTTCCGTGGTTTCCCATTTTCACACAGGCAAATGCTGGGGCTGTACCTTAATTAAGGCCCGGTCGCTTCCTTCCCAGTCTCTTTCCTGTCCCATCGTCGCCATAAGACATATCTGTGTCAGTGCGACGTAAAGCCAATAGCAAAAAAAAAAAAGTCACCGAGGAAGAATCAACCACGTATTCTGTACCTCTTGCATGACGAGGCTGAGCAAGTAAAGCCTCAAATTTGACGCATCCATGACATATCCGCCTATATTCCATAATAAATGCAGGGTGTTCGAAACCTGTAGGTACAAACTTCAAGGCTGAACGTGGGACGCTCAAGGGAGGCAGCAAGACCAAAGGAACATAGGTCCGGAAACCGACCTATTCTGAGAAATGATGCCATCATTGTAGTCGCAAGCATCCTGTACGTTTGCAACTATTTTCTAGATATGACGTCCTCACTGTCAGTGCAGTAGCTCTGGGGTAACACTACCACTGCTAAAAATGCTTAAAACGCGCGCTTTCCAACATAAGACACGCATCAGCTTGTTTTCCCATCGACAATCGCACACCGTCAAATATCCAATGCCTTTCTCTAATGAGCTGAAACTCATTGGCAATACGTTCCCGGAGTTTGTCAATGTTAACAACAGGGCGCAAGTACTCTAAAGATTTCAAATATCCCCTAAGACACCGGGAAACCTTGGAGACCATCGTATTGGTAAGCCACAGCCGATACACCTGTTGTGGAAGGTTCTGCATAAGAACTGTGGAATGTTCACATTAATGTGTGTAGGTGGTCCGTCATGCATGTACCACAGACGCTGCTTGTCCGAAGATACATATTCTCCAAATCACAACGTAGCTCGTGGAGGTACGGACGGCCATTAAGTCTACCAAATATGTAGTGAGGTCCTAATAACGGATCACCTAAAGTATGTGCCCACACATGGACAGAAAATTTCCGTTGATGTTCCTTTCCAATGGCCGCATGCGGGTATTTGTCCACCCAACGTATATTATAGTTCATAATACCATCTTGAGTCAAGCTTGCCTCATCTGTAAACAACATGTGCGTGATGAATCGTGGATCATTTGCACATTGCGCATGGGGCCACTGACTGAAGACAATCCAGTGTTGAAAGTTCTCGGGGTTCAAGGCTTGCACACTTTGTAAATTTTATTTTTACTTTAGTGATAACCATAAGCCTCCGTGTCTCAGACGGCAGCGTGCATGCCTCTCACCGCCGGTTTCCGTGGTTCAAATCCCGGAAAGAAATAGAGTTAGAAATGGCTGTGGAAGTAAGAGGATATTGAAGGAAATTACTAGAAAATTGAATCTAGCAAAGAAGTCAGCTAAGGATAAGATAATGGCTATAATAATTGACAGTCATACAAATTTTAGTGAAAAATGGATAAGTACTTTAAGGTAGAAACAGGTTCCAAGGAGAACATTCCTGGAATCAATAATGAGCAACGGGGAGTGTGTATGTGAGGCTCTTCAAAAGGCAGAAGTATTCAGTCAGCAGTATGTAAAAATTGTTGGTTACAAGAATAATGTCTAGGTAGAGAAGGTAACTAATGATAAAGAAGTATTAAAATGTATTTCTGATAACAATGACATGTGTAATAAGATATGAAAGTTTAAAACCATAAAAGCGGCTGGAATTGATCAGATTTCTGGGGATATACTAAAGACAATGGGTTGGGATTTAGTACCATATCTGAAGTACTTGTTTGATAATTGTTTACATGAAGGAGCTATGCCAAATGAAATGAGAGTTGCTCTATACTGAGAGTCAACTCAAGACCTTAGCGGTCCCTTTGATTTTAGTCAGACTTCTGGTCGATGAAAAGGCTTCCGCAACGCCAAATAGTTCCCTAGGTTTGTTACTTGTTCCTGAAGACAGGAGCTTTCTTCAGTTTGGTTAGATATTCTGGTGAACTGACTTAACGAATTAAAAAAATGTTGCCCTGTATAAATATGGAAAATATATCACAGGTTGTATGTTATTCGGGTTTGTTACCAACTCTTATATTTGATACGTAGATGGCTATGAATATTTATTATTCTCAGTGGTGTATGTAGCAAAATAATAATTATTTAATATGATATTGATATCTTACTGCACTGTGTACTTAGTAAGCTTTGTTCGAGTTCGTTCCATTGCTGATAAGTTTGCATAATATGTGCGACGTTGAAGATGGATCCAAGAAAACTGTTGGCAATACTGGCTGCAACAGCGTGTTCACTGTTCAGTATTCATAATGGCTGCCAGCTGTGAGCAAGACGTGTGTGATGCTGTGACGCTTGAGTCCCCTGTGAAATACTTTAAAGCTAACAAAAGTAGAGAAAAATTAAGTAGGAAATCTAAACCGAATTGTTTTAAACGTTTACAGTAGCCTACGAGATTAGAATCCGCTGTGGACTGTGGAAGACGTGAAGAAAGACCACGCAGCTGACCGGCGTTTCTGTGTACGGTGTTTACGCCGCTCGTTTGAAATTTAAACTCCACGGAAAATCCAAATCTTCAGCGAAAGGTCGATGTGTCAGCTCAGTTCATACTATGCACTCGACGTATATAAAACAGGAAGGGACTTAAAACGGTATGGGAATAGGATCCTTGGCGTATTTGATAATAATAATAATAATAATAATAATAATAATAATAATAATAATAATTTGTACTTTGCTTTATATTCGTAACCGCCCTCTACCTGCAGAAATGTTGTCATGAGGAGATCATGAGTTCGTTTTTACCTTCCGAATGACGAGACTACAATATTTACAACATGCCTGGAAACATTATATTTTGCAATCCCATTCATGGATGAGTTTTTCACCTTTTTGAACTGTGAGAAACCGCCACTGACAGTCGTTGCACGAGAGCGGAATCGTATACTTATGTTGTAAGTCTCCATGTGCCTCACACAAATTGCATTGTGGAATAAAAATAAACTTTGCTTCCCTTGCGTCGGTATTCGTCAGTAATCTGTAGGTTTTACCTGGTCAATACAGGAATAAATAGGTATAGTACGTAATCAAACTACAGCTATGTGAAAGGAAGTGATTTCGTTTGATGCTTCACTATTTCAGAACGAAGTACTTGTCAGATAGACGCACGGCGTTAATGATAAGTTGGTTGTGGGGAGATGGAGAACGGAGACGGGAAGGGGGAACAGGAGACGTGCTCACATGCGGAAGAATACTTTTCCTAAGCTCCTGAGTTGAATTTCAATATAGTAACCCCTATGTATAAAGGAAAGGGTAATAGACATAAAATTGAAAATTACAGGCTAGTAAGTTGGACATGCATTGAATGTAAGCTCTGCGAAAGCATTCTTTCTGATTATATTAGACACGTTTGCGAAATTGATAACTGGTTCTATAGAAGGCAGTTCGGGTTTAGGAAGGGTTATTCCACCGAAGCTCAACTTCTAGGATTCCGTCAAGATATAGCAGATATGTTGGATTCAGGAGGTCAGCAATTTACCAGTCTAAATCATTTGATAGGATGAATCATGGTAGACTAAGGCAAAAATTAGTGCAATTGGACTAGACAAAAGGGTGACTGAATGGGTTGCTATATTTCTAGAAAAAGATCTCAGTGAATTAGAGTAGGCGAAGCTTTATCTGACTCTGTAATAATTAAAAGGGGAATTCCTCATGGCAGTATTATTGGACCTTTATCTTTTCTTATTTTTTATTATTATTTTACTGTGCTTTATTTTCAAAATCTTCCTCCACTTGGAGGTTGCCAAAGACAAAGAATACACGAACAATTTCATTCAAAAATAAAAGTAAATTATGTCTCAGTCTGGCGAGTATAAGTGGTGTCTGAGTATCAAAAGAGAACCCCCGAGCGCTTTCAGCCCGTAGTCTATGAACTCCTTGGTATTGATGTTAAAGGTCTTCATCAGTTCTATCGTATTCTTAGGGACTGTCCCTCTCGCACCGATCATGAGACCCCTCACTTCTATGTCGGCTAGTTCGTATTTATTCTTATAATACGGCACTGTAGGCAGGTAGATAGACTTCTTTTCTCGGTCCACTTCGTCTGGTTGGTCGGAGTGTGTTTCTAATCTTACTGTGGGGTCTAATATATATCTTTGGAATCAGAGATGAACAACAAGCAATGGTATGATGTTTAACGGGGTTAAAAGTCAGGTTGTGAGTTTCACAAACAGGAAAAGTCCTCTTTGTTTTAATTACTGCGTTCATGGGGTGAAAGTTCCTTTTGGAGATCACTGTAAGTACATAGGTGTTATTATAAGGAAAGGTATTCATTGGGGTGATCACATAAATGAGATTGTAAATGAAGGGTACAGATCTCTGCACATGGTTGTAAGGGTGTTTTGGGGTTATAATAAGGATGTAAAGGAGAGGGCATATATCTCTGGTAAGACCCCAGCTGGAGTATGGTTCCGTTGTATGGGACCGTCACCAGAATTAGAATAGAATAGAATAGAATAGAATAGAATACTCCCATCCTCCAATTCCGGATCGCCTAGAGCTGGGGAGAGAGCATTCGTTTATTGCAATTCCTTGAATTATGATACATGACTTACAATACCCTCTTACAATTGTTGGCTGTTACTATACTGAATATGAATTATTTTGTCCTAGACATTAACAATATTATATAGTCTAGGACAACATGTATCTTCCCTACCTTATCTTACTAACTGAACGAATTATTATTTATTACGTTATAACATTAAAAGAAAAGTTAGAATCAAAATGACAAATTTACATTGAATATATACTACATCTAACCTAAATCTGTCTGGTCACGACATCCCCCCTGGTGAGGAACTCCTACCACCCTTCCCAGGGATGTCACGACCAGACCCGTCTCATGAGGCTCCGAAATCGAAACCTCGTAGACCCCTTAAGTTGTCGATATTGTTTCCTCACCACTCCTTCGCGTGACAGCCCACATGTGTGCGGATGACCTAGCTCAACATGTAGGCTGCCTCGCCTGCATTCCACTGCCGAGACGGAATCCATACTCGGCTCATATTTCGCTGACTGATTGTCAACTTGTTTTCTCTGGTTTAATACTGTTCACACCTTACTCTAATCTACACGTGCAGAAGTACTGAGTCAACACTATGCTTGAGATAGGTGGGCCTATCTCCTCCTCTCCCAACTCTACTATACTACAGCAGCCAAAACCAACTAACAATCCCAGAGCAAACTAAAAACAGGCTAACAAACAACCTCATTGTAAGGAACACATTACTGCTAACATATTAATGAACTAAATCTACTAATTAGAAATATTACGTTATAACATTAAAAGAAAAGTTAGAATCAAAATGACAAATTTACATTGAATATATACTACATCTAACCTAAATCTGTCTGGTTACGACATCCCCCCTGGTGAGGAACTTCTACCACCCTTCCCAGGGATGTCACGACCAGACACGTCTCATGAGGCTCCGAAATCGAAGCCTCGTAGACCCCTTAAGTTGTCAATATTGTTTCCTCTCCACTCCTTCATGTGACAGCCCACATGTGTGCGGATGACCTAGCTCAACATGTAGGCTGCCTCACCTGTATTCCACTGCCGAGACGGAATCCATACTCGGCTCATATTTCGCTGACTGGTTGACAACTTGTTTTCTCTGGTTTAATACACTGCAGCAGTCAAAACAAACTAACAATCCCAAAGCAAACTAAAAACAGGCTAACAAACACATTGCCATTATGTTTTGCTTCTTACATTTTTCTATTTCCATACTACCTCTCATTCCTCTTATAATACTTATAGTTACAAATTACTTATCTATCCTCGTGCTCATCTACATTACATTTACTATCATTTACTAACACTGGTGTTACTTTGAGTTATTGCTAATCTCATTTTAATTTCTTAAATGAGCTCATTGAAAGGAACTCATTACTGTTAGCATGTTGCTGAATTAAATCTGTTACTTAGCAATATACAATATCTAATATAAATGAACACTGAACAACTACAAGAGAAACATAGTCCTAAACTTATAACTATAGCATTCCGAGGTCTCTTGTTGTACAGTCATCATCGTGCTCATGTATATTACATTTACTATCATTTACCTGTACTGTTATTACTTTCTGTTATTACAAATCTCATTTTGCTTTCTTTCTTCCACATGCTTCTTAGAATACAGAAAAATTTAGCTAGTTTTCCTGGGGTGATCCATTCTCTATTTAACAGTCTGGTTATTGTATAAAATTCTTTCTCTCTTTCTATTTTTAATTTATATTCATCTCCAAGGTATTTAGTTCTCAGTGCCTCCGTTCCCTTACATGTTCTCAGTAAATGAGCTTCTCCCATAATGTCGTCACAAAATACACACTGATTTACGTTATGGTTCTCACTTATTCCCTTATTTTTGTATAAACCCAAAAGCCACCACAACACACCTCTTAGTTCCCTATTTGTGATTCTATTTTTTCTTATTGACATATATTGGATAATGCCACAGAATTCTACTAGTGTTTTTTTGGTTTCACATTCTGCTCTGATCGTCTGTTTGTCTATGTCCTTTACCCTAATCGTTAGTATTTTAATGAAGCTGTTTTCTTTACCGTTCATCTCCTTATCCCAATATAGCCCCATTCCTATTTTGTCTAGCATACCTTTTACTTTCGATAACCAATAATTCTCATCCAAGTGTCTCATCTGGTGCTGGTAGGCTAGATTTAATATTTCCCTCCCCTCTCCTCTTTTTAATCTTAACCAATATTTTACTATTTTCTTACTTATGTCTGCTTGGATGTTGATATCTCCACATATAGTTCTCACTCCACTATTTGCTGCACATTCTGGTAGGCCCATTATTATTTTACAAAATTTGTTACTTATGATATCTAGTTCTTTTTTATCAACTTCTATACCCCATATTTCAACCCCATACAGTGCTTTTGATACCACAAGTCATTAAAAACATTTTTATGTACTTTGTATTGCAAATTAGGCATCTTCTTTTCTAAGGCCTTTATACTTGATAGGGCGGCCACACCTTTTATTTTTGCATGGCGTATCTGTTCCTTCCACAACCCATTCTTTGTTAATATTATTCCTAAATATTCTAATTTATTTACAACTTCCAATTCAACACCATCCAACAGCCATCGCCTTTCATTTCTTTTTAATTTATTACCTCTTTTGCAAACCATTACTTTTGTTTTTTTGGTATTTATTTTCAAATTCCATGTATTACAGTATTCCACCAATTTTTTGAGGTTACTTCGCATACCTGCTGTTGTTAGTGAGAGCAGCAGGATGTCGTCTGCGAAGACTAGACCGGGGATCTCTTTATTGTGTAAGCAAGGGCTAGTATTATTCTCTTTTGCTAAGCATTCTATTACGTCATTAATAAAGAGCAAAAACAGTATTGGTGATAGTTTACATCCTTGCTTAAGTCCAATGTTCGAGTGTATCTTTCCTATCATTACATCTTCTTTGACTTTAACTGAACATATTACTTCGGCATATAGTTCTTCTATGGCTTTAATCATTTTCATTGACATTCCTATTCCGGCCAGCTTCACAACGACAGCCCGTCTGCTGACTGAATCAAAAGCTTTTTGTAGTCACCAGAATTACTGGATTCAAGAACTGGAAACAATCCAAAGAAAAGCAACTCGATTTGTTCTGGGTGATTTCCGACAAGAGAGTAGCGTTACAGAAATGTTGCAAAGTTTGGGCTGGGAAGACTTGGGAGAAAGGAGACGAGCTGCTCGACTAAGTGGCATGTTCAGAGCTGTCAGTGGAGAGATGGCGTGGAATGACATTAGTAGACGAATGAGTTTGAGTGATGTCTTAAAAGTAGGAAGGATCACAATATGAAGATAAAGTTGGAATTCAAGAGGTCAAATTGAGGCAAATATTCGTTTAAAGGAAGGGGAGTTAGGGACTGAAATAACTTACCAAGGGAGATGTTCAATAAATTTCCAATTTCTTTGAAATCATTTAAGAAAATTGTAGGAAGACTACAGATAGGGAATTTACAACTTGGGCGACTGCTCTAAATACAGATCAGTATTGATGATTGATCGATATTTAGTTTTTGACCCACCAAAGTTGCAGCCAAGAACAATATTGTTGTGCTTCAACGAGCAAGCCTAAATATTGCACTGAGCTATTAGTCAACAGAATGTAGCATTTGAAGAACTGAGAGTGCATTTTTTAAACAACGATGTGTAACTTTTAAAACATTGGTTCTGTTAGCAATAGATGTTAGTAGTTGTAAAATCATGGTGCTTGCATTTCTGTGAAGAGTTTTAAATAAATACTGTTCTAAAATAGGGGCTGCCTGGCCGAGGCGGTAAAGGCGTGCTCGGTTCGCCCGAAAGGACGTGGGTTCGAATCTCCGTCAGGAAGTCGTAAAGTTTAAGAAACGAGATTTCCGCTTCCGTACGTGCGTATGGCCCTAAGGTTAACTCAGCCTACACCAAAAATGAGTACCAGGTTAATTCCTTGGGGCAAAGGCGGCCGGGCGTAGAGCTAACCACTCTACCCCATCATGTGCCGAGGTTAACAACGGTGGAAGCCTTTACCTTCCACTCCTCCAAGGGCCTTCATGGCCTGTATGGAGGTGACTTTGCTGTGCTTTGCTTTTTACTGTTCTAAAATTGTATCGAAAATATTCGAATCGCAATTTGGCTCACTTATTGTACAACACTATTGTATCATTTTCCTAGGTTATTATATGTGTCAGGAAGCCCTAATTCCCCAAAATTTAGTTAAATAGTTAAAAAAAAAAGGGATAGAAAACCTTGGTAGAGAAAAAGAAGAAGGATAATTGTAAATACCATCAGTTGAGTGTTAGTAGTCTTAAGGGATGTCAGAATGTCAGTGATAGATTCGTTCAGATCTCGAAGCGAATGTCCTGTGTTTGAATCCGGATGACATCGGCTAGAACTTTTTATTAATGACAGGAACGACATACGAACGTAAAACCCCCAGACTGAACTCGACTGAAAAGTGAGACCCTTGTTTTGAAAGTAACTGATGAAACCAAGGGGCAAGTACACTTATCTGCAATTGAATCTTTAAAGCATGAAATTTCGTTCGGTAAAATTTCACACCGGAGTAAGGTTCGACCCGATGCTGCAATAATAACAAAGTCACTATAGTATCATGATCGCAGGTAAAGGGTAAAAATGTCAATTCTTGAAACTTTAAACTTCAGTGTGGAGCCGCCTGGCTGAATGGCCAGGTTCAGAGGGTTCCAGCTTCGATTCCAGGTCGGGTCCTTGATGCTAGCCACATCTGGTTAATTCCTGTAGCCTGAGGACTGGAATAGTCCCAGCGCTCTTGTTTTAAATACTTACAGCTCATCACAATACCAACTACCACAGATACATGCGATAGTGAACACATCTCTCCACATTCGGTTGAGTCAGGAAGGGTATCTGGCTGTAAAACCATGCCAAGTCCACATGTGCGCGACACCACTAGAAGGTGGAGAAGCAACTACACAAACATAACTTGATTTAAAATGTTCACAACTATCTAACGCTGAACCTGACTTCTGATCGCTGTATGAGCCCGCCTCTCAGTCATGATCGTTAAGGTGTCAAGACTCTACCGTCTGACACCGTGGTTATTCGGTTCGAGTCCTGTTGGTAGGAAAAAAATTAACTAACAGAATGTTACTCGACAGTGTTGGAGAGGTGGTGGTATAGCCTACAATTTCTAATTACTGTATTAGAGAGCGTAAAAAACCTTGGGTTCAGTTTCAAGCATTTTCGAAGTGTTCATATGGAGTGAAGGCATAGGGTGCTGTTAATGGTCCGTCGGATGGAGACGTTAAGACTTCAGGAGACCCCTTCGTGCTATTCGACAGAAGTAAGCTACATGCCATTACCGGGTTTCAACTTCCCCTTTCCTACTATCATGCATTACGTCGTTAATGTCATCTCATTAACTCCTCTGATGACGTCGACGTCAGGAAGAGCATCCGGTCGTAAAAACTCGCTGCGAAGTTTCAGCTCACTTCATACCCGACCCCGCAGAGAAACGGAACAAGGGTTAGACATACTCATGTTCTATGATACGACGATATTTCACGACTGCGCTTCTGTCGTCGCCGTGAGACCTATCTACGTCGGTGGGACGTACACCAAATTGTAAAAGAATAAAAAAGACTACTTTAAATTTTTAATACGTATATTGCATGAAAACAGTTTTTCCGCCATATGGTCTTCAATGAATGGTTTTCGTTTCATTGAATTGATTCAATGTTTTCTATCTTTTGGAGACTATTTCATAAAACTTGATTAATTTTCTTTCAAGAGCACGTCGACATTATATTGTTCCGTTGTTTCTTTCTTTCTTTCTTTCTTTCTTTCTTTCTTTCTTTCTTTCTTTTGTTCTTTCTTTCTTAACCCCTTTACCGCATATGGATGGTTTTTCCCTCGGACTGAGCGAGGGCTCCCACCTCTAGCACTTCAAAGGCAGTGTCCTGGAGGGTGAGACTTTGGGTCGGAGGGGATACGACTGGGATGGAGGACTAGTACCTGTTATGCTGAACGCGGGCCTTGTATGGGTATGGGAATAATGGAAGGAATAGACAAGGAAGAGGACAGGTACCATCCCGGCATTTGCCTGGAGGAGAAGTGATAAAGCAAGGAAAACCACTTCGAGGACGGCTGAGGTGGGAATCGAACCCCCTCTACTCAGTCGACCTCTCGAGGCTGAGTGGACCCCGTTCCAGTTTTCGCAACACTTTTCAAATTTCATGGCAGAGCCAGGTATCGAACCCCGGCCTCCGGGGGTGGCCGCTTATCACACTAACAACTACACCACTGAGGCGTCGACTTCAAAACCAAGTTTTGCTTTTTTGCAACAGCGTAAAAAGAACCTGGGAGTAATCATTGATCAGCACCTCTCGTGGTCGGATCTGACAATATCTGTGAGTAGACGAGCTTTTGCAATGTTGCACACTCTAAACAAATTAAAAGTTACTTTCCCGTTCAGTTTAAAGAAGAAACTGGTCGAAACCCGTGTTCCTCCAATATTCGACTATTGCGACGTAGTTTACAAGGACGCGAAAACCGAGCTCCGAGATAAACGACAATGTGCACAGAATGCCTGTGTAAGATTTGTACTTAATTTTAAATTTTCAGATCATGTTACCCAGTCTTACGTTGAACATGGGTGCCTGCGCGTCGAAGGAAGACGTACGCTGCATACCTTGACTTCATGGCATGGATTCCATGCCATTTCCAACCTACCTGTGTGAACGATTTCATAGCCTACCTGAACACCGTGAGATAAATACCAGAGCAATGAACACGACATTGCTCGCTTTTCCTAAGCATAAATCTTCAACCTACGACAATTCCTTCACTGCTGTGGACAGCTGTGAATGGAACTTCCTTCCACAGGAGGTCAGAGGGATATCAAACTACGGAAGATTTAAAAGAGGGTGCTGAAAATATCTGCACGAGTTGAGCTCGTAGTACGAAAGTTTTTCTTCTTCTGTTTCTTCCTTTTATTCTTCTTCTCCTCCTTATTATAACTATCATATCATTCATCACTGTCTCTGTGAATTAATGGTAGATTGTCGGCCTCCGGATCCCAAGACAGCGGGTTCAAACCCGACAGAGGTGGTCGGATTTTTGAAGGGCGGAAAAAAGTCCATTCGATACTGCATGTCGTACGATGTCGGCAAGTAAAAGATCTCTGGTGGCACATTTGGTGTTTACCCGACAAAATTCATTAAATCTCAGCCATAGTCGTCCAAGAGAGTATCGGTTTACTCGGTCTACCATCTAGTGGGCCTAGAGTAAAACGCAACGTCGAAATTGACGAGCAGACAGCCAGATGGCGTCAAATTGAAATGTCTGCACACGATAGCTGAGGCCATACGATTATTATTATTATTATTATTATTATTATTATTATTATTATTATTATTATTATTGCAGTTAGAGCAGCATCAGTACTCACCTATGGTGAGCTGTAAAGTAATCCATATTCCAATCCCTATTTTATAATGTTTTTTGCCCACAGTCATGACATAAAAACTAAACTTATGTCAATGTAAGAAATTTTTGGAACTGAAAATTAAATTGTAAATAATAATAATAATAATAATAATAATAATAATAATAATAATAATAATAATAATAATAATAATAATAATAATAATAATAATAATAATAATGTTATTGTTTTTACATCCCACTAACTAATTTTACGGTTTTTGGAGACGCCGAGGTGCCGGAATTTAGTCCCGCAGGAGTTCTTTTACGTGCCAGTAAATCTACCGACACGAGGCTAACGTATTTGAGCACCTTCAAATACCACCGGACTGATTCAGGATCGAACGTACCAAGCTGGGGTCATAGAGCTAGCGCCTCACCCGTATTAATATTAGTTAGCTATATTATTATTATTTTACAATTTGCGTTACGCCGCACCAGCACAGGTACGTCTTATGCCAATGAAAGGATAGGAAAGGATTAGGAGTAGGAAGGAAGCAACCATGGCCTTAATTAAGGTACAGCCTTCTCTGGTGTGAAAGTTTTCTTCTTCTGTTTCTTCCTTTTATTCTTCTTCTCCTTCTCCTTTTTATTATAACTATCATATCATTCATCAGAGCTGCAGACAGTGGGGTTCGAACCCTCTATCTCCAGAATGCAAGCTCACAGCTGCGTGCCCCTAACCGCACGGCCAACTCGCGCGGTTTATTATTAATGTTGTATTTTAATTTCTTCTTAGGTATTATATTATTGTAGTTAGGAAGCAAAATGATTTTGTGTTGAGTAATATACATTTTATGTACAGTAGCATAGTAGCATAGTAATTTGTTTTAGCCAAGTTTTTTTTAATATTCTCATTTTATGTTATACTGGTTAAGTGTAAAGACAGGGGCATGTGTCCCTAACTTTGCCATTTAAAATAAACCATATCTATCTCTCTATCTAACTCAAAGTAGTGGGACCCCATAGACTGGTGACTTCTCTGCCTCTTTGGCAACTCGGTACTGGCCTGTGTGTCCAACATTTTCAGTTTTCTCCAAGTGCTCAGCTACAGGATCATTATTCAGAAGCAGTCGTTTCCTCAAGCAGGTGGCAGAGCGCGCCATTGGCCAGACCCCTCGCTCTCCTGGATACAGCCACACTACACAGTTCGAGAGCTTATGTTCGTCTCCAATGATTCTGTTTTGTGTAGGTTATAGGGCGGTATTCACAAATTAAAAGTCACTGGTAGCGAATGTACCCTGAACATTATAGTAAATTTGTGACTTTTCCTAGCACAACATCGATTGAATAACTAAACTTATGCTACACGAGTGTTCCTTTTTTTTTTTTGCTAGGGGCTTTACGTCGCACCGACACAGATAGGTCTTATGGCGACGATGGGATAGGAAAGGCTTAGGAGTTGGAAGGAAGCGGCCGTGGCCTTCATTAAGGTACAGTCCCAGCATTTGCCTGGTGTGAAAATGGGAAACCACGGAAAACCATTTTCAGGGCTGCCGATAGTGGGACTCGAACCTACTATCTCCCGGATGCAAGCTCACAGCCGCGCGCCTCTACGCGCACGGCCAACTCGCCCGGTCACGAGTGTTCCACCGGAAACTTACGTCTGTAACAGCAGGAAAACAGTACAGCGCCGGTTGTGTTAAATCACCTCAAGTCGATACAACATAAAGAAATAATAGCTGTTGTACAAGTCAGCGGTAGCGGGTCTGCTACTTAGCCTGAAGACCGAGTTTCGATTCCTGGCCGGCCCAAGAATTGTATTTTTGGCCTTAATCCTCGAACAGGATTCACTCAGCCTCGTGAGACCAATGGACGAGCTGTGTGGTACGAGAGGTAGTGGGCATGATCTTGAAAGCCAAGCGATAGACTGACCACGTGATACTCCAGTATCTAGAGGCAGCAGTTATCTTAACGGGCTGTCGCATACAAGTACAGAGCTTTACTGCCAAAGTTTCTTGTCCCCCTGTGGTAGGAAGGTATCACCTGCTTGTCGTAAGAGGTGACTAAAAGGGGGAATAGGAGTTCCCAATCTGGGAGCGTGGGGTGGCGACCACGGTCCCCCTAGTTGAGTCAGGCATTGCTTCCATTTACTCCTGCCAGGCTCCTCACTTTCATCTATCTTATCCGACTTCTCTTGGTCAACTCTTGTTATTTTCAGATCTCGACGGTATTAGAGCATTCGAGGCTTAGGGAGCTTTTCATTTTCACGTCCTTCATGGACCTTCCCTTTCTTTCACCGATACGTTCATTATTCGAAGTGTCAGACCTCTTCCATTTCCGTAATTCTAAATTGTTTTGATTCCTCCCCTGAAGGGACAGGTGGGCCTCTTAGATTATTACGCCGTCTCTGATGCTGGGAGATGGTGGCGAAGATGAGGGGGTCGACGGCCGTGGCATATAGCCTGCTAAGAACAGTTCCGGCATTCGCCTTAGTGCAGGAGAATGGAAAACCACGGAAGCCCATTCTCAGGACAGCCAACGATGGGGACCATCCCCTCTCCGTTTCCCGAATGCAGAGGCGTAGAGCCACGGCAGGGTCGCGACCACCCTTCCTCTGCTCGGTTGGCCGGTCGGAGTGCAGAGCTGTCGGACTACGGACCAGCCGTGGTCACTTGTAGGCCACAACCTACTCTGCAACCGCCGAGGTCCATTTTCCTTCTGATTAGTGTTAATAGAGAATGGTTGTCCAATTGTGCTTTCCCTTGAAACAATAATCACCACCACCATGCTTTTCACTCTTGTGTGTCGTTTTTAGGATTCACGTGGCATCCCAGGCATATTCTGAGTCGTGTTCAGGAGACGATACACAAACTGTTTCAATACGAACATGTATAACGAAGACCAGATACCTGTCTGAAAGAAATTTACCGAGAAAGTTAGATGGTTTTTTCTTTCTTTATAACAGTTGCTGGAGTGAAGGTAAAGAGACGCAGGGTCGGCCCTTCTGCCCTCTCATCCCTAACCTCTTCACACTTTCACAGATAGACCTATCTACCTTTCATCCACAAAGTTTAATCCTCCGTGACTGCTTACTCACTCTCACACTGTTCAATCACAAGGTTGTTTCATTTTTAATTCAAGCACTTAAGAACGAACTCGTGCTCAAACGGCAGCACACAGCCTCTCACTGCTGGGTTCCGTGGTTCAAATCCCGGTCACTCCATGTGAAATTCATACTGAAGAAAGCGAAGGCGGAACAGGTTTTCCTCCGGCTACTCCGGTCATCTTTCATTCCAGCAACACTCTCCAATATCATTTCATCTGTCAGTTATTAAGCATTGCTCTAGAGGAGTGTGACATGCTTCGATAGCCGGCACAGTTCCTATCCTCGCCGCTATATGGAGCTTCATTCATTCCATTCCTGACTCGGTCGAATCACTGGAAACAGGCTGTAGAAGTGCAGAAGAGAGTTGTTCGCAACACCAAGACCCTTACAACTTTATCAACGAGACGACGTCTCTTCCGTCATATTTTTTCATATCTTCACTGATACAAATCTTTCACTGTCAAGTGTAATATTCGTCCATCGTACATGTATTTATTGTTCATGTCTTAAGACCTTGCTGCCCCTAAAATCTGCCACTATGTGTTAATACACCTCACTCCCTCCTCAAGCCGACCAAGGATAGAGACCAAGTCACACATCCAATGACAGGTCATAGATTCCAGGGAAAAAGACAGGTAAATGACCTTGTATTCGATGTGGCGCTACCCAATATCATTGGTTCTTGAGTAAATTTCTAAATCAGAAAACAGAATGCGATTATAATTTTTTTTTTCGCCAACATATTTGTAATAACCCATAATTTCGATTATTTTTACTTTTACTGTACATGCAGGGTGTGGCAAAATGTACTCACTCTGAAAGACAGTAATTGTTGTGTTTATAAACAGAGATAAAAGTTTAATGATGAAGAAAAATAAGTCTTCCCTGTGGTGTAGTGGTTAGTGTGATTAGCTGCCACCCCCGGAGGCGCCGGTTCGATTCCCGGCTCTGCCACGAAATTTGAAAAAGTGGTACGATTGCTGGAACGGGTTCCACTCAGCCTCGGTAGGTCAACTGAGTAGAGGGGGTTCGATTCTCTCCTCAGCCATCCTAGAAGTGGTTTTCCATGGTTTACCACTTCTCCTATAGCGGAGGATCGGGAGGTATCAAACGGCGGCTGGTGTCGGACAATCACAGATGTCTTTGTTAGCAGCATGTGGCAGAACCTGTTTAGTTACTCACAGGTCCGCCTGCATGTTTGAAGCGTGGGTACATCCTATTCAGTCGAAAGGCAGGGTAGCTTATGAGTAGGTAAGGTAAGCATAGCAGGTGAGGTCACCTAGGCGAAGTACTGGTCCTCCATCCTAGTTGTATACCCCCGACCCAAAGTCTCCAGCTCCAGGACACTGCCCTTGAGGTAGTAGTGGTGGGAACCCTCGCTGAGTCCGAGGGAAAATCCAACCCTGGACGGTAAACTGATTAAGAAAGAAATATTTATTATTATTATGATTATTATTATTATTATTATTATTGTTATTATTATTATTATTAAACTAAAAGTAGTTCAGGAAAGACGGCAAGTGTAGTGCCCCTTATGTGTACACACATTCTATTTGAAAATCGTAATTTTCAAAACACGGCTGCCAACGCGGACCTGAGAATCCAAATAACGGTTAATGTATTTTAATAATAATAATAATAATAATAATAATAATAATAATAATAATAATAATAATTTTCACGGCCGCTATCTCCCAATTGGAATGTATATAATAATAATAATAATAATAATAATAATAATAATAATAATAATAAAAACGAGCGTGTTTGCCGTGCGGTTAGGGGCACGCAGCTGTGAGCTAGCATTCGGGATGTAATGGGTTAGAACCCTACTGTCAGCAGCCCTGTTAATTATAATAAAATAATGTACTGCAATATCGTGGGTGTCAGTATGTGTTGTCAATCAAAACAATTTCTGAACCTCTCGTATATAAAACGATCATGTGATAATCCCCTGATAATGATGGTGTAAATTCTAAAATTTTCTGAAATTTTGATCCAGAACTTGTAAAATTCTTGCCTTTTTTCCGACCCGAACTTTTTCAATTAGGCCCTACCAGAAAATCGCGAATTGTACGTGAAATTATTAAGATGGAAAGAATTATTCGTATTAAGTACTACGTGTGAACCACGTGCAGAGCTCCAGCGTCCTGGAGCTAAGGAGGCTATCTGCCGTAGTGACCGTGACCCTCTGTGCGCAGGCTCTACTCTCACGAACGCCCCACTTCCACACTCCGGCTCGCCTTGACCCCCAAAGCCACTTGCTGCTGCAGCCTCAAAGTCACGGTCTTTTTGTGTGAGCTACTTCGACTCTCTCGCCAGGTCGCTCGCTGGCCTCGAAGCCTACTTCCTCCTTGCGGCTTAGCAGGTTGTTCCGGCTCACCACCTCCACTACTGGGTTTGAATCCTATCACCACCTCCTGTTACTTTCTTCAACCACTCAACTGTGAGTCGTGCGTGCGTAAAGAAAGATCACACGAGCCATTTTCTTTTGGTCTTAACCGACAAACTCCGCATGTTTTAAGCAGCGAATTTTTAATACTCCAAACAGTAGAAATCAGAAGTTTAAATACAGACATGAATTGGAGAATTACATATTTAAATTAGACACTCTAATTATGTAATGACTAATGAGTATTTAATGTTCACGGCCGCTATCTAACAATTGGAATCTATTTTAATAATAATAATAATAATAATAATAATAATAATAATAATTCTTTCCTTTTTATTATGTATACCCTCCAGGGTTGGTTTATCCCTCGGACTCACCGAGGGACCCCACTTCTACTACCTCAAGGGCAGGGTCTTGGAATGTCAGACATCGGGTCGGGTATACAACTGGGGAGGAGGACCCATACCTCGCCCAGGCGGCCTCACCTGCTACACTGAACAGGGGCCTTGTGGGGAATGGGAAGATTGGAAGGGATAGACAAGGAAGAGGGAAGGAAGCGACCGTGACCTTAAGTTAGGTACCATCCCAACATTTGCCTGGATGAGAAATGGGAAAGCACAGAAATCCACTTTGAAGATGGCTGTGGTGGCAATCGAACCCCCCCTCCACTTAGCTGACCACCCAAGGCTGAGTGGACCCCACTCCAGCCCTCATATCACGTTTCAAATTTCAAGGCAGAGCCAAGAATCGAATTCGGGCCTTCGGGGGTGGCAGCTAATCATGCTAACCACTACACCACAGAGGCGGATAATAATAATAATAATAATAATAATAATAATAATAATAATAATAATTCTCTCATGCGTCGTTCCTGGTGCAAACATCGAATTTTGCGTAATTCTTTCCTCTTCCCATAGTTTAGAGTTCAATAAAAAAGTAAGAAACAATGATTTTGCGATATTTTGAACAATTCATTGGAAATTCAAGAGATTGCTTGCCATTGAGCTCAACAGATTTCAGCCTTCACTTTGAACCTGTTTCCAGGTACTTCCGGTAAGATCCTAACATTACAACCTGATTCAGTACGGTACACATCCATTTTGTCCTAAACAATGAAACCATGCAGATAATAAATTGGAAAAAGTACTAAAGTTGTATGTATAATTCTGCATATCGCCGTTGTGCCTGCGAAAATCGCCATGTGTTAATGTTACGACAGAGATACAGACCCGCAGCACACATTTCATCAACAGTGGGAATTCTTTACTAGCACAGTATTGAACTTTAGATTTCAGAACCTCACCGGCCAAAGTTCTGGACTGAAATATTTCACAAAGCGATATACTGTAGACAGGTATTAGTATAATAGCCCTGTGGGTGAAGGTGATATTCCATGCCTCTCGTAGAACGTAACTAAAAGAGGACTCCAGGTGCTCTCGACTTTTGAGCGTGGGTTAGCGATCATGACATCCCTAGGTGGGTTTGATATTATTTCCACTTACTTGTGGCAGACTCATCACTATGAACCTTCCTATCCGGTCTCCCTCAGTCAACTCCTGTTTTGGAAGACTAGGAAAAAGCCCTTCGCGGCCCTCTCATTTCCTTTGCGGGTACCTTCATTTTTCGCCTGATTAGTGTTGAGAGAGTGGTTACCCCGAATTAAGCTACCTTTACGGACAGATAATAATAATAACAATACTGCCTTTGCTCCCATTTACTAAATTTACAGTTTTCGAAAAGTAATTCTAGCTATAAGTGGTGACCTCCATTTTTTATCCAACGTCCCGGAAGCAAGATGAATTGAAAAAATGTGGGCAGTTTTAAGACAGTATCGTTATAAACCCGAGAATTGTCCCGTGGTTTCATATGGTGTATGGTCTATTTGTTTTACGTCGCACCGACACAGATAGGTCTTATGGCGACGATGGGATAGGAGAGGCCTAGGAATGGGAAGGAAGAGATCGTCTTAAGTAAGGTACAGCCCCAGCATTTCCCTGGTGTAAAAATAGGAAACCACGGAAAACCATTTTCAGGGCTTCTGACAATGAGGCTCGAACCCTTTATCTCCCGGATGCAAGCTCACAGCTGCGCACCCCTAGCCACGCGGCCAACTCGCCGGGTATATTTTCGACATAAATATGTCTTATGGCTGGGGGTAATCTGAAAACTTGTGTGACGTGACACGACAAATGTGTGACGGAATTGCAACCATAGCAACCGTGCAGGTAGTGATGTAAGGTATGGATGGATGGCCAGGCAATGTTACCAAGCAACCGTGCAGGCTGTGTCTTGTGGCTGGTGGTCATCCGAAATTAGCAGTCATTCATGAATGGCCAAGACCGAGAAACATAATTATTTGAGATCATTTGATTTTGCCAACGGCCGTAGCCATATTGAAACACCGAATCCCGTGAGATCTCCGAAGTTAAGCAACATTGGGCGTGGTCAAGATTTGGATGCGTTGCCACGCTTTGTTGGTGGGGGGTAAGGGAATGGAGGACCGGAAAGGAACTGGCCACCCTACCTTACGTAAACTCCGGCTCAGGCACACCTCTGCGGAGGTTCGGATCTGCCTTCGGGCAGATTACACCCTTCTTATTTGATTTTAGCGAAAAGATAAGTGGTTTCTTTTTATGCCTTTTTGTTACTTCATTCCGTACCCTTAAAAGGGACGACGGGCTACATAGAGGGTGACGCCCTCTCTCAGGCCGGGCGAAGTGTTGTCGCTATTTATGGTGTGGACAAGCTGAGAGGGGAGCGGCTGTGGCCTATACAACGAAGTGTGTCGTAATTTCCTTTAGTGACAAGAATGAAAAACCACGGAAAACCAATCTTAGGATCAGCTGACTGTGAAACCTGTCCACTCCCTCCCGAATGTAGAGATCTGTCTTAAGTTATAGCTGCTTTGTGTGTTGGACCCACATCTGAAAATAAACCGCAGAAGAGAATAATGAAATCCTAACGGTGTTATTCGTGTTGCTAATTACAAAGGCTTTCAACAATTTCTGAGTGGCACTTTAGGTTTGTCATTTGATGTAAACTGTTCTGTCTCTTCTTACTATTTCCGTTTCTGGGGGGGGGGGCGTAGAATATCCACGGTATCTCCTGTCTGTCGTAAGAGGAGACTAAAAGGGTAACTTCACACCATGGGTCGACGACGTCTGTTCGTCTAGTTGAGTCTCCTTCCACTTTTTTTGGCAGCATCCTCAATTTCATTTATCCTATCCGACCTCCATTGGTCAACTCTCGTTCTTTTTCGACCTCGACGCCATTAGGTATCGAGACCTATGGAGTCTTTCATTTTCACGCCCTTCGTGGCCGTGGTGGGGGGGGTAAGGGAATGGAGAAGCGGAAAGGAACTGGCCACCCTACCTTACCTAAACTCCGGCTCAGGCACACCTCTGCGGAGGCGATACCTTCATTTATCGAAGTGCCGGATCCCTTCCATACTTGCCCTCTAATTAGTGTTAATAGAGTATGGTTGCCCAGTTGTATTTCCCCTGAAAACAGTAATCACCACCACCTTTCTCACTCTTAGTTTCCAAGTAGAGATACTTTTGTGAACACATTCGCTCCCAGCTCCACCACGGGTAGCTAATCATGCAGCCAAACGATTTATGGGTGCCACCCTGACTCTCTACGTAACATGTAGCAAACGGATTTAACTTAATATCAATCATATACTATAAACCTTAAAAATCTGAAAATTTGTACACACCTTCACAAGATGATCTAGTACGGTTTTTTTCTTTTTTTCACTCCCCATGAGTATCCGTTTCATCACCCAGCACCACTTGAATTTCAATTCCGCGCTTCAGAGACCTCGGGACTGGCACATGTTTATTTACAGCACACATCCCTCAATGCGGGAAATTACCACAATTACCGCAAGCTGTCGTAAAATTTTCATTCACCCACTATCTACCGGCAAACTGATGTGCTGTGTCATCTAACATTCATTTGAACCACAAGAAATAAATGTCATAATTAATCCGTATTTTCAGCCTCAACAAGACAATAATTGAGTAACTCCCTCTTTACAATACTTACGAGCCGGCCGGACAAGAGAGAGAGAAAAACTGGGCGGAGAACATTTTTCACATACAAACAATATATGGACCGCACGATTTGTCCGGCTACATAACCAGCATATTGAGAAATTCCACTTAGAAAACAAACCCTGTTTAACCAGACACATACGTACTGAAGCTTCCATAAACTTGAGATGGCATTAACCTAATTCAAGATTTATTTCCGCTTTCAGAACACTGAGATAATCACAATGATTTTTTTTTATTTTAAGCTTATTGGAACTTTTATCATTTAGCAATTTGTTCCTATGACAATTTTTAACAACATGAACAGTTTTATAACTGTGTTTACATATGATAGACTGAGTCATCTTGACTCTTAAACATTTTAAGGATAGGTTTTATTATTATAATGTTTTTAGGCTGAAGTTGTCTCACAAGAAATAGACGAAACATGTTCCTTTTTAAAATCAAATAGAAAGGAATAACATTGTAGAGTACTGTAAAGGGAGAGTTACTCAATTATTAAGACCTTCTATCTTGTTCATTTGAACGTGAAAAGTTGGCGCGAATTCTAATCTGACTAAGGTCGGATAGGGTATTTTACACACGTCAAACCCAATCCAACCATCGTTGGATATGGGAGTGAATGCATTAAAAAGCACCTGACTCACTGAACAAGCTACAAGTCTTCGTATGCTGCTATCGTACTTTCAGCTTTCTCCTCCCAGATGGCAGCACCTACCGGCATAGTATATGTTAGGGACGCGATGTATCGAGATCACTCATTTTAAGATGCAGTTGCACAGCTTTAGTTAATATTACTACACCCTAATCCTATAAGACGCATTTCATTAGATCTACAATACAATGGTCACTAAAAATAGGCCTGACGTCCAACTTTCGAATCTTACAATCCACTCGCTCCCTCCGAGAAGTCATACCTTCAACTTCTCTTCTTCACCCTTCTTGCTAATCACCCTTACTTGTGAATAATAATAATAATAATAATAATAATAATAATAATAATAATAATAATACTTCACCTACCGGACGAAAGCGTTAATTTGTCATTCATTATGCTAACAATGTGTTAATGTCGACATCTCGTGTTACCCTACCGGATGGCAAAGAAATCGGATCTCTATTGGCTGACCTATGGTTGAAGTTTAATTATCTTTTCCGGTAAACACTGAATATGTCACGTGAGATCTTTTACATGCTGACATCGTGCGACATGGTGTAAAATATCCACTACGGGCCTGATGTCCATAATTTGGTGATGAATATGATAGGCCTATCACTTTCCAGCTTTCCAAAACTACCATTGTGACCATCTTGTCTTGCGATTAGAATTTCTTGGTATAATTTGTCTACATATGTGTCCCTTAAGTTTATGTTATTTCAATGGAGCAAATCATATCCAGAATTAAGTTCAAAGATTTATGTATTTATTTATCGTATGGCATATACTGTATATACAGAAACAGGAAAGCAAATACATTATATTTTAATGTCCAAAGTTGTCATCCATTCTAGAGCCTCTGTATTGACCTCTAGAAAATCAAACCAATCTCCAGGGTAGGCTCTTCTGCTACACTCCTTTACAACGTGTTCGTTGGTTTGAAGAGGAGTACCACTGTCACACTCGTGGATTGTATCTTTCCCCATTTATACAGGGATGCAACACAGACACCATGACCACATTGAATCCTATTAAGGATTGTCCAAGTTCTTCTTGGGAGATCAGGCCTTGAATTAGGTGGGAAGAAAGGCCAGAGATGTTCTCCTGTTTTTGAGACCCATTCTTCCTTCCATTGGGCATAGGAGTTGGAATTGTCTTCTGTGAGCTTCTGAGCGAAATTAACTGGCGGATGTCTAGATTTCAACCAGTTCCTCTGAAGGTCAGGAATATTGGAGTGGATAGACAAGTCAGGGTTCTCGTTTATCTTGGAGTGTTCTCTCAACAGTGCTTGTGCTCTACGGAATGAAGGAGGCATAATGTTGCTCAAGACAGGAAACCAGTGGGTAGGAGTTGATCTTATTACGCCTGAAATAATCATAATTGTGTTGTTGAGTTGAGTGTCCACAAGTTTCACATGGCAGCTGTTGATCCACACAGGAGCACAATATTCTGCCACAGAGAAAACTAAATCAGGGGTATAACATCTCAAGGTAGTTGCAAAAGCACCCCAGGTTGCACCACACAACTTCTGCAGAATGTTGTTACGACTCCTAATCTATGCTGCTGTATTTACTAGATGTTGCCTGAAGGAGAGTGTCCGATCTAATGTTATACCTAAGTACTTTGGGTAGTTATTAGGTCTGAGGACCTTACCGTTAAAAGACACTTGGAGAGTATAGCTTGCCATTTTCTTATTTAGATGAAAGCAGGACACCTCAGTTTTGCTACAGTTTGGTTGGAGTCTCCATTTCCGAACATAGTCACTAAGAATGGAAAGGTCATCAGTTAATATGTTCTCCGTTTCTTTCAGGTTACCATGACTTGTAGCTAAAACTATATCATCAGCATAGCAAAATGTTCTAGATTTCGTTGGTGGCATATCTGATACATACAAATTGAACAGGAGAGTAGCCAAGACTGATCCTTGAGGAAGACTTTTATTCAATCTTTTCAGCTTGCTAGTCCTGTTCCCTAGAACAACCTGAAATAGTCTATTATTAAGCATTTTTCCAATTAATTGTAGCGTGGTTTTGCATGGTAATACGTGAAGAAGTTTATACAGCAGCCCTTCTCTCCAAACCGTGTCATAAGCAGCAGAAAGATTTAAAAAAAACAGCATATGTTTTCAACTGTTGCTGAAAGCCTGCTTCAATACATGTTGTGAGTGCAAGGACTTGGTCACAACAGCTACAATTCTGCCTAAAACCAGCTTGGTCAGTAGCAATATGTTGGTTAATTACAATGCTAATTCTATTGTATAGTAGTCATTCAAGGAGTTTATGACAACAACCGAGGAGAGCGATTGGTCTGTAGTTTTGTGGTATATCTTTTGGTTTGCCACGTTTCAATATGGCAAGGATTTTAGTCTTCTTAAACTCCTTAGGAAGAATACCTGTCTGAGGTAAGTGGGTAAAGAAGCATGTCAACCACCTTCTCGCATTCCGTCCCATATTTACGATAAATTCAGGATGTATTCCAACAAAATCTGGTGCCTTACCAACTTTCATATCCTTTAATGCTGTATCAACCTCATCAATCGTCAAGTCTTCAAAGTACTCGGAAGAGGTTGGAGAGGTAAGTTTAAGCATCCTTAGGTTCCTTCTCACCGTCTTTGTATGTTTTATCTTTAGTAACCCTCAAAGTTAAAACAATATGGAAGGCTATTTTGTCTGGTAAAATAGTTGACTTCTCTCTAACTCCTTTTGAGCTTCCTCCAAGTTTTCTTAGTAGGCTCCAGGCTTCTCTACTGGAATAAGAGAAATCCAAGTTACTGTTTCTGTCCATTTCTGTCTACGATTTTCATCCAGACTCCGTAATAGATCCTCACCAATCGTATGGGCACCTGTTTCAAAAAAATCTCTGTATAGGGCATCGCTCTTCACTCCATCCAGGAAAGTATTCCCTCCTGTAGCCTCTTGGGATGTGCTTTTTGGCTACAGATTTCACAAGCCCTACAAATCTCTGATAATTATCGCTGGTCGCAGGAATCCATCTGATGCATTTGTCCAGCTCTTCAGAAAACTTCGTCCAGTTTGCCTTTTTAAAATTCCCGCGTGGGCGTGGGAAAGATGTAATTAAGGGAACAGAGATGCCCATCTCAAGGAAGATTGGTCTGTGTTGACTATTTGGGAAGTCCCCCAAAACTTCTCTCATCGTGGGTAGAGGGTTGCCTACAGAGTCACATGTGACGAAACAGTGATCTGGGTTGGACTCTCGCTTCCAAGCAGCAGATCTAAACGTACCTTTGTCTTTTGCATCAAATATAAAATGTACATTTCGATCTTCTGGCCATTCTACTAAAGCTATGCCGCAATAATTGTTTCTTGCATATTTCCAAGTTTCATTGTGGCTGTTGAAGTCGCTGGCATAGATAGTTGGATGACTTGCATCTGGAAGAGCTGGGGTTGGCCAGCAGATGGCTGGAGGTTTGTAGACATTTACGATGGTTACATCTTGCACTTTTATTGTTACAGTATGAATATTATTAATTGTACTAGATGAGATGAATTCAACCTGCTCCAAGTTGTTACGGGCATATGTAGCAATACCATATACATTATCAAAGGTAGCACCAATAATACTATAACCATAAATCTTCCCTTCCTTGCTTAGTTCATCTTCTGTAGCAGTATGTGTTTCTTGAATGAGTACCAGATCAATGTCATTATTACATAGCAATTTTGACAAAACGTCACACTTAGATCTACTGATATCTTCAATATTCAGTTGGCAAATTTTAATACCATGTCCAAGCTTTCGAGACAATTGGCTCTTAAAAGAGCCGTTGAGTAGATTACTTCGTACAGTTTGCATATTTGCTGGGAGATCTTTAGAAGATAGGTCCAGCAGCCAATGTTGTTGCTTCCTTAGCACCACCGAGGGGTCATGTATAGGGCTTTTAAGGTTTAACCAACGGACGTGAAGCAACAGTATACCCCCAATTTCAGAGATAGTTCAATTTACATCGTCCATTTTCTCCATCAGCAACTTCTGCGTCCTACTCTGTATCTGTAGGAAGAAGAGACTCACAAATCAGGCATTTAGCAATTTCCATCCTGAAATAACTGGAACAGTGGATGATAATTTGTTTAATTTGCAGGCCCTAGAAATGGCTGTGGAAGAATAACAGTAACGCTCCTGTGGTATACAGCATCCCCGTCCTGTCGTTCACGAAGGAGTTGATAGTAGCCAGAGAGATTAGTAAATTAAGCTTTGATAACACCTCTGATAAAATTTGTTGGAAAATCGAATTTCATTGATATTTACAGAATAACATGTATTTATCCTCCCTTGTATACATTAGGTTTGAAGAGAATATGGACCTTTTCTCCACCTTTCCAAACTCCCGCAATCTATGCAGAGAATGATGCCGTGATTTCAGAATCCGGAGCCCGACAGTCTGCCACTAAGGGAGCTATTATTCTTTTTGTTACAATTGGCTTTACCTCCCACCGACACAGATAGGTCTTATAGGGATGATGCGACAGGAAAGGACTAGGAGTGAGGAAGAGGCTTCAGGGCTGCCAACAGTGAGGTTCGAACCAACTGTCTCTCGAAAGCAAGGTCACAGCCTCGCGCCCCTAACCGCATGGCGAACTACCTCAGTGTAGCTTTTATTATTATTATTATTATTATTATTATTATTATTATTATTATTATTATTATTATTATTATTATTATTATTATTATTGGTATTAGTAGTATACATATATTTTCATGATAGAATGTTACGTCTTTCACCATTCAGTCTGCAAGCAGATGTGCATTTACTAAACGCCTGCACAATTCTCCATTTCAAACCAGCTTTATGCCCTTGTTTAATTATATACATCTTCTGTTTAAATCGTTAGAAACTGAGTTTAACCATCGTCATCCTGATCTCCCTCCGCTTCTTTCACCCTCCACAACAGAGCCCATTATTCTCCTAGGTAAGCTATCCTCCTCCATTCGCTTCACACTCCACCACCGAAGCTAGTTTATGCGTACAGCTTCATCAAAAGATGTTTACTTTTTCCCATCTTTACACACAGCTGTTCCTAGGCATTACCGTGCCGTTTCTACTGCATCGTTCCTGTATGCCACCCATTCTCTTTCTTATCCTGAACCTGCTGACTATCCTCGCTTTGGAACTGTTCCCTAATCATATCCATGTACTTCTGACTAATTTCCTCGTCCTGAAGATTTTCTATTCTTATTCGTCTGCAGACAGATTTCACTCTCTCTATCCTAGGCCTAGAGATACTTAGTTAACTACAGATCAGATAGTGGGCTGTATTATTGAAAAATCCTTGGAATACCTGCACATTCCTAACAGAGTTTCTTAATTCAAAGTCGGTTGAGATATAGAGTGTTATTGATGTTGTACCCCTACCATCCCTATCATAATATCACAACATTTCCAACACCAATTAGAACGTCCATCGCACACACTAAAACAAGCATGTGCTCCAGGTGTGTCTCAATTTGAATGGATACATCACCTCCAACATCCAAATCATCAGCTGATTCGATGACCGACTACCGTAGAGGGAACTGTTTGTCCCTTGGATAAAAATATTTTTGCTCGCCTATCTATCGGATTTAATCAGTACATCCTCCCATGTAGCGCCATAATAAATTCAGACTATTCGTAATCCATCCTCTCACACTCGTCTAAATAGTTGTTTGCTGTTTAAAATTGATATTAAATATTAGTCATGAATGTGTTGTAAGTCTGATTCCTTGTCGTATTTATTCAGGATGAAAACCATGTACCATATTCTACTGGTTATGTTCTAGTTTGGTATTAAATTTGCATCCCGTATATATTGCAAACTCCTGAAAGGAAAGATAACTTGAGATTCTCTTTTATTCATATACCGTATCCTGTTTCACGTCGGCACTATAGTTAATGTTTTGTTATGGAAAAAAGAAGAAACGTCTAGGACTTAACATGCTTTAACGATTCAGATATTGATAATGCCAAACACCATCCATATCTATGTGCAGAAGAACAAGTCAAAGTTCAGTTCATTTTATACAGTGGTTCACAGTCATACTATTTTCCCCATTTGTAAACTCTAAACTAAAATCAACTCTCTCCTCACCCAAACACCGCTATTACAGATGTATAGGATGTAGAAAGTGAATGGTTGACTATTGCAAACACTTATATTTGAGAATAATGTAGGGGAAATGAGATTATTATAAAATGTCTAATAGTAAAGTAATTTATTTTTACAAGAACTAGGATGTGCGGCTGACACAAGAATGTAAAATGAAATCTATAAAAATAATATTAAGTCAGAAAAGTGTTAATATCAATTTGCTTCTTCAAATCTAAACTGTTGGTCTCAAGAGAAGTTTAAATGAACTGTAAGGATAATAATTCATTATTGCCTCGCACGAATGTACCTGATTTAAAAAAATCAACACCAACCTGTAGAAATCGAACCTGTAGGCTACATGGATACTCGGAGGCAAACAAGGAAGAGCCCCGTTGGGAGAGTGGACGAAACAAAATCGTACAGTATGTGCCCACTGGGACGCCCCATGAAAGAATTGACGAGAACTGCGACCATGCTTTGATACTTTGGTGGCCGAGAATTATTAATTAAAATGCCCAGGAGTCGCTTAAATGCCGCCAGTATCCAGTATTCGGGAGATACTAGGTTCGAACCCCACTGTCGGCAGCCCTGAAAATGGTTTTCCGTGGTTTCCCATTTTCACACCAGGCAAATGCTGGGGCTGTACCTTAATTAAGGCCACGGCCGCTTCCTTCCCTTTCCTAGCCCTTTCCCATCCCATCGTCGCCATAAGATCTATCTGTGTCGGTGCGACGTAAAGCAACTAGCAAAAAAAAAAAAAAAAATGCCCAGGAACATCTCTTTTAACTCTTAGCTACCATTATCTTTTAATTTTCAATCTCGGTATTCATCAGCTGTTATGATTCCGTTTCTTCTTCTGATTGAGTTGTCTGTGCCCCACTGTAAATCTCCCACACCATCCTCTAGAGGGGCATGTCCATCTAGTTTGTGAACAGGTGATATTGTGTAATATATAAACCAAGAGAAAATATAATAAAACGTGCCTTTTATCCAGCATTCCATGCATACAAAATAATATCTGCAAAACTTAAATATATTATTGTAAGAATTGTGTATCACTGTGATGTTCATTGTTCAAAGTCAGTCAAAGGTATATGTGTAATTGAAAAAACTCATATGTGTAATTGAAAAAGTACTCTATCGTACTGCTCCAGAAAAACTGTATATTTTACATACACTTCTGTGTATAGACATATGTAATATAATGTAAAACATTACATTTATCATTATATATTTGTATTATCTTATTAGTTTTATTTTTTATTGTTTGTTTCTATAGATACGTTCAAGGGATGTGGTTCCTATACTTAGTGTTCGAAGGACTGGAGAACTTGATGTTAGACAACTGGTCGACACAGGAGAGTGCGGCTTCATTTTTAACCAAAAAGCAAAGGAAATCATATGTATCAATAATGTAAAATATAATAAAACCTTATATAACTACCCCAACCCACTCCTATCATCCAAACCAACACTCCTTCTTACTCTTCTCCCCAATATAATAAATCCTTTTTCATCCCCGCCATATCTACTGGCCAAAGAGTGGGTGTAAGAACTATGATCTTCATATTACACGAGGAGATCTGTAAAGAGTAGGTACAATCGGGGAGACCAGGTATACTCTTTTTGAGATTAACACCCCTCTCATAATCTTCAGTCGCCTCATTTACGCTATTTTGTTCAGTTTAAAAAATGTCAATGAACCATTATTAGCCCTAAATACGTACAGTAAAGTCTCCATTTTTGTTCAGCACTGAAAGAGAGAAACGTAGAAAACAATGTAATTGCATGAAATAACTCCAATAGTCAGTTTTGAAATTTGACATGCTGGAAGGAATATTTGGGCATTAGTAGGGATTTTTCAAGGCTCTTATAGGTATTATCCTGTTCAAAGACTTCACAATACTCGATGAAACAGTTATCAATGGAGGGAGTCCAGTCCAAATAAGAAGTTGTTGTGAAATTATTTTTGATGGTGTGTTTAGATTTGTCGTGAGGAACATGCTAATACAACAATATTTGGAAGACACATCCCTGTATTTTAAAAACTCATTAAATAATGATAATTGCAAACCTTTCTATTTGGTGTGCCAAAAGGAATTGTCTATTTAAAACACATGGAATTAAAATCACACATCAGTTTTCTTCACTTTCTGAGTAAGTAATATGGACTGTTTCCCAACAACAACTAATCTGCATAAGAACTAGAGATTATTAAACTGGAACTTGTATAGGCATAGCACAGTGTTAAAAATAGTCATTCGAGTCAAATGCTGATATCTACGCTCGAACAAGTGATGAAAGTGAAATTCGACATGATCAAGACTTGTGAACAATTTAGACTAGCAAGAGATGATGAAAAATCGTCTCGGATGTATATTAATGGTGACTCATTATCCTAATGTTTAGATTTTGTACTGTGTTTTCATCAGTTCACCTGAAAGGACGTGGGTTCGTTTCCCCGTCAGGAAGTCGAAAAATTTAAGATATCAGATTTCCACCTCCGGAGTTGCAAATGGCCCTGAGGTTCACTCATCCTACTAAAACGAGTACCAGGTTAATTGCTGGGCCGAGCATAGAGCTAAACATTCTAGCCCATCGAGTGCCATGGTTATGAATAGTGGAAGCATTTACCTTCTTTCCCCTCCCCCCCCCCCCTCTAAGCGTCTTCATGGCCTGTACGGAGATGACATTGCTTTGCTTTACTGTATTTGCATACACATAGTAATTTGAAACCATGTTTCTGCTCTGTAGGCTATAAAGGCAGTCATTTTTATTTCGTTACAATGTTTTATGCAGCAAATATTATACTGTACTCTTTTTCCCAACCAAGGTAAAACCAATACAGTACAATACAATATAGTTTATTGCCATTAGACAACATACAGTTGCAATAAACGAAGTCAGATACAATATATAAGTTACAGGTTAAAAAATGCATCTAATTGTCATTAAACAGAGCACTACATGTAAAATGTTTATATACACTGTAAAGTAAAATGAAAGCTTATCATGTCACTTTCGGCTATTATTCTATTGAATGGTAACCGTACAGCTGATCATAACTACCAGTGTTACCTATCTATTAGGTTTTTTGCTAGTTGCTTTAAGTCGCTCCGACACAGATAGGTCTTATGGCGACGATGGGACAGGGAAGGGCTAGGAGTGGGAAGGAAGCGGCCGTGGCCTTAATTAAGGTACAGCCCCAGTATTTTCCTGGTTTGAAAATGGGAAACCACGGAAAACCATTTTCAGGGCTGCCGACAATGGGGTTCGAACCTATTATCTCCCGAATACTGGATACTGGCCGCACTTAAGCGACTACAGCTATCGAGCTCGGTCTACCTATTAGGAAGGTGCTGACTTTCATATTTGCCCTTTGACAATAGCGTTAATTTTTCTTCAAATTCAGATAGTGAGTAAAAACTGTTTAATATCAGCCATTTTTAGATATGTTTTGAAGTTACCTTAAGGGATACCTTTCCACTGGGGAGGTAGGTTATTGAATAATTTAATCCCATTATACCTATGATATTCTTGTGTCTTTTTCAGTCTCACGTGCGGTAAATCTAAATCATTCCTTCTCCGTGTATCGTATGAACGTACATTTCTAAGAGATGTCAGATCATCGATATTTTCTTTGATATTGAGGATGGTTCTTTTGTTTTTTGTTTTTTGCTATTTGCTTTACGTCGCACCGACTGGGAGTAGGAAGGAAGTAACAGTGGCCTTAAGTAAGGTACAGCCCCAGAATTTGCCTGGTGTGAAAATGAGAAACTACGGAAAATCATCTTCAGGGCTGCCGACAGTGGGGTTCGAATCCACTTTCTCCCGGATGCAAGCTCACAGCTGCGCGCCCCTAACTGCACGGCCAACTCGCCCGGTATATTAATGATGCAATAAAATATGTATAGTGATGGGAGAGTCATAATAGCAAGTTCTTGAAACTTAGGCCTGAATGACTCCCTATAGGCCTTGCCTTTTATATATCTTATTGCCTTGTTGTTGCCACTTAAACACATCTTGCGCGCCTGTCGAATTTCCTCATAACATGGTACCGTATGATAAATGAAAATGGAAGAAAGCATAGTATGCTCATAATATCTGATTACTACTAACTGACTCTTTCAGTTTTCGAAGTAAAAGTAATCCTCTAGACAGTCTTTTACATAACTTTTGTCTGTGAGTATACCATATTAACATAGAATTCAAATGTATTTCCAATAATTTGACAGAACTATGTTCACTTTCACCTAAGGTTGATTTAATTATGTGAAAATAAATCACTTCTGTCTTGTTACTGTTTAAAAATATTTTATTAGTCTGAAATCAATTGGATGATTTGTGTAGCATCTCCAACCTTTCATCTTCCACATTATTTTGTTAAGTCCTTACCAGTAGTTATGATAGTGATATCATATGCATAGAGTACTCACCTGCAGGATAAATTACTTACAATATAATTTATATACACGAGGAGGAGAAATCGTCCTATAGGACCCTATAGATCCTATAGATCCCCGAACTACGCATGTTTCTACTTTGTGTGCTACATTTTTTGTTTTCAACTTGTACGATTTGACGTCTGTCGTTGAGATAGGATGTGATTAATAATAATTCTACATCTTTAACCCCGTAATAATTGAGCTTTCTTATTAGTATATCATATGATACGGAATCAAAAGCTTTACCGAGGTCTAACAATGTAGCGCATGTTATGTGGTGAGACTCAAAGCCCTCTATTACCTCGGTCATAACACTTTCTACTGCTTTAATGGTGGCTGTACCAGTTTTGAAACTAGACACTGCGGTGTTTAATACAGTGTTCTTTTCAAAATATGCTGGTAACTGCTCCTTTATACAATGTTCTATTATTTTATATATAACCAGCTGATATACCCGTGCTTCGCTACGGAATTCTATATTGTATACAGAATTGTAGGTTAGGAAGAGTACACGTTGTGAGCAAGACTGTATTATATTGCATAGCTCTTAACGTTACCCCGGAAACGCGACGGAGAAATCACCAAACGTCTTTTCTCATATGAAGACTGCGTTAGGGAATTTTCATTGTAATGGTAGGCCTGCTTGCCTACCATCAATCAAAATCAGGTTGTGGAATTGCATTATAATGGCAGACACTCACTTCCCATCTGCCTTTCTACATCCTCAGGAAGACTGCCTTAGTGGTTTTCCTAACTGAAATGAACATAGGTCACTACAATGACGTCAGTAGGAATGGTGCGAGTAAAAGGAATGATTTCACATGAAATACTCGACCAAATGAAAAACCACACATTTTCTCACTTTTAACGAACAGTACTACGCTGCCGATCTAACAGTTCCAGAGCTGGAATGACCAGGCCGCAGACAGCCGTGATCCGTGAACACTCTTAGTCTTTTTTCGGATGGGGGGGGGGTGCGGGGTTTGAATAGTGGAGAGTCCCAGGGCAAAAACTATGCCCTTTTACTAATGAGTCAGAAAACCTTAATTCACTACACTGGCAGCGGAAAAATCTATCTGACTTGAAGGCAATTTTTTCCTCAAAGCCAGAGAAAAACCCCTCTTCACTCCTAATTTTCAATAAAATGAATGTAGAATTCAATAAAAGTGAAGAGGAAGAAGCTCTTTTTAAGAAACGGGTATTTTGAGGATTGAATTTTGAGTTACTTAGTGAATTGTGGTGCTATAATTTGGAATACGCCTAAATTGTAATTCTAGACCAGGTCATACTACTACTACTACTACTACTACTACGTGAGCCTCTGCCTTAAGTGTGCACACTGCTCATTCAAAACAGCGCGTCAGAGTAGGGATCTTATAGCTGGAATACTATGATAAACCAGCGAGTTACGCACCAGCAGTACGGTATCAGAAAATGTATGAACCAGAGGAATGACATGTTAGAGAAGAAAGTTTTCTAACTCCCCAGTCATTTCAAGCCAGTATTCAGTCAGGCTGTCATACTCGGTACCAACGAGCTAGAATAACATAGAGGGGCGGAAGCAAGTTGATAAACGGCAGCCATGTTAACGGTTGTCCGCCTCCGTAGCGTAACGGTTAGTGTTATTAGCTGCCGTCCTCGGGGGCCCGGGTTCGATTGCTGGTACTGCCAGAAATTTAAGAATGGCAGGAGGGCTGGTATGTGGTTGAAATGGTACATGCAGCTCACCTCCAGTGGGGGTGTGCCTGAAAAGAGCTGCACCACCTCGGGATGAGGACACGAGTTTATTTATTTATTTATGTTAACGGTTGTCGTGAGAACATGTGTTCAGATGACAGGGAAATTGTGCATGGCAAAATAATTTGGTAAGTTTTGAAGAAGTGAAAAGTGAAATTCTCGCTTTCAAGAATGCCAGCCGAATGCTCAGTGTGCGGTTGTACTAATAGGAGTAATAAAACCAAGGATATATCGTACTTTAAGTAAGTATTACTGAATGATAGCCGAGATCACTTTTTGTAATTTCTGTTTGCAATTAAATCCATTTTAATGCTTACACAGCGGAAGTACTGATAGCCACGGTAATTATTTATCGGAATGGAAAATGGAGCGCCTACCGCCAAGGAAACGTAACCACGAAAAGTTACCTATTTCGGTCAAACGTACACCAAGCATGGTAAATACAGCATTTTACTGCTATTTGTGAAATTGATGCAGCCTTTATTGTAGATGTCAGTTGCATTGGTATTTAAAGCTAAGCTACACTTCATAATGGACAACTTTCAAAGCTGTCAGCTAGTAATCCTAGTATGATATGGTAATCGGAAGAAATGATATGCCCCCTATACTGTAATAAATAATTACATTAAACAATTATAGTGGTACAGTACTCATGGGCTGCCTCTGTGGTGTTAGCGTGAGTGGCTGCCACCCCCGGAGGCCCTGGTTCGATTCCCGGCTCTGCCAAGAAGTTTGAAAAGTGGTACGAAGGCTGGAACGGGCTCCACTCAGCTTCGGGAGGGCAACTGAGTAGAGATGGGTTTAACTCCCACCTCAGCCGTGGTTTACCACTTCTCTTCCAGGCAAATGCCGGGATGGTACCTAACTTAAGGCCACGGCCGCTTCCTTACCTTTTCCTTTTCTATCCCTTCCAAACGTTCCATCCCCCCACAAGGCCCCTGTTCAGCATAGCATGTGCGGCCGCCTGGACGAGTTAGAGGTCGTCCCCCCAGTTGTATCCCCCGACCAAAAGTCCCACGCTCCAGGTCACTGTAGAAGTGGGATCCCTCGCTGAGGCCGAGGGAAAAACCAACCCTGGAGGTTAAACAGATTAAGAAATAAATAAATAAAGACGGTACTCGTGGGGAAGCAGTACCTTTAAAAATATGATCAGATGAGATTGTAACCTATTATAGGTCCCTTTCATTTTAAGGATTTCTGTCATAAATATTTACGTACACGGTTTTTATTGTAATTTACGCTTAACCACACCAACCAAGCAGGGTAACGCTCTTATTCCGATTTCGAGACCTATTCATAAGTCAATGTGCAACGATTTCGAACTACCTTACAATCAGCTGATCGTGATGTTGGCCTCGTGCCGCAACATGATGAAGTGGCAGTATTCGCAGTCTATGGTTTTTAATGCTTTAAATCTTTCGGCTAACGGTCTTTAATTCAGCCCAAGTGATTCTAAAATGCGTATTTTCTACAATTTTCTCCATTCAAGAGCCATGCTCCCTTGCTTGTGTGAGCACAGGAAACATGGCGGACGTTCGTTCTATTAGCTTCACCCAGGCAGTGCTTCCGCCTCTCTATGTTATTCTAGCTCGTTGCTCGGTACGCAGCAGTAATCCCATCTATCGGAGTTGAGCGGCAGCATAAGAGACAAAGAACATCACCACAAACAATGGTCAATGTAATGTTATTGTTGATCAATGTTATGCGCTTTCAATATTCTAGGCCTTCACATTTAGTTTTCTTCCGGCTATGAAATACCACTATCATAGTCGGTACGGTAAAATTGAATAAAACATAAATGGTCGGAAATTGTTTTCTCTACAACTTATGTTATGTAGTTCTTTTCAATAGGACCTTTATACTTACCTGATGTCTCAATTATCCTTGGTGTTCTAGGACAACATACTCTCGCACAAGACCCTAACGTGTGCAAAAAAAAAATCAGTTGTTTTTGAAACATTACTGGATTTTGCTATCATGTTTTCTAAATTGACGTACATTAATTCAATTTTAAGCTTGAAAATCTTATTATTTCCTAACATCCTAAAGTTGTTTAAGTAACTGTGGTTACCGTGTTTATTCCAGACACTTTTAAATTTTAACCAGAGACTGCAGCGATCAGACAAAAGAGGCTCTGTGACACCACACCTAAAATCACTTTTATGGACATTAGTAATGTTATTGTCTAAACAGGATTTTTTCTAGTAGGTTGGTCATTGGCAGATGGCAGATGATTGAACTGAAGTGTTAATATTAATGTCTCCAATGTAATAGATTTTATAGTTTCGGTACCTTTCCAAGCACTCTGCCAAATTATCCCACAAATTCATAAAGATGTTGATATCGGAATTAGGTGTTCGATATAGAGAAATAATTATTAGTTAATGTGATGAAATATCACCCCAGCTACTTCAAATAGCTTTTCTACACACAACTGATCTACGTTTATAATAGTGTATTTCATGTTGCTATTTATTTTCTTATATATTTAAACTCCCCGATTTGAAATCCTTTCTACGGAAATATGTAATTACTTCATATTCTGGGGAAATATACAAGTCAACCTCTTCCTTTACAAGCCAATGTTCATTTACACACAGAATATCAACAGAGAATGAATTCAGGAATATTTCAATTTCACCAAACTTATTTCTGATGTGTTGTAAGTTGATACGGAAAACAGTAAATTCTTTATTTACATAAAAATGTTTGCTAGCGATCTTAACTTTTCGTGGAGATTAGTCCAACACCTGTACTATTTACATTTACCCCATAATTTGCGACACCCTTGTGAACCTGGATCCGTGTGCTTAAATATTGATTTAAGGGCCCAGGTTTTCCAGCAAGTTTCCCTGTATATGCCACTTCAGTGGTATAGGTTTACTGGTATTTAAGTTATCCTGCAAATCATTCCTGATAGTGTTAACAGTTGTCTACTTAGGGTTTCTTTCCCATCACTATTAAAATGTAGGCCATGCTTGGTAAAGAAGCGCCTGCTAAACCCTAAAACATCCACTAAACCAACATTTCTAAAATGTTTACACAGTACATTAATTCTCATATTTACATTCTCCACCGCCTGGTTCACACACGAGTTCTTTCCAAGATAATGCCTATATGGTACATAATTGCAATTAATTTGGAATCAGGTAATTTAGATATCTTACCTCTGAGGTTCTTGAGTAATACCTCACCTTTCTAAAGCAATATCATTTGTCGTACTTATAATCACTACATATCTGTCCTTCTCTAAAACAGGACCACAGTCCTTAAAAATATATTGCGTTCTAGCACCCGGTTTTTCATATACCTCCATCTCTGGATTCTGCAGAGGAGGAATGATGATTCCTGGCACTGCATTGGATTTTAGGCGATCTTGTTCGTAAATTAGTTTTATTCTTCCGCTGTTTTTTTTTACTGCATTCTTATTGTCTGGAGCACTTACAAATGGGTCATCTCGATTTTGTTGCAGTAAATGGAACTTATTTTCGCAATGAAAAGAGTTTGTGTCTGATTTTGAGATGTTCCTCTTTTCTCCCATTTGTTTTCCATTAGGCCTAAAATGTCGGTTCGCCACTTGAGTCCAAAGCATTTCTTCCTTACCACGATCTTCTCTGTTTCCACTTTCTTGATTCTGTCTTTCAGGCATTCATTTTCAGCTTTTAGAGCAACTATATCTTCTTGTAGAACACCTAAAATTTTAAATATTGTCTCTTAATTGTTCTTTTTCTTCTTGTCTTGCTTCACTAAGTGTAACAGTTTGTTTACACTGGGATATCGGTCTTATTTGCGACATTATAATTACAAAAATGACACCATTCATCATATTTCTCACACTGAATATCATTTTTTACTATCCTGTTACATTTGCCACATTTTTCTTCGCACCTTTATCTACTGTCTACTAGAGATACCACCGACTCGCACATAGTTTTAGCCGCCATATTGTCACACGGTATGAGTAATTCATTGTTAAACATGTGTGCTTCGAATGTACGGTCATACGGTGAGAACGGAGTGGGTAAAGTTACAAAGCGAAGTAAAGGACTTAGCCATAATAGGTAAGAGAGGTACAAGTAGACCTTGGACGTTATACAATCTGTTTGTTAGATGACAGGAACGTGTGTCTTTCGATTGGTATATCACGAAAGTCTTTTGGGTAAATGTTGAAAATTGCAAATCTGTAATGCAAATAATTGGCATAGTTCATCTGATACACAGACAAGCAGAAAGCACTAATATCCTTTTTTGAAATAGAAGAAAAGGTGTCGCAAAATTATTGGGGAAAAATTGTCCACGCTTATTCCAGATACGCCCCTAGCCTAGAAACATATCGATGTTAACACATATATATATTTTAAAACACTACTGCAGAAGGACCACTGAAGGTAGATTGTTTCTAAGACGGAGCAAAATTTTGACTCATTAATATAACAGTGTGCTAGTTAATAGAGTGCAGATCTCATAGCAAACTATTTTAATTTTACATTTTTCAGCGTTCAGCATTATAACGAAATTAAAAACACGTAACAAAGATTTCCGTTCTTATAGTAACGTATGGATGATGATTAGGACTCGGATTTTGATGACATGTCATTTTTTAATTGGTTCACAACATACATTGCTAACTTGTACAGAAATCCTGATCATAGTTCGCACATTGTAGAATTGCTAATTTATTAGGTCATTTGTGTCATTTTTGCCGTCTTGTATTTTTAGGTTATTTTCTAAAATTATACGTCAGTACTAGGTCATTTAATGGAATTTATTAAACTTTATACTTTTTCGAGTCATTTTCTTACATGTTTGACAATTTTGAAGCATTTAAGCGTGTGGTATTGTGTATTATCGCAACTTTAAGTGAGGATGAATACGGAGACTTGAAAATCTTCACAACGCTTTGTCAATCTCGGGACTAAAGAAACTTTGTTCCCCACTTACTTCTCGGAAATGTCCACATTGCAGGAGAGACACCTCCAATTGGAGAAGTCTTTCTCGTGAACAATCTTTTTCTTCTGAAGAAGCGGAGAACAGTTCTCTGCAAAACGTAAAGAATTTCACCTTATTTTCTTTACATTGCAAAAGCTCAAGAGGTTAATATAATGTCTATAACATGAATATAGGCTATACAAATTTGCTAGGTTGTAAAATTTTATTTAAAATTTGTCATTTTTAAAGATTTCGGATCATTATACTGGATTTTTGCCGTCATTTTATAGATCATTTTACATTTTAGGTCATCAAAATCCTGGCTCTGATGATGATGATACTGACCTAGGATACATACATGACGTACAGTGGTTGCTATGGTTACCGTGGTGTCGGATATTGTCGACTCAAAACAGACCACACTAATTCTAGATAACCGAGCTCGATAGCTGCAGTCATTTAAGTGCGGCCACTATCCAGTATTCGGGAGATAGTGGGTTCGAACCCCACTGTCGGCAGCCGTGAAGACGGTTTTCCGTCGTTTCCCATTTTCGCACCAGGTTAATTAATGTCACGGACTCTTCCTTCCCACTCCTATCCCTTTCCTATCCCATCGTCGCCATAAGACCTATCTGTGTCGATGCGACGTAAAGCAGCTTGCAAAAAAAAATATGTATATAGATAGACCCCAAGCCCAAATGAAACCAATTTTCCCTTTGCGAAAATTAAATTATCATGCCCAACCATCAATGGCTGCTAATTTTAGATGACCGCCATAGCCCGCACGGTTGCTAGGTAACATTGTCTGACCATACAACATTGCCTGCCCGGTTGCTATGGTTACACTTCCGTCACGCATGTTGTCGCGTCACATTTCATACATTTTCCGATGACCCTCCACCCATAAGACATATTTATGTTAAAAACACAATCATGTTAAAAATAAATCTTTAAAATAAAACAGGATGAATAAAGTTACAGTAAATTTAGTCAACATTGCACCTAGCAGTTAAAGTCTACAACATGACGTTCCTTCGCGCGGTCTTCGAGGTAAACAAAGCTATTCTGAAGTCAACATCCTTTTGAAGGCTGCGCTCCAGGTTCATTGCACTGGCTTAGTTCCACTACCTTCCTCTACGAGACAGCACCTGTCACAGCAGTCACAGTTCTTTGACTTCCGCTACCTCATGCGGTAAAAAAATACGTTATTCTTTCACAGCGAACACGCTGGCGCCATCTGTTAACACTAGCTCATACTCTCTTCAGGTGAACCGTTAGGAATGCGCATTCCAGACGTCAGAACGAACCGGTGTGAAGAAAACAAACTACCACAAATGTTACAAAGTTTAAAATAAAAACTAATAAGAACGATGGACCTCGACGTCATAGCTCTGAGGTACACCTGCTGACAAACCCACTCGCGACTTATCACAGTTTCCCTCCCTCACATTCTCACACAACCGGGCGAGCTGTTCGTGCGTTTAGCGGCCCAAGCTGTGAGCTTGCATCCGGGAGATGGTGGGTTCGAGCCCCACTGTCGGCAGCCCGGTAGATCGTTTTTCGTGGTTTCCTATGTTCACACCAGGCAAATACTAGAACTTTACCTTAAAGCCACGGCAGCCTCTTTCCCACTCCTAGGCCTTTCATATCTCATCGTCGCCATACGACCTATCTGTGTCGGCGTAAAGCAAATTGTGTCTTCTAACATGAAAACTAATGAAAGGTAATTGTTCCAACGTCTGGGGCAGAAGATAGCAAAGTTCAGTAGTTTAAGGAATCAAGGTATTACAATAGCTATTATGAGAAATTATCTAAAATAAGATCCAGTATTTTTATTTATTATTATTATTATTATTATTATTATTATTATTATTATTATTATTATTATTGTACCGGAGGTACACCCGCTCCGTGTATTTAAATCATGCGCCTTTTAGAAGGCCATCTGAAATATAAACTCTGAAACTGCGAGTGGAAGAAGTTTGGACGTTTATCGTCAGATGTCTATACGGTCGACTTATGTGCGCCCTCTGGTGCGAGGATGAGCAATCAATTTATAAAGTAATTTTATGTATCAACGTTTCCTAAACTGAATTGTTTGCAGATTGTTTTTGGTGTTCTAAGATTTCTAGCATTCCTATCTCTTCCCGCCCGTTTAAACTTGTAGCCAATAGGGAATTTTGTACATTTATTTTACCAACC
Source organism: Anabrus simplex (assembly GCF_040414725.1). Classification (NCBI taxonomy): domain Eukaryota; kingdom Metazoa; phylum Arthropoda; class Insecta; order Orthoptera; family Tettigoniidae; genus Anabrus; species Anabrus simplex. Next base: position 245,977,706 of record NC_090271.1, read on the forward strand.
AATCAGGAATTTTTGAAATTTATTTAATAAATCAATAGAATTTGTGGGTGTGTCCGGCGCTTCAGCTCAGAGGATTCTGGAACCTTCCTCTTTGCTATAAAAGCTGGGACCTTTTGGGCCACGTTGTCCTTTGATCGCTCCAGTGCAGCAGTAGAGTGTGTTAGTAGAGGAGGCAGGGGGGGGGTGCTTGCCTCGTCCATCTTCGGAATGTCCACCAGTTCAAGGTAATGGCAAACATCTTTTAATCATATAATAGTCTCAGAAAGCAAACGCGAGGGGAAGGTTTCAAAATTCTTTCTTAATGTAATCCGGCCATGTAAATTCTCAAACTGGTTTAAGATCTTACTGTAATTTAACTTAGGGAATAAAGAGTGCGAACCCTCTTTTGTTCCCCTTCAACTTGGTCTTGATGTGTTTATGATTTTGTAAATTTTAAATTTATCTTTTCTCTATCTAGTCACCTTCGTAGTGTAGGCTTACACTCTGTAACTTAGGGCCATCAGCCCAAATAGGGTTTTAGGTATTTTTCAAGTGTATTTCAAACGAGTGCAAGAGCTCGCCTCCCTACATTTTGATTTCCGGCCAATAACTTTAACCTGTCCGCCTCCGTAGCGTAACGGTTAGTGTTATTAGCTGCCGTCCTCCGGGGCCCGGGTTCGATTCCCGGTACTGCCAGAAATTTAAGAATGGCAGGAGGGCTGGTATGTGGTTGAAATGGTACATGCAGCTCACCTCCAATGGGGGTGTGCCTGAAAAGAGCTGCACCACCTCGGGATGAGGACACGAGTTTACTTTTAACCTTTTCTTTTTCCTAATGCCAGGTAGAACGGACACTTATTGCCTCAGTTAAAGTTAACTAATATTACTCTATTTCCTATGTAAATGCGACTGTTGAGCAGATAGGACAGTGAATACGGTTTGTTTTGTAGAAGTTAGGTTGGGCCTTGGAGAGGCTTGAAACTTGTAAATTTCCGAGAATAGTCTCCTACTAAATTATGTGAAGCAAAGACGCTCTGTGTGAATGTAGTAAATTTTAGGAGCTCAGTCTCCTTGAGGATTTACTTGAAGGGAGCAATGGTGCTCTTGGGAGCCTCAAGCTCATTTGTTAAATCACTATTGTCTGATCGTTTTTCTAAAATTGTTGTTTAAGCTCATGAGCTAACCTGATCTAGACCATTGTGATTTGTTTAAAGTTTACAATTTGAAAAGGAAAGAGAAAGAAGGGAAGAAATAAAATTCCAAATTTTAAAGTTTTAATTAAAATTTGATCTTCTCTCTATCCACCCATTCATGCCCGCACTTTCTTACACCTCTGTCCACCACGTCATCCCCGTAAGAATTATTATTATGATTATTATTATTATTATTATTATTACGTCCGTCTACATCGGTAATGTGTTAGCATGCTGGCCTTCGGGTCAATGAGGCCTGGATTGTAAATACGGGCTACAGATTTCTGCACATGGTTATAAGGGTATTTAGTGATTGTATTAAGGATGTAATTTTTTTTTTTTTTTGCTAGGGGCTTTACGTCGCACCGACACAGATAGGTCTTATGGCGACGATGGGATAGGAAAGGCCTAGGAGTTGGAAGGAAACGGCCGTGGCCTTAATTAAGGTACAGCCCCAGCATTTGCCTGGTGTGAAAATGGGAAACCACGGAAAACCATTTTCAGGGCTGCCGATAGTGGGATTCGAACCTACTATCTCCCGAATGCAAGAAGGATGTAAAAGAGAGGGCATATATGTCCCTGGAAAACCCTGAAGTAGAGTATGGTTCCAGTGTATCGGACAATCACCAGGATTACGTGATTTGAGAACTGGAAAAAATCCAAAGAATTACTCCCGGAAAAAGAGTAGCGTTAGGAAAACGTAACAAAATTAGGGATGGGAAGACTTGGGGAGGAATGAGACGATCTGCTGGACTAAGTAGTATGTTCCGAGCTATCAGTGAGGACATGGCGTGGAATGTCGTCAGTAAACGAATAAGTTTGAGTGATGCTTTTAAAAGTAGGAAAGATCACAATACGAAGATAAAGTTGGAAGTCAAGAGGACAAACTGGGGCAAATAATCGTTTGTAGGAAGACGAGTTAGGGATTGGAATAATCTACCAAGGGAGATGCTCAATAAATTTCCAAATTCTTTACAATACATACATACATACATACATACATACATACATACATACATACATACATACATACATACATACATTTTCATTATAGACTGTTATGCCTTTCAGCGTTCAGTCTGCAAGCCTCTGTAAATTTACTAAACGTCGCCACAATCCTCGATTTACAACTAGTGTTGTGGCCTCATTTAGTTCTATACCTCTTATC